>NC_048434.1:10455322-10821083 GCF_004353265.1 Vitis riparia | reverse complement strand
ATTCTACATATTTTTATTTTATTCAGTTAAATTTTAAGATTATATATATATATTCTTAACTGGTTTTTATTAGTATGATATATAAAATTTTTTATAGGTAAAAGATTTTGTAAAATATCATGCAATAGGCAAAATGTTGCCAAATTTTTTATCAATTTATCAATTGCATGTGTAAAAAGCAGAAATTGTTTATAAATAAATAAGTTTATAAATATATATATATATATATAAAAGTCCTTCCCAGAGATGGAAAGGCTGCTGATTTGTCTGTAATGATAATATAGTCCCACTGGACTATCCAAGCAAGATAGAAAATTTTAAATTAATGAAAATTTTTGTTGTTCTAATCAAGTATGTATTTATATTTTAAAATTTTAATTTCATACATTATTTGTTTTTTCTATATGATGTTTATAATGGGAATAAAACACTCATTTTACAAAACAAATTCCAAACTTTTTTTTTTTTTGTTATCTTATAAAATTGTTTTTATTGACTCAACCAAATGTGTTTTCTTATTTTTAAGAATAGAAAACTATTTCTCATAATTCAATTTCCAAACGTAATTTTATTTTTGAAAATAGCATAAAATAGTTTTTAAAAACTCTTCTCAAAAACTGTTTCCTGAGAACTGATTTTGAAAACATTCCCAAATAAAGCCTTAAGCTCTCTTATCATTATTTTCATCTCCTTGAGATGTTGTTTCATTGTATGGTTTAATCGCATCTTGTAACTTCCATATTTCATTACAAAGTTCTCTCAACTTTGTAGTTGAAAGTACAACATACTTTCCTTTAGAACTTCCCACATCTCATGAGTAGTTTGGTATACCTCATACTCAATCAAGAGATCATCTTACATATAGCTTAACAATGTAATGTGAGCTAAATAATTTTTTTTTCTTCTAGGCCACATAAGCCTTCGATCCTTTCCATGTTAGGTAGAGTTCCCTTGTTCAGGTTCTTTCATGACATGACTTAGTGTTTCAAGAGCCTTTTGCTCTTCAAGGATATACCAAATCTTGTGATGCCAAATCTAGTAATTATCACCATTTAATCTCTCACTCTTATTTAGTTCTACTATGATGTTTTTAGTTGCAATCGACATTTTCAACCATATAGAGATATTGTACAAATCTTATTAATTGGTACTTTTATGAATATCGATACTCATACTTACTCTAATTATCTTCTAATATGTAATAACCTAAAATTGTAATAGAAATGAAAGTTCACCATGTTCCCAATCCGCTCCTATATACAATTTTAATTATTACAAATTAAAAATAATCTATGGAAGTATTACTAATTTTAGGCAAGAAATTACATAAATTTCTTTTAACCTAAAACCTCTCACTTCATGAAATAATATCGCACAACTATCACGTGTTGAAATATATCTATAAAGAACGGAAGGCATGTGAATAATAAGGTATACTAATTCTTCAAAAAGATAAATATATATGTCATGTCTTGCATATCAAAATATTTACATTTAATGTACAAAGCTTTAAAAAAGTAATATATAGAAGAAAAACTAATCTTCTCCCTTGAAGCTAAAAGGAACAATATTTAGATTATATATTGTGTCTTCTATAACTCTAGAAGTTGTTTTCAATAACCATAACCCTCTAAGATTTTTATGCTTGATAGAATTTGAAAATTTCACACTTCGCAAGTTAGGTGAAATAGGAAACACTGTTGTTCATCTAATGGCATTCTTCACAAAGCATATTTGCTAGTGTTGTTTAAAAGTCATCAAAAAACTTATTTGTGAAACCTTAAGGCCCTTCTTGAATGAATTCACATGTATGTTCTAAAACTTTAACCTAAAGTTCTGTTAATGACATTTGTAAAATTCGTTTTTTATAACTTGGCAGAAAAATATATTCCACTTCCAAACTCTTGATCATATTAACGACATGATCCACGTGTTCATTTTTTCAAAAATTTTAATTTATTATTATTATTATTACCCAAGGAGTCCCTCTCCATGTAGGGGTAGAATCCTTATATATATTATCCACTTTTCACTAAATTCACCATTTTTGTTTTCAGGTTTTTTTTTTATCTTATTTTATTTATGGGAACACTGTTCTTTTTAGGAACTATGAAAACATTCTATCGACTTGGGATTCTTTCTGGAAACAAATAAAATAGAATGAAAAACAAACTAAACATGCTCTGATACCAATGTAAGAAAACTTCTGATTATCTTTTCAAAATGCCCAAGATCCAAAAAAAATAGTTGTTTCACCATTTAATTCTTCACCCCAAGCCGTGAATGGAGCCACACTAAAATCGAGAACCACTCTGTTTTACAGCAAAAAATCCTTTCACTTTTTTTTCAAAGAACTTTTCTTACTAAGTTATCTCAGTCTTTCTTTTTCTAGAGAAAAGTTAAAAGTGTGTGTGAGAGAGAGAGATTTAATTTTTTTTTAACTTTAAAATTTTTATTTTTAATGGGTAGTTTCTAGGCAATTTCTGGTAGTTTCAACTCCCAGAAATTGCTTTTCCCTGATTTCTAATTTGATTGGATCAACCCGACTTGGGCACCTATCCAACTCCAACACACCCAATGAACCAAATCTGTGATCTGTATGCACAAACTAGATAAATAGCTAGGTAAAATAGTGTGTAGGAAAAATAATATAAAAAAAAAATAGAAGCAATTGATCACTATAATATAAAAACAAAAGGTAATGGAACACTTTATATTCAATTTAAACTAAGCAATGCTTGTGCGCTCCTAGTTCTTAAGCGTCAGGTTCGAGTGCTTAAGCACTCGATCAAATTAATTTAACTATGAAAAACAATATTATATTCATTTTAAAATATCCTAAGGTTCACTTGATGCCACATTTTAATAAAATTAGTCTTTCTTGAACCTTTTGATACTTACTTGTACCATCTCATGTTGATCATGCAACAATCTTGAGTCTTCAAAGGAGAGTAAAACACACTAAATTAGAAAAGTCTTAACTTAGGATTTGAAACTAACTTTTATTTATTTATTGAAAATTATTTTTATGGTTTTTAAAAGATTCTATTCTAAGAACAACAATTGAATAAGCCCATAAGTGAAAAGCAAAATATATATATATAATAAAAAAAATGTTTTTAAATCACATGGCCAGGAAGGAGATTAAGTTCTTATACGTTCATGATCTCGAAACCTTAAATGAGTATGACCTTGTTAATTATTAAAATTTTCTCCAAATATCAGAACATAGTGACTAAAATACCATGGAAGGCAAAAGACACTTATGTGTATGCTAGATGCTTTTTATGTGCTGGTTTTTGTCAAAATATATGTTAATATGTTTTTCAAAATAGGTAAAGGAACATATTGATAAAATTGAGTCACAATTTCTAAGGAAAGAAAGTTCTTATAAGAGTTAACTAATTTTTTTTTTGGTTATCACTAGTAGGGGTGGCAAAGTTTAATACGATTCCCTAACACGACATGAACCTAACGTGTTTTTTATGGATTTAAGTTGAGTATAAATGAATTTGGGTCAAGTTTGTGTTGAACTGCATAACTTGTTTAATAAATAAGTAATTTTTGGATCAACCCGCATAACACAAATTTGACCCAAATTGACCTATTTAATAATCCCGTTGTTGACCTCATTATATTTTTAAACTATATCTAATTTATTTTAAATTTGTTTTTAAATAAATAGGTTACTTGAGTTATAAATATGTTTAGATGAGATATTAAACATATAGATATATACAAAATCTAACTCAAACTTATCATTAAATATGAGAACTTGATTATTAAATGAGTTAAATGACTTATATAACGTGTGACCTATTTAATAATTAAGTAGTATTTGGATTTATATTTTTTACATGATTATTATTTGTATTGAGTTTGAGTTGAGTTATGTAGTAAAATACCTAGGTTTGACACGATACAAACACGATGCACCAATACAAATTGACACCCCTAATCAATAGATGGTAAAATATTTCACATATTATTGATAAAACTTTATAGTAATGTAACCTGCTTCAACTAAATCACATATTGATTATAAATTTTTAAGTGGTACGTACGTATTTATATTAGCTAAATCAAATATTCACGTCCGTATTTATATGATGATTCCCATGAAATATAGGCTCATCCGACTCTAGTTTGAAATTTGAAGTAGCCCCAGATCATCATGATTTTGTAACAAGCAATTATTGGTCTCTTATGACATTTTAACACTTTGGAGTTGATTGAAAATTATACTTAAAAAATGTTTTTTGGTTCTTTATAACATAAAATAGTTTTTTTATTTTAAAATATATTTACTATTTTTTATTGAAAATATATTCTTTTTAGATCATGTTTGAGATATATTCAACTGTTTTTTCAATATTTTAATAAATAATTAAAAATATAGAGAATATTTGAAGAACTTTGCATGGGATTGATCCAAGGCTAGAAGCATATGTTCAATCTCAAATTTCCCAAAAAAAGAAAAAGAAAAAAAGAGAGAGATTGATTTTGAATTTTAAATAATAAAAATAATTATATTTATAAATAATAAAAATATTTTTGAATTTTAAATAATAAAAATAATTATATTTTAAATACTATTGATAAAAAATTTAAAGAAAAATATCTTTTATAAAAAGTAAATATTTACTTTATAATGTTAATTTTACGTAGCTAAAGTACACCCTAAATATAATTAATAATCATTAGTTTAAAATCTCAACAAATACCTTTTACTCCTATTCTATTTATTTGTAAATTCAGTTGGCCTATCATTTGACTCAAAAATAAGGAAAATATTTAATCAAATTTCAAATTAATAGTAATTAAGAGTACATTTGATAGTAATTCGAGAAAGTGTTTCTACCATTTCTAATATTTAAAATTTTTTATTTTTCAAATATTAGAATGATTAAAAAAACTTCCTAAAATCACTGTCAAACTCATTTTAAATGTATTTAATCCAAACCTCAAGGGAGTTGAATGAAATTCAATCCTTATTTTATAAAATTAAATAAAAATAAAAATAAAATAAATATTTTATAAAATCTACTTAATATCCTTACTTTTTAAAAAAAATTAATCTTTTTTTTTCTTATAATAAATTATTTTAAATTTATTTTCTATCTTATATTTTTTTGAATAAAATTAAGCTTTTAATTATTTTGTATTTAATATTCTATTAGATAACTATCAAATTCTTATTAAATACTTATATTTTATTTAAGTTGACATATAAATTCAATAAAATTCTAAATGTTGTGAGATTAATGTGTTAGTGAAGTAACTTTTAAGTAATTGATCTCATCACTTTCAATTGATTTTGTACTTAGGGCATGTTTGGTTCATGGGAACAAAGAATAAGAATGAATATTTTTCTTTTATTCTCATTCCCTCTTAAATATGAAAGAATTTGGTAATTTCAATTTTTGTGTTTGGATGCATATAAAAATGTACCGTTGGAATGACAATTTGTTTCCATTACAATGTTAAGTAAAAATAGGAATAAAAAAAAAAAAGAAATAAATCATCAATAATATCTATACATATGGTTTAAAATAATTTTTTTTAATCCAAAAATAATCTCATACTGTACATAGTTTGAAATAATTTTTTGTTTTTATTTAAAAAAAAAATTCTTGAAAGTTTTTTTTTTTAAATAATAAAAATCTATTTGAGCATGTGATTTAAATTAAAACCAAAATTGTTTTCTCAAAATTTATATCACTATTTGATTCTTATTCTTCACAATCATTTTTTAAAAAACAAATTAAAATAGAGAATTGTTCTTCCAATTTTTTCATTAGAAAAAATAAATTTCAAATCAAGTGAGACTTTGTGTTGAATTTATTAATAAGTTTAATAATTTTATAAAATAATTTAAAAGTCAAAGAATATATGTGTTGACTATAAAAAATAATAAACATAATTAATGTTTAAATTATTTAATAAATCTTGTAATTTTTAAGAATAATTTGAAATTTTAAAAATGATTAATTAATTATACATTAAATAAAATAATTTAGAATGTCATCTTGGTAATTGAGTAATAAATGTATGCATATAATGAAAATTTTGGCTCACTTATACCTTAAAAAATTAAATTTTATTTTATTTTATACTCATTTAAAATAAAATAGTATTAACAATTATTAATTTTGAATTATTATTTTTTTATTTTTGACAAAATAAATTAATTATGCTTTTATAAGATGTTAATATCCATATTTTTATAAGATTTATAAAATCATATAAATACTATTATAAATTATTAATTTTAAATAAATATTTATTATAACAAAATAAATAAATTAATGTTAATATCTATATTTTTATAATATTTATAAAAATATATTTTTAAATTTATTGTATTATTAATATTCATATTTTATTAAAAGATATTTATTTTTAATTTATTTGTAATTTAAAAAATGTTTTTATTTTAACAAGACTTGAACTAAATTTAGTTTGCATTATATAAATTGAATTTGCAATTTCTGTTTTTTTACAAAATCAAAATAAAAATTTATTTTAAAAACAACTTATCTAAAACCATCTTTAATTTTTAAATTTTTGAAAAGTATTTGTAAAAAATAACTTACACTAAGGAATCAAAATACATCCAAATGAATTGAAATTCTATTTATAAATGTGATTTCATTTCATTGAAATCACATTTGATTTCATTCCCATAATTATTTAAGTTATCCAAATATGGGAATGAAAGAGAAAAAGAATAAAATGTTCATTCCCACTATCTATTTCCATGTACCAAATATACCTTTATTTATTTAAGAAATATTTCAAACTTTATTAAATAAATTTTAAATTTTAATTTTTTAAAAGATCTTCTATGAAAATTTATTAAAATAATAGTATCTTTTATATAAAATATAAGAACTCTTAAATGTTTATATTGAAAAAAAATATAAAAATTATTTAAAAAATGAAAATAATTTTTATAGATATGAGGAAAATCTATATATATTGTTTTGTATAATATGTTCTAATTTTATATAAAAATTCTAATTTTAAAAATAAAAAATAAAAAGTGTATCTAAACAAACTATCTTTGGAAAAAAAAAAAAAAAACAAATGAGTGCTTTTGAATCTTGGGATAAAGGAGATTGTGCTATTGAGTTTTATTAGCATTGGAATGAGAAAAAGCTTTAAGGTCAATACAATGCACCATAAATTTTATTATTATAAAATAAACAATTTATAATAAAATGAAATTATAACCACAAATTTAATGCAGCCAAACGACATATCCATTTGTTAAAAATAAAAAATAAAAAAATAAAAAAATAAAAAAATAAAAAGGATAAAAGAAAGGGGAAAACACAAAAGCTTAAAGACCATCACCTTTGTCCCCCATGTATCAATATAAATTTATTTATTTTTCATTTTCATTCCTATTATTAACATCGAAATGGAAACAAATAATCATTATAATTTTGCATTCTTAAGTTCATCTAAATGCTAGAAATAAAATCATCAAATTCATTTCTATTTACTAAGAAATAGGAATGAAAACAAAATATTCATTTTCATTCTCTATTCTAAGGTACCAAACACCCCTTATAACACATGGAAAAAGCCCACAAAAAATTCACATAATAATGAAACTATAAACCCATACAAAAATTCATAAAAGGCCCAAGATATAATTGAATACCTACAACAAGTTAGGGTTGCAACTTGCCTTGATTATATCAAGTTTGTGATTAACCTGAACCCAACTTGAATTATGAGACACTTAATTCCAATTAACCCTACTCGATTTATAACCCAAAGTAATTTTTGTAACTTGTGTTGAATTTTAGTTAAATTTGGATTCATTGAGTGACATTGATTGGACTAATCAGGTTGATGAGGTTATATATGCCAATTTTCCAATTGGAATGACTTGAAGTGGCGGTATCTTTTTTAAACTAATAATTTTTATTTATTTATATTTTCATTAAAAATTAAATAGTAAACAATACAATATTTGAAGATAATAATAAGAAAATACTTATTTTTTAGTGAAATAAAATATATAATATATTATTGTGGACCCCGCATTTCGGCTCATGCGTTTTCCACTCGATGGGGAGCTCACTTTTGATTTAAAAATGATTTTATTTATTAAAAAGAATTGACTTGGAGTCGCCACTTATTTTTGTTTTATTTTAAAAGGGTAAACAAAATAAGAAATAAAACCCTAAGTGTGACTCCTTATTTTGGAAAAGGTGATCTACGAAAAACCGAATCGGGCTCGGGGGTCAGGTTACTTATCGGGAAGGTACGGTAAAGACCGTAACACCCCTCTAAGTCCCTAAAGTTAGGTCTCTACTAATAAAATAAAGTTGACGCAACAATCGATGAGTAAATCAATGAATATCCTGAATGATCATGCACATATAAGGATCGGGACATGCATAGACAACGATTAGGGGGAAAATGGGTACATACCTGGGTAATGAGCCACCATGCGCTATCAATAGAGAGGGTTAGTGCACAATTTAGGAATAATCTCATACATGTTAGAGAGTAGGATAAATCAATCATGTATGATAATTAAATCAAACAATCAATCAATCCATCAATCATAAAGTCACCCATGTTGGGCTCCCACCAAAGCCCGTTTGTTTTTGCATGACTTAACGTCACAGACTTCCATTATTTCAGAATTATGAAAAATTCGTTCATGCTTATTAAAATCAAGAGGAGCAGAAGATTGTTTGAGGACCCGAATGGAATTGAATCTATTTGAGAGAAAATTGGATTTTTTGAAATTTATTTGAAAAATTGGAGTCTTGAAGGTTATTTGAAAATTGGAATTTTAGAGTTTATTTGAAGATCAGACTTTTAGAAACTAAATGTGAGAACGAGAATTTTAAAAATTGAATTTGAACGAGGTTGGAAATTTGAAAAATGATTTGAGAGTTCGGGATTTTAAATGAGTGGATAAGCGGATGAGTGAATAAGTAAATGAATGGGATGGTGACGATGGTGAAATGATAAAGATCAGGTAAATAATTGCGAGAGATGAAATTTTTAGAGATTGGAGATTAAACTTATAGATTGAAAATTTAAGAAAATATTTAGGGACAAGATCTTTGGTATATGAATAACTGAATAAGTAAGTGGATAGGATAACATTGATAACGAGAATAAACGTTAAACGACGATATAGGGACGGTGGAACTTTTGAGATGGGAAATTAGATTTAGAAGTCGGGTTCTGAAGAATTGAATTTTAACGATTAGAATAAATAGGTAAATATGGAATAATAATGCTACTTAACGGAAACAAAATTTTAAACAAATAATAAATAATAAAAAAAAATAGTGGAATTTGTAGGGTTTGAAAATTAAGTTAGGACATCGGATTTCTGAAGGGTTGGATTTTAAATAAGTAGATAAATATAGGATACTAATTCTAATTAAAGAAAATGACATTTAGACCAATAGTGGAATTGTTATAATTGAAAAATCAAATTAAAACATGGAATTTTTTTAAGGGTTAGACTTTAAATAACTAGATAAATATGGGAGGATAATTCTAATTGATGAAAATAAGATTTATACGAATTGTGGAATTTTTAGGGTTGAAAAATTAAATTAAGACATGAGATTTTTGAAGGATTAGAATTTAAATAGACAAATATAGGAGGATAATTCTAGTTGACGAAAATGAGATTTAAACGAATTGTGGAATTTTTAGAATTGAAAATTTAAATTAAAACATGGAATTTTGAAGGATTAGAATTTAAATGGATAAATATAGGAGGATAATTCTAATTGATGAAAAAGATATTTAAACGAATTGTGAAATTTCTAGAATTGAAAATTTAAATTAAAACATGGAATTTTTGAAGGATTAGAATTTAAATGGATAAATATAGGAGGATAATTCTAATTGATGAAAAAGATATTTAAACGAATTGTGAAATTTCTAGAATTGAAAATTTAAATTAAAATATGGAATTTTTTAAGGATTAGAATTTAAATGGATAAATATAGGAGGATAATTCTAGTTGATGAAAAGGAGATTTAAACGAATTGTGAAATTTTTAGAATTGAAAATTTAAATTAAAACATGGAATTTTTGAAAGATTAGACTTTAATGAATGAGATTTTTTAAAAGATGATAAATCGATACATATGAAATAATAATAATTAACAATCATAATTTTTAAACGAGTGAAATTGCATAGGGGAATTTTCGAGATTGAATTTTTGAGAATCAAAATTTTGCAAACCAAATTTAAAATTAAATTTTAGGAAGTTATTTTGAAAATGATATTTTGTATAGCTGATTTTAAAAACTTCATAGGAAAAACATATTTGTAACATTAGAAAAAAGACTTGAGAGGGCCTTAATACTTGGCCCAAACTTGGAGAATGGGGCTTAAGGCCCATAAGAACTAATCTAAACCTACAACTTGGGGCTTTGGAAGCCCACCAACAAAGCCCACTAGCCAAACGTCTACCATGAAAACCTAAGGGAATTGGCACCTCATTTTTAAAATAGCTAAGGGATGACTAATGTAGCAGGCTGACAGTGAAGGTTATGGCTTGCATGTTGACGACGTCGGGATGAAATGGGGAAATGGAGGTGGGGGTTGCTGCTTCTGTTGGAGCTCGCGCCGCCGCTGCCATGGCCGGTGCTGTTGGTCTCACCGCCATCTCTGTCGTTGGACGGAGATCTTGATGAAGAGGAAGGCGACGATGACAAGCGGCAATGCTATTCATGAAAACTTCTCTTCTCTGGGATGGATCCTTGACTCTCATGCTCCTGTGTAATTTGCTTGAAAAATAACTCCGAATGACCCATGCCCAACACACTGTCGATCCTTGTAATACTGGTCAGAATCTATGACATTCCGATACGCTGAAGCTTTCCTTGCTTTTTCATGTCTCTTATGAAATATTCCACGCTTCTTAGCATCTTGGGTATACCCCAAGTAGTCCACAAAAGTCATGGCAGCTAGCTCCTCGAAGACCTTTAGAATAGGTGGATCCGGCAATGCAGCAGCAGCAGTGCTCCTTTTGCCAAGCCGAGGATTTGAAGGTTCTAAATGATGGGTTGAAACGGTTCGCCACATGGGAATGTTCACTTCGGCACCTTGGAACTCTCTATGACTCCTTAACATCCTCAGTATTGCAGCCATGCATTCTTTTGAACACGAGTAAGTGGGATAGTGTGAGGGTGTAGAGAGAGAAAGATGAGTGTGAAGGTTAGCAAGATGGGTATGAAGAAGAAATGGAGGTCGGGTCTTGGTGATGGATATGTGGGTGAGAGGATATGAGGGTGTCCCTGTGCATGGGACTTGGAGGATGGGCTTGTTGGGTGTCATGGAGGGTGGTGAAGTCTAGTAGGTAAGAACAGTGGAGAGATGGCATGGAGAAGGTGCAAACAATCGACAATGGATGCTGTGACATAAGGTATATCAACTGTGGAGAATAAGGCATTGGGGTAAGCAAACTTATAGAGAGATAAGTGGGTTCGTGGGTATGGTTAGGTTTAGAGAGAGGAAAGGGTTTAGTGGGATGGCTTGATGGGTATGTAGAGGTTGCTTCCCAGAATTACAACAGTTATGATCATCTTAACTAAGACCAGCTGTAAGTTCTCATTAGCTACGACAGCTTAGGCAGTGCTCCCCCTCTGCCCGCTGATTCTTCCTCGCTTTCACAGACCATGCAACTTTGATTTTCCCATTTGAACACATGACATGCTACTGCAAAATGGAGAACGAGGTCTTGAACATAAGCATTTCATCAAGCCACTACCAGCTCCACTATTGCTCCACTCGGCAAGCCACTACCAGCTCCACTATTGCTCCACTCAGCAAGCATGGCACCTCTGACCACCAGCATGGTCGTCCATGTCTCTTGCAGCTGGTCCCATGCATGGAGAGGGGTCTCCCCACACTTCTCGGGTGCTCCCAGCTCCTCCAGAATGCTCCCTTCCAATGCTATAAAAAACCCTTAAAAAAACTACAAGTCTTCAGCTCTTGAGAGGGGGTCTACAATTACAATTTCACATTTTTTATTTTAAAAACTTAGAACATCGAATATTATTTTATAAAATAATATAAATTATAAATACTATAAAATTTATAAATTAGGTTCTCCCGAGTCAAATATGGTATTTGTTTTTTTACTTAAATTTAAATAAAAATTAATATAATTAATTCTAAATATAATTTAATACCATTATGTATTAAGTTATTTATTTTTTATTATTTTATTTCTATTAAGTATTAAATATTAATAGGTTTCAAAATGTTATTTTTAGTATTTAACAAAAAATAAAATATTTTGAGCTTTTACATTCAATAAAAAATTTTAAAAATAAGTAATAAGTAAAAAAATTATAAACAAATCATTTAAAGTCTTAAAACGAATTATATTGAGAAAGTGACTTTTAATTCACTAATATAAAAATATATGAAAAAAAAAACCTTAAATTTTTTAAATCAATATTATTTTTATCTATTTAAAAATAATTTAAATGGATTCATTTTTTTAAAAAAGAATAATCTAATTATGTTCTAAAAAAGCCCATTTTACTTGTCATGTGATCAAATAGACTTCTTCACGTTAGTATTTCCATTCCTTTTAAATATTTTATTACTATTATTATTATTATTAAACAAATACCTTGTAAAGACATTTTTTTTCCCCTTCTCTTCATCAACAACCATTCTATAGGAAAACTGAGTTACAGAGTCAGCATCAAAGGTGGTCCGAAAAGAAATATGGGTATGGAGGAGGTTGGGGGTGTAAGAGAAATATGTGAACCCTGCATTTTCACGTGCGTTCCCACTCGACGGCGTGAGTCGCTTTTTTTATTTGTTTAGTGAAAAATTGATTTTTAGAAAAAGACTTGGAGTCGCCGCTTATTTTAATTTTTTTTAAAGGGAAAAACAAAATAAGAAAGAAAAACTCTAAGTGTGACTCCTGAAGAAAAAACAGGTCTGTGGAAAACCAAAGTCCGGTTCAGGGGTTAGGTTACTTATTGGGAAGGTACGGTGGTGACCCGTAGCACCCCTTTAAGCCTGTATACATACTGCCTCCACTAAACGAATCAAGGGAATTGTGACAATTAATTAATTAATTATGGATACCAAGAAAAATAATTAATGTACAAGTCATGATGAAAATCAATATACACAAAAATAATGATGAAATCTAGTTCTAAGAATACATGAAATGAATAACAAGAGAATTGTGCAAAAATGATTTATTGCACTAAAAAAATGGTATTAAAAAATGGTTTTCAAGAATTTTCAAATGATTTTATAAAAAAATGATTTTGAATTAATGATTTCAATTTATTTATTTACAAAAAAAAAGAAGTTTCAATTTATTTTCAATTAATGATTTGATTCAATTTCACTTGTATTTAATTTTTGAAAAAAGTTATTTGTACTTATTGTATCAAAAAAAATTATTACAAAATTTTAATTTGGCAACAAAAATTATTTTACTTGCTTTTTTTTTTTTAGAAAATAATGAATTTTTACAATTTTATTTACAAAAGTATTTTGATTCATTTTCATTTAAAACAGAGTAATTTTTACAAATTATTTAAAACAACATAACTTTTTTTGCAAAAGAAATTTCAATTAAAAGAAAAAACAAATATTTAAATCCTTTATTTCTGAAAAACACTTTTAATCCCATTTTAATTAAGGAAAAAGGATTTATTTAAAAAATATATTTTTGGACAATTTTATTAAAATTAACTTTTGGGACATCTTTATTTACAAAAAAATTCTCACATAATTTTTATTAAACAAAGAAATTTTTGGACAATGTTATTAAAAACAATTTTTCGAATTCTATTAAAAACAATTCTTTTGGATTTTTCTAAGTGCATTTTTCTGATTTTTTATAAATAATAAAAAAACTTTCTTTTATTAAAAATAATATTTTAAAATTATTATTTTTATTAAAACACATTTACAGAATTTTTCCCCTCATTTAAATAAAATTTCTAGTTTGTTCGATGTTCGATTCTATACACACTCAATAAATATATACGAACGAACATTTACAAGAACTAATAAAAATAAAATCAAATGAAAGTGGGAAATAAAATATGTACCCAAATAAACTTACAACAAGTTCCATGTGTCATCATCAATTTGTACTCAGCCAACAAGATTGTAGAGTGGGTCCATGCAAAAACAAAAATAACACAAATGTAAATATCTAAAAATATATAAAATTCACAATGGATATTCAAGCCCAAATTCAAACTTCAAATTAGATCAATAAATTTCACTAATTAAAAAAATATACCCAAATTAGCAAATATATCCCAACAAAAATATCTCACATGTCAATAGTCATAGTGCAAGATTTTCCAATTAATTACCAAAATACAAGTACAATTAATCAAGTCCAAATACAATAAATCAAAATAAATTCAATTAGATCTAAATTTAATATCTCATAATTCAAACCTAATTTAATATACACCATAATTGTCTCATGTCCAAATTAAATAGTTCGAATTGGCCAAGCCCACATCAAATATTCAAATTATCCAACAAATCTCACTCACATTGTGGGCCTAAAATTCATATCAATTAACAAACTCACACTAATAATATTCACAGCCGAAGGTAATAATAGATCAAGCCCAATCTAGTAAGCCTAAACAAATAACCAATTAACAATAGGCCTAAGTCCAAATAAACAATATGCAATTGATATAATCAAAATATCCCAAATTAATCACCAAATACAATATAACCATAATCCCAAATTAACAAATTTCAAATTAATACACCAACAATAAATTAACTCAAATTTTATATTAATTCTCCAATAACAAATTAACATAAATTTCATACTGATTAACAAAATCCAAACACATAATGCCTACAAACAAACATAAATGCATAAGTCCAATTTCAACAACAATTATTATTAAAATCAAATCAAGAAAAATAAAGAAAAAAAATAGTAACAATAATAATAATAATAATAATGGAAAATGGGTTTTACGGGAAAGTAAGGAAATGAGAAAATGAAAGGAAAGGGAAAAGGGGTCGTCGGTCGGCAGTGACTCATCGGCGACGATTGGCTGGTGATCTACTGATAGTGAGGGTTGATGGGCTTTGGAAAAAAAAAAAATGAAATAAAAATAATAAGTAAATAAAAGAAGATAAATAAAAAAAATGGAGGAAGAAAAATGAAGAAAATAGGGATGGGAGTGTCGGAAATGGCGTTGGTGTTACACCACTGATAGTGACGATGGAGTCGGGTGGGGATGTGGGCGTTGAGATGAGCTGTAGGAAAAAATAAAATGGAAAAGAAATGGGGGTCGGTCGTATGCTGTGGGGAGAAAAAAAAAATGAAAAAATGAAACCCGGAAATGGGGGAGCCCGACCATTGTGGGAGTAAGGGGAGAAGAGGAAAAATGGAGAAGAATTGGGGTGGGGGGGCGGCCAGTGCTTTGGGCAGAGAAAGGGCTGGGGAAAAATGGCCGAGAAGAAGTGAAATGGAGGGCTAAAGGAAAAAAAATGGGGGCGGCCGTTTGTGAGTTTTTTTTGGGTAGAGAGCTAGAGTAGCCGAATGGGAGGAAGAAGAAGAAAGATGGGGGGCATGTTTGAGTGAGGGAATGGGAGGGAAAAAATGGTGGGGGGAAGGAAAAGAGAATAAAAAAAATAAAAAATAAAATAAAAAAGGAGATATTTTGATGGTGGCCGATGGTGAAGGGTATGAGAGGAGAGAGAAGGAGTGGCTAGGTGGAGATATTTTGATGGTGGCTGATGGTGAAGGGTATGAGAGGAGAGAGAAGGAGTCGGTAGGTGGAGGAGAAAAAAGGAAGAGAGAGGAGAAAGAAAAAAATAAAATAATAAAATAGAAAATTAATAAAATAAAATAAAAGTATAAAAATATAATATAATATCATAATAATAATAATAATAATAAAATAAAATGAATAAATAAAAAATAAATAATAAAAATAAATAAATAAATAAATAATTTACAAAATAATAAAGACTAAAAATTAAAGGGTGAGTGGGCCTAAAATAACACATGTAATTGGGATTTAAAATTGGATTCAAAATTAATGTAAAAATAAATTGGGGATAAATTTCGGGGTCTACAAAATACAATTTTATTATTATTATTATTATTATTTTATGTTTCTAAATTGAAAGAAATGGTGGTGCGATAACTAGAGAATTACCTCAAACACTAATCACGTCAATAATTTTATATAAAAGAAAAAATTAAAAATAAAGATATATTACTTTTTATTTGTAACTCTTAAATTGAATATGAAACCAAAAATAAAAGAAAAAAAATGTCCTAACAACAAGAGTATTTGAAATTAACCTCAACTTGTCTTAATAAAAAAAAAAAAAAATTCTTAAATAGACCATAGAAAAAAACATAAACCTTATTCTCAATAAAATTCAAACTCATCTATAGTCCACAAGTTTCACTCCTTCTAATGTCCACACTCTTCAAACTACCTTACTTTTGTTATAAGATATTTGTTTATAGAGAAAAAAAATAAAATCTTAACTTTTCTTATTGGGTGTTTATTTTTGAAGGAAAAAAATCCCAAATAATAATAATAATAATAATTTAAAAGGAAAAAAAAATATTTACGTGGATGAATTTAGTTATCAATTGATATTAATGACATGACAATTAAAAATGAAATTTTAAAGAATAATTAGATGACACGTTAAAAAGGATATGTATTTTAAATTATTTTTAAATAAATAAAGATAATATTGATTTTAAAATTTTGAAGTTTTTTTTTTCTATATATTTTCATATTAGTAAGTCAAAACAGCTCTTATATTTAGCCTTAAGTTAAAAATATAAACATCACCCTAATCAAATACAAAATATATATATATATATATATATATATATAATACCGGTCAAAGGTTTTTGGTTAGGCTGCCCAAAAAAGTCGGGGAGGAGTCCCACCCAAAAGACTTAATTCCAATGGCCACTCACTGGCCCTCTTTTTGTTTCTTTGCTCAGCACTCTTGAATTAGTACTCTACAGTGAGTCAAGATCCCATCAAGTTTTGGTAAAAAATATCTACATCTTCGAGATATTCAAATCTTATAGCAACGAAAAAGAGTGTTAAATATGTTCGGAAAAAGACCTTCACTCCCGGGTCAACGATCCAAATTTTACGTTTCAAAAAAGTAGAAATAAACAATCCTACTATGTTTGACGAAGAAAACAAGATGAAGTTTGGCAGAAATCTTGCAGCAATGACGGAGATATATAGCCGAAGACTAATGACTTGAGGGGCAGTGTGCTTGATTCAAGACGCTCCTCGCCCATATTTTAAGTCCTTATTCCCAGTCTCGAGCACAGACAATTGCATGATTAAACATGGCCTCCTCCATTTCTGCAGTGATAGTAATGTGGGTGGTTGCAATGGCCGCGGCAGCAGCAGCATCATCACAGACATGGATTGAGGGTGAGGCTTTGCGCAGGAGCACTTGGTGGCGGTCTTACAACACTACTACAGGCCATTGTAATTGGCCAGGCATAAGCTGTAATGCCGGGGGAAGTGTCACTGAGATTTGGGCGGTTCCAACTCAAGAAAATGGGCTGCTTACCCAATTTAACTTCTCTTCATTTCCAAATCTGGTTCGACTAAATTTTAGCTCTCTTGGCCTGAATGGTGACATCCCATATCAAATAGGTACTCTCACAAAACTCACCCACCTTGATCTTTCTCACAACTTTCTTTCTGGTGAGCTGCCTCTTTCGCTGACTAACCTCACCAAGTTAGCGGAACTCAATCTTGGTTATAATCACATATCTGGCCAAATCCCAAGTGAAATTGGGAATCTGAGAAATTTGGTTGGCCTAGTCTTAGATTGTAACTATCTCAATGGTGTTATTCCTTCGTCTTTAGGCCAGTTAACCCGCTTAACTTCTCTCTACATTGGTTGGAACCAAATGGAGGGTTCAATCCCTCCTGAAATTTGGAGTTTAAAGAGCTTAGTTGATATTTACTTTGATCATAACATTCTCACTGGTGTCATTCCCTCATCCGTGGGCCATCTGACTAATTTGACTTCTCTCCACCTTGCTTCGAATCAAATCACGGGGTCGATCCCTTCTGAAATTGGGAGTTTAAAGAAGTTAGTTGATTTGGCCTTAGATAATAATAAACTCGTCGGTGTGATCCCCAAGGAACTGGGTAATTGCCACAGCTTGCGTTATTTGTCTCTGAAATTCAATCGTTTGAATGGGAGCATTCCTTCGGAGATCGGTGGCCTGGTTGCACTACGAAAACTTGATTTGAGTGTCAATAATATTAGTGGGACCATACCCCTCCAGTTCCAAAACTTCAACAGCTTAGAGTATTTGGATCTCTCTTACAATTATTTGGAGGGTTATGTACCCTTCGAACTGCA
Source organism: Vitis riparia (assembly GCF_004353265.1). NCBI lineage: Eukaryota > Viridiplantae > Streptophyta > Magnoliopsida > Vitales > Vitaceae > Vitis > Vitis riparia. The sequence continues at coordinate 10,802,671 of NC_048434.1, read as the reverse complement.
TCTTCCATCTCTATTTCGAGCATTCGAACACAATAAAGGTTTGTGTGGTGACACCAAATTTGGCATTCCACCTTGCAGAAAAAGGAACAGAATCACAATCATCATCATTGTGGTCATTTCTTTATGCTCCGCCTTGCTGATTTCGTCTATAATTTTTGGAGTTCTATTAATTTGGAGGCGGAAGACGAGAAAACTTCAACCTGAGGAAGCAACTACCACACAAAATGGAGACATATTTTCAATATGGGATTATGATGGTAAGATTGCTTACGAAGACATCATTGAGGCGACGGAGGATTTCGACATCAAATATTGCATTGGGACTGGAGGTTATGGCAGTGTCTATAGAGCGAAATTGACCAATGGGAAAGAGGTTGCCTTGAAAAAACTTCACACCTTGGAAAGTCAGAACCCAACTTACATGAAAAGTTTTACAAATGAGGTGCGGGTGTTGTCAAAAATCCGACATCGAAATATCGTAAAACTATATGGCTTTTGTCTACACAAAAGATGCATGTTTCTAGTTTATGAGTACATGGAAAGAGGAAGCCTGCATTGTGTCTTGAGTGATGAAATTGAGGCTTTGGAGTTTGATTGGATTAAGAGGGTGAATGTTGTTAAAAGCATTGCCAATGCCTTGTCCTACATGCATAATGACTGTATCCCTCCTCTGCTTCATAGAGACATATCAAGCGGTAATATTCTCTTAGATTCAGAATTCAGGGCCGTTGTATCTGATTTTGGAACAGCTAGATTGCTTGATCCTGATTCATCAAATCAAACCCTTCTTGCTGGCACTTATGGTTATGTTGCACCAGGTAACTCCAATACTTTTTTAGACTCTGCTACTTTAGGAAAAAATGTCTTTAATCTTCAACTTTTTAGTCACTGTATTTCTTTTCTGCTTAATTTCTTTTCCTTTTAGGTCTTGGTTTGAGTGCTTTTATTAGTAGAACATATCTTATATTAGTATCAAACTATATTTATAGATGGAAGACATGAAACTAGAAAAAAATTAAAATCGAATTGAAAAGATACAAAATAAAAAAAATAAAAAATTAATAAGCCTTAGAGAAAACAAATACCCCTCTTCTTCTTATATGTGTACACACGAGTGTGCAAGCATGCATGAGGAAGTAAGAGTTGAAAATTATATATGAATATGAAATGTATAGAAAATTTTATTAATACACATCCAAATACAGAAACTATATGAAAATACATTTTTTTTTTCTTGTTTAGATTGACTTTTAAAGCAAAAGCTCTAATTTAGACTTAATAGGAGTTCCTATAACTTAAACAAGGACTTAATGTATAAGTCATGAAAATATAACTTATTATTAAAGTTCTAATATTGTAGTTTATATAGAAAGCTATTTTATGTTTAGTAAAACTTTTACATATGAATATTATTTTTTTTTAATAATTTTGAGATTATTTTCTGGTTCAATTTCCAACTAAAATAAAACATAAAAAGTTATCCCAAACTGCAAACATCATTGGTAGTATCTAAAATTTCAAAAATTTTCCTGAACATTTTAAACAATATTTTTCAATAACTTTTGAAGTTTTCCAAATGCTTTCTCCTAAAAGAAATCCTTGTGGAAGTTTATTTCTATTAGTTTGATTATCACCTATAATTTAATTAATAACCCATGCTCATGCATTGAATTAATTAAAAAATTTAGAAATTTTTTAAGTGTCAAGAAACAACTAACATGATAATGTAACTTTGCTCATAGTTTTTTCCAATTTCAGAATCAACATGGCAAGCATTAACAAGCTTAATCTTGATGTGAATACTTAATTTATGAAGATGTATGCTTATATTTTTGTTATATTTGACAGAACTTGCTTACACTATGGTTGTTACGGAAAAATGTGATGTATATAGCTTTGGGGTACTTACATTGGAGATAATGATGGGAAAGCATCCGAGAGAACTTGTCACTATCTTATCAACTTCTTCATCTCAAAATATAATGTTGGTGGATATATTAGATCCTCGTCTTGCACCCCATATTGATCCAGAAGTTATTGATAATGTGGTTCTCATCATAAGGTTGGCACTCAAATGCATCAATTTGAATCCGACATCCCGTCCAACAATGCAACACGTGTGCAAGGAATTTGAGACTTGCACCCCATTTCCTATACCCTTCCATGCTATTTCACTTGGGCAATCGAAAGATCAAGAAGTATGATTGGATAATTGGCATGATATTGGGATAAAAGTTTGAGTTGATTTTTCTTAATTTTATGTAACTAATTAAGATAATTATCTTTTGTTATTACGGTTGTTGACTACAAGATGCATATGATATTGAATTATGGTGTGGCCTCATGCAAGGCATGTGATGTGTTAGTTAATAAAGTTAAAAGTTTAATTTTACATTATTGTGATGTGTTAGTTTGTTGGATGATAAGGATGATATTGTTAACCAATTTTTGATTTATTGAATGATAAAGACGATATTATTAACCATTTTTCAAATTTATGAATGACTTATTATATAGATAACTTTGCCCCTCCTTACTAAACTTTTTGGCTTTGTTACTTAGTTCACATAGTATCTTTAAAGAAAAATAAATTTCAAAAAATATTTTTCATATTCAAATTCTTAATTAAAATTTTATTCTCAAAATAATTGAGATTTGACTTTTGAAATTGAAAAACCATTTTTAAAGAGATTGTAAAACAAGCCCTTAATTTTTATTTTTGGTTGTGTCATTAACAATGTATGTATTTGCAAAAGTTTAAGTTTAATAATATTTTCTTTTATACTTTAAGTATTATTCCCTTCCGTTGTCCTCATTGGTCACCAAAATAATGTAATTTCATAAACAATGCTAATAATTTGAGGAGTTTATTATTTTGATTGTCTTATTTATTTGTTGTAGGTCAAAAGAAAATTTTATTGTTGGTTTGAATACATTGCTCACTTTTTATTTTTAAAATTAAAAAATAATAGTAATTTTTTATTGAAAAAGTAATATAAAAATTATTTTAAATATAAAAATAATTTTTAAAGTATTGGAGTTGGGTCAGTGGCCAATTCGGGCTGCCTTACCGATCCAACCAAATAAAAGATTAGGGGAGAATAGTTTTTGGGAGTTGAAACTACAAAAACTATCAAGAAACCACTCCAATAAACAAAAAAAAAAAAAAAAAGAAAGAAAGAAAAAAAGAAAGAGATTCATTTTTCACCTTTTACTTTGCTTTGAAAAAAGAAAGACCAAGAGAACTCGAGAAGAAAAGTTTTTTTATAAAAGAAGGGTAAAAGATTTTTGTATTGTAAAATGAAGTGATTCTTGATTGACTTGAGGTGAAGAATTGAATGGTGAAATAACTACTTTTTGGATTTTAGACATTCAAAAAAAAGAACTAAAAGTTTTCTTACATCTTGGGATAAAGGGGATTATGCTATTGAGTTTTATTAGCATCGGACTAAAATAAACTTTAAGGTCAATACAATGCACCATAAATTTTATTATTATAAAATAAATAATTTAAAATAAAATGGAATTAGAACCGCAAGTTTAATGCAGCCAAACGCCATATCTATTTGTTAAAAAAAAAAAAAAAAATTTAAATTAAAAATAAATAAATAAATAAATAAAGAAAGGGGAAAGCGCAAAAGCATAAGGACCAGCACCTCCGTGTCCCACGTATCAATGTTATGGCATATAGGAAAAGCCCACAAAAAATTCACGTAATAATGAAATTATAAACCCACACAAAAATCCATAAAAAGGCCCCACTAGTGATATAATTGAAAACCTACAAGTAGTTAGGGCTGCAACTTGCCCGGTTATATCAGGTTTGTGATTAGCGCCCGAACCTAACTTGAATTATGAGACAATTCGAATTAACCCAACTCAATTTATAACCCAAATAATTTTTGTAAACTTGTGTTAAATTTGGATTATAATTTTTAAAATTTAAATAGTAAATATTATACAATATTTGAAGATAATAAGAAAATATTTATTTTTTAGTAAAATAAAATATATAATATATTACAATTTAACATTCTTTGTTTAAAAAACTTAGAACATTGAATATCATTTTATAAAATAACATAAATTATAAACATTATAAAATTTATAAATTAGTTTCTCCCAAGTCAAATGTAATGTTTGTTTTTAACTTAAATTTAAATAGAACTTAATATAATTTAATTCTAAATATAATTTAATATAATTAAGTATTAGGTTATTTGTTTTTTATTATTTTATTTCTATTAAGTATTAAATGTTAATATGTTTCAAAATGTTATTTTTAGCTATTAACAAAAAATAAAATATTTTGGCCTTTTATATTCAATAAAATTTTTTAAAAACAAGTAATAAGTAAAAAATAAAAATAAAAATTGTTGTAAAATGAGAATAAATGCATTGCAAATAAAAGGAAAGAGAAATATATATTACTTCAATAATATGTAATGAGAAGGAAGGAATAGATAAGAAAATTGAGAAAGTTGAGAGAATGAAAGACAAAGAGAATGAGAAAAAGAGCTTTAAGGAAAGCTTTTTTTGCTCAAGATGCTCCTTACACAAGGGATGGGAAGCCTTTTTATAGGCTTTCCAAATGGGTTTCATTAATGTTGAATGAATGGAAGTCATAAATAATGTTCAATTAACATTTAACATAATAATATGGTGGTATTCACCACTTCATTTATAACACTCCCTCTTGGATGTCCATCACATTAGAAGAATATGCTTCATTAAAACCTTGCTAGTAAAAAACCCTATGGGAAAAATCTAGTGAAAGAAAAAGAGTACAATATTTTTATAATTCCTTATGCTGCTCTTGGTATGTTAGGATTGCCTCGTTAAAAACCTTGCTAGTAAAACCTAATGGGACAAAACTTAGACAAAGGAAAAAAAATAGTACAGTACACTAACATCCTTTTACAAGCATACTCCCTCTCATGTTGATATCCTTGAGTTGACGTATTCCAATCTTTTTTATTAACTTCTTGAATGTTGAGGTTGACAATGACTTTGTGAATAAATCTACTAGATTATCACTTGAGTGTGCTTGTTGAGCATCAATTTCACCAATTTTCTCTAGTTCATGTGCATAAAGGAATTTTGGTGAAATGTGTTTAGTCCTATCTCCTTTAATATAACCCCCTTTTGTCTGTACAATGCATGCAACATTATCTTCAAACAATATTGTTGGGTCACCTTTGATAGAGGAGAGTCCACATAATCCTTGAATATGTTGGATAATAAATCTTAGTTATATACATTCATGACTTGCTTCATGAATTGTAAGTATTTTTGAATGATTTGATGATATGACCACCATTGTTTGTTTGAAAAATCTCTATGAAATAGCATTACTATTGCAATTAAACACATACCCTATTTGTGACCTAGCCTTATGTGGATCTGAAAGATATCCTGCATCTGCATATCCAAGCAATTGTAGCCTTGATTCCCTTGAGTAAAATAAACTCATATCAGTAGTTTTGTGAAGATAGCGCAATATATGTTTGATACCATTTTAATGTATTCGAGTTGGAGCGAGATTGTATCTTGTTAATAGATTGACAGGCAAATGATGTTTGGATGTGTACAATTGGCAAGATAAATAAGTGCACCAATAACACAAAGATATGATACTTTAGGATCAAGTGCTTCTTCACTTTTTCACAATGACAAAATGGGTCTTTTTTCACATCAAGTGATTGGAGAACCATTGGAAAACTTAAAGGATGCACTTTATCCATTAAAAAAAATGATTCAAAATTTTCTTAATGTATGGTGATTGATGTACTAAAACTGCATTTGGAAAATACTCGATCTACAGGCCGAAACAATTTTTTTTTTTCCAAGATCTTTCATCTTAAATTCTTTTTTCAAATGATTTGTTATTCTTGTGAGCTCTTTAAGAGGTATAACAAGATTTAAGTTATCAACATATACTGCAATAATTACAAATTTGGTTTATGATTTCTTAATAAAAATGCATGGATATATAAGGTTACTCCCATGCCCTTCTTTTGGCAAGTATTCACTAAGGCAATTGTATCACATGCGTCCAAATTGCTTTAATCCATACAAGGATCATTGTAACTTGATTGATTATGTATAGGACATTGAGTCTTGTTTATATGTTGGTAATTTTGTTTCAATTTATATTTGGTCATAGAAGTCTTTATAGATAGTGACTTACTTTCCATTGAAGATCAAGGGTTGTTGTCCATCCAATCGGGAAGTCACAAGTATGTCTAAAAAGATTTGACTTGTGGCATATAAGCCTTATTTGAGGTATAACATGTTCAATATCATTTTTGAGCTTAAAATGTTTTTAAAATATTTTTTCAAAAAGCAAGGACCGCTTAAGCGATTAAAGCGCTTAAGTGGTTAATTCTGCTCAAGTGGTCATGACAGTCCTATTGAGTTTAGAAACATATTTTGAATGAATTTCAATCAAACTCAAATTTGAAAACTTGAGATACCAAAATCCTTATAGCTTTTGCCTATAAATACATCTCTTGTAACCCTTTAAGGGTTATAGGTTTAGGTTAAGAGATCCAAGAGATCAGAGATTAGAAATATCATAGGATCTTTGAGGTGGTTGGAGACCTCTTATTCTTTAGAGGTACTCTTTGAGGTGAAAGCCTTATTACCACACCATTCATGTTTTCTCATTTAAGGATTTGATTCTTTGAATTGTTGGTTAAAGACCGTAACCCCTTCGGAGGGACAAGAAGATTTACTAGGAAACAATGGGTAGTTATTGCGTCGCAAATGTGAATAAGTTATAAGTACTAGAGAGTAAGTCTTTAGGGTAAAGTGGTCAAGTAAATCTATGTGACTTGACTTGATTTCAAATAGTGGATTTCAATTTATAGGTCTTAGACCTCGTGATTTTTATCTTTATAGTTTGTGGGGGTTTTTCACGTAAAAAAAACATGTGCCTCATTTCATATCTATTTGATATTATGTTTGAATTGCCTAGAATAAGTTTTTTTTTTTTAATCTAATATCTTATAGGGCTATTATAAAAGTTTTATATTATTCCTACATATATTATTGTAGAAGATATTAAATACATTGGATTGATTGGTTAATTGGTTATTGAGTAATTGGTTATCTTGTAGTGGTTATACTTATAACCAATTATTGATTTGTTGGGATTATTGTTGAGTTTGTTAGGTTGGTCATTCTGGTAGTGATTATTATTATCCCTAACATATTTCAACATATATTAATGTTAATCTTTGGATATCAATTAACCATAAAAATCAAAATTTTAATTGGAGTGAAATCCTATTTGAATATCTAAGTTATCCTTATAATATCTTGGGATAAGAAAAGTGGCTATAATTTATATATATTTATTTTAAATTTTAAAATCACCCATTCACCCCCCTCTAGGTGTTCCCCATTGGACTTTATGGTTATTATTCAAGTGGTATTCAAAGCAATATCCAAATTTTCAGAGTCTATGCTACAAGGATTTGTACTATTTGTTTCAGACAATTTTAATCCTTCAGGGATTTTCATGTATATATCATTATCCATGGACCCATATAAATATGTTGTAATAACATCAATGAGACACATATTCAATCATTTTGAGATTTCTAAGCTAATTAAGAAATGAAATGTGATTGCATCCATGATGGGAGAATATGTTTCCTTGTAGTCAATACTAGGTTTTTGTGAGAAACCTTATGCTACTAATTGCACTTTACATCTTTAGGTGTTTGGACTACAGGTCCAAAAACTTCTCATTTTGTTAATGAGTTTAACTCTACTTGCATAGTTTTTTTCCATTTTGACCAATCATTTCTATGTTGGCATTTTTCCACCTTTTGTGATTCTGGATCTTCATCATTTCTTATGATATCAGAGGCCACTTGGAAAATGAAAATATTGTTAATTACAATATTATTTCAATCTCATTTTTCTCTCGTGTATGCATAACTTAGTGAGATCTCACAATTTTCAGGTATCTATACCTCTTTAGAGGTTACTTATTCAATATGTACCTCTTGTTCAATATGCCTCTTTAGGGGTTTTCTGCATTATTTGTGCCTTTTTTGGGGCTATAGATTTATCAATTTTAGATCGATCAATCATTTGATGGTCTCTTCTAGAGTGCCAAGTTTTCCTTGTGTTCTCCTTTTTCGAGGGGTTACATCATTTGAGCCAATAAGTCTACAACGTTTCAAGTTTATCTTAGATTTATTTATTAATTGTCCTATAAGGACATCAACCCATGTCAGAGTATTTACAACCGAGATATGTGACTTTGTCACTTTATTTCTATTAATGAATGTGATAGTAATTGGTTTGTAAGATTTTGCAAATGAATGATCCTTTGAACTTCTAGTTCACATTGATTTATACGAGAATCAAGATAGGACATAGTAGATATGTTCCAAGTAACTTCTTGTCATTATTTAGGAATTAGCTTTTCTCTCCCTAATGATGGGAAAACACTCTCATTAAAATGACAATCTACAAAGTAAGCTATAAAACCATCACCTGTCAAAGGTCCAAGATACTTATGATAGATAGAGAATTAAAACCTATATAAATCTCAAGTCTTCATTGGGGACCCATTTTAGTGTGTTGTGTAGGTGCAATGGGTACCTATGTTACACAACAAAAGATTAGTAAGTGAGAGATATTTGGTTGTTTTCCAAGTATGAGTTGTGAAGGGGAGTATTCATAGTAAGTTGCAAGTCTAATACAGACTAATGTTGCAGCATGCATAATAGCATACCCCTAGGTAGAAGTAAGTAATTTGGTTTTCATTAGTAATTATTGAGCTATTAATTAAAGATGTTTGATAAAAGATTCTGCTAAACCATTTTGGGTATGGGTATGAGCAACAGGATGCTCAATATTTATCCTTACTAACATGCAATAGTCAATGATTGTTTGTGAAGTGAATTCATCGGCATTATCAAGACGTATTGTCTTGATTTGATAATATGGAAATTGTACTCGTAATTTGATCATTTGTGCAAGGAGCCTAGCAAAAGCAACATTTAGTGTAGAAATGAGACAAACATATGACCACCTAGTGAAGTTATCTATTAAGATCATAAAATAATGAAATGGTCTGTAGGGTGGATGGATAGGCCCACATATGTCCCCATGTATTCTTACTAAAAAGACTGGTGACTCGGAAATGACGTTAGTTAAAGATAATCTAAATACCAATTTACCTTGTGAGTTGGCAGTACATGGGTATTCATTAGGAAAAAGAATCTTTTGGTTCTTTAGTGGATGTCCATGTGAGTGTTCTATTATTCAACACGTCATTGAAGACCCTGGGTGACCTAACCTGTCATGCCAAAGGATAAAAAATTTTGGGCTGTTAAACTTCTAGTTCATGACAACATATGATTCAATAGGCTTTATAGTTGTATGATATAACCTAGAGGAGAAAGCTAAGAGTTTTTCCATTATAACCTTTTGGTCTGATATAATAGAAGTAATGTAAAGATATTCTACATTACCTTTATTCATAGTTTCGATATGCTATCAATTTTTTGCAGATATATTCAAAACTTAGCAAATTTCTTTTGGAATCTAGTTCCATTTGGTAGCATTATGTTTGCTCTTTTAGAGCCTTTAACCAAGTTTGCAGTACCAGATATGGTACTTACATTAAGTTTTATTAATGTCAAATTGAGGAAATATCTTTGATTTTGAAGAATTGTGTGCATGATTGCATAGTCTATGAGACATACATCATCCTCATTCATCTTGAGACCAAATAACACATGGATTTAAGATATAACTAATATTTTGTTTTTTAAAATAAGGCATAATGTAAATAGCAATGTAATAAATGTAATAATCAAATTTAAATATAAGACATAATAATATATTATTTGATATATAAAGTAAGTCAATGTTAGTATTCTCATCATATATTAAATGGTCAGTTTGTTCACAAGGACCTTCAAAGAAATCAATGTCATAGTAGGTTAGGTCCAATCCATCATGATCGGTCAAATTCATCTCTATCTCTTTTCCTATTGCTTTTATTGATGATTGGTAAAGGTTGGTCAAATGTTTGGGTGTGCAACAAGTATGAGCCCAATGCCCTTTCATACTACATCTATAGCAATTACTCTCATGGTTCTTAGAGGTTTATCTTGTATGCACTTCCCATTTTCTTATTTTGCCTCAATATTACTCCACTTCTGGTAGTGTAATGAGGCTTTCTTTTTGTGAGAATTTAAGGATTTACTACCTTAAGAACCATGGTATTGGGGATTCCTTCCACGATCATGACCACGTCCTCATCCTTGTTCATGTCCACAAGTTTGAAATGATATTGCATTCATTTCAGGGAATGGTTCAAATCCAGGTGGACAAGACTGACCATTTCTAATCAAAAGCTCATTATTTTGTTCAGCAATAAGAAGTCATAATATTAATTTGGAGTATTTTGTAATCTAGAGTTTTGATATTGCTATTGCAGGAGCACATTTGAGGCATGAAACGTAGTAAAAAAAAATTTCTAACATTTCTTCTGTGATTTTTTTTCTCCATACAACTAATTGAGAGTTGATTTTGAACAATGTGGAGTTATATTCACTAACAGTTTTAAAATCTTGCAACCTCAAGTGCATCCAATCATATCGAGCTTTTGGGAGAATCACAGTTTTTTTATGGTCATATCTTTCCTTCAAATCACTTCATAGAGTAAAAAGGTCTTTTATCATAAGATACTTATTTTTTAAACCTTCATGGGAGATGATGACGAAAGAAAATCAACGCTTTTGCACGATCTTGTAGGAATGCTTGATTTCCTTATTTGATCGTAGTTACAAGATTCATTGCATCAAGATGTTTGGTATCAAGGATCCAAAATAGATAGTTTTTTCCCAAATTGTCAAGTGCCACAAATTCAAGTTGTGTGATTCGACATTGTTAAAGAACTTCAGATATATGACAAAATAATATTATTAGAATAAGTAATAATACATTGATGGTATCGATATAACTTTTGATTATAATCAAAACTAAATATGTAATATAAATATAAATATGTAAAATCAATAGTAATATAAATATGTAAAATTTCTTCTATATAAACAACTTCAAGTTTATGATATGAAAATTACATTTGTATTGATAACATGTTGTAAAACAAGAATAAATATAATGCAAATAAAAGTAGAGACAAATATATATCACTTTAATAATATATAATGAGGAGGACAGAATCAAGAAGAGAATTGAGAGAGTTGAGAGAATGAAAGACAGAGAGAATAAGAGAAAAAGCTTTAAGGAAAGCTTTCTTGCTTGGGATGCTCCTTACACAAGGGATGGGAAGCCTTTTTATAGGCTTTCCAAATCGCTTCCATTAATGTTGAATTAATGGAAGTCATAAATAATATTTAATTAACATTTAACATAATAATATGGTGGCATTCACCACTTCATTTATAACAAAAACGAATTATTTAAAGTCTTAAAACAAATTATATTTAGCCTTAAGTTAAAAATATAAACACCACCTTAATCAAATACAAAAAAAATATAATATTGGTCTAAGGTTTTTGGCTAGAAAGTTGGTGAAGAGCCCCACCCAAAAGGCTAATTCCAATGCCCACTCACTAGTTCTCTGTAAATTATCATAATTCATTGACTTGTATTATCTGATTCTCCCTCGAGAACTACTTGGAGGACAATTATAGAATTTTGATGTGATCACATAAACTTCTGATTTTTTTTTATTTAAAGAATTCTTTGTTGCTTGAATTTATTATTTCTTTTAAGTATAATTAGAACAGTAAAAGAAGATCCTATTTTCATGAACTCGTAATTTGCATTAATAAAAAATTGGTCTCATTTTCATAATGAAATAATACAAGATTTTGTGCAAACATAATTTAAAATGATTTAGTTGTTCTATTAGCGTCATCTTATAAATTATAAAATTGAGGAATCAATCACACTCTTTAAATAGATAAAATAAAAATCTATATATAATATTACTATTAGCTCTTGGATGCATGTTCCCTTTTTTTAAGAATCATATTAGAATGACACGCCTTTTATATTTATATTTCATGAACTATAAATTGGAATAAAAAAAATAAAGTAAGATTACGAATTTATTACAACTATAAGATTCATGTTTTAAAATATAAAACTTATTTTTATAAACACGCTAAAATAATAATCATTGTTGCGTATATCTGGAATCATAAATAAAGTTTATATGCTACCAAAATTCTTACTTTAAAATATGAAATAGATTACTTTTCCAATCAATAACAAATATACAACTTATATGATTTCATAAAACATCCTATAGTTAACATTTACATAATTTAGAACACACCAAACATGCACCGGTTATCCCTAACTTTTCCTTTTTATTTTTATTTATTTATTTATTATTATTAAACATAACCATAACACCCTTGCTGCTACTTTCACCAACCGTCCCATCCCTTGATGCAGCCCACCTTTTGGCTGCCCAAGACCACTTTACCACAATTGTATAAGTCGTCCTTGGCAGCCCCTCACATCAAGCCATAACCCTAGCCTTTTGTAGCTGTAACCGGTCATCCCATCCCCCTGCAACAACCCATTCTTTGAGCTACCTAAGATTTATCTGTGTCACCTTCACCTGTTGTTGCTTGCTGCCATGGCCATACTCTCCTTTTGACAGCCCAAACCCACACCCACTTATGCATTAACCGACTTACCTCCACAAGCCTTATCCTACTACTTGCAAGCCATAAACTCTCCCAAACACATCTCAAGTCTCTTTTCAAGACTTCCAAAATGATCATCAGCAGCTGCAGCAACAGTGAGCTCTATCGTTTCAACAACCAAGCTTCATTGGTTCTGGATTCCAAACCCCATTCGCTGTACTACTCCGCCTTGTTTCTGCTACGTTGCTTCTCGCCCTATTCTTTCTCTCAGTGATCATCATTGTGCCAAGAGCTCAGGCCAGCTTCAAATGCAGTTCCGGCCCCCCACTTGTGATGCTCTTATCGACAACGTCCCCCCCAACAATACCACTTTTTCTGCCATCCAAACCTTTTTTGGCAGCACAGTCCCAAGCCACGTCATCAAACATTTCGAAATGTCATCAGCATCACAGCTAATGCATGAGCAAACAACCAGATTCAGAAATCTCATTCCATTCTTATTTCTGAAATATTCACTCCAAACTAGAATTGCCACAACCATATTTCCAAACACCCACTTTGTCTCCATTCAGAGCCCACCCATCATGTCACGACCCAAATTTCGGGCAACTCAGAATTTGGCCCTTGACCCTAGGTCAAAGGTTTGACCCTAAGGGTTTCTCCTAATCTAAGTTAGCAGTCAACCAAAATGCTTTGAATTTTTTTTTTCTAAGCATAAATCGCACTAGAGCTCCCTCCAATAACATTCCAATTTATCAATATATCAACCACTATTCAAAAGCAATAAGATATAATAATTATCATTAAAGTCTAGAAATAAGAGTTCATAGTTAAACAAATTAATCAAAATAAAGTCTTAATTACAAATATATAAAGTTTGCTAATACAAGTTCCAAAATAAACCACATAACAACTACACTATAATCTACTAGGCTGCTCCAAAATCTCTTGGGGCATCCTGAAGCCCTCCCTGGTATATCTGTTGATCCTCAAGGGCTATATCTTCTTCTAAAAGTTTTAAGAAAGAAGGGGTGAGTATTTTTCACATTGCTTAGTAGGGCGTCTTACATCTAAGAGGGTTGATTTATATTACTAAGGTTCAAGATATACAAAATAAATATTCAACCATAAAGTCAAGAACCCAAATGTTTCATTTACTCTAATTCTAACACTTCAATAATTAAATAAAATGTTTGTGGGGATGTGACACATAGTCATACAATGTATTGTCATTCTCAGGCTTTCATTGAAGGATACACATCTGTACCCAAATACACTTCCCACTCAGGTTAAATTTCTTTTACCCTAGAGATCTCACTCATTTCTTAATTCGCCTCTCACGGGCCTTTACTTTTCATCATTATTTTATTTTTCTTTCTTTTCCATTTCATATAACCTTACAACAAAATTCTATTTTCCTTCACACAATCATGATGCATATGAAATGTAATGAAATTACATATCATCATCCACAAATGTCATAGAAAATTCTCGTTAATCCAAATATCAATAAAATATAATCTATACCATAATTTTATTTATTCTCAACAATCCCATTAATTTTAATAATCAAACACAATTATTTAACCATAATTAAATTACCAAAAATATCCTAGTAAATTCTCAATAATCCCAATATCAATCAAACATAATTTTTACCATAATTTTATTTATTTCCAATAATCCCAATAATTTTAATAACCAAACACAATCTTTTTCCACAATTAAATTATCTTATTATCACAAAATATTCAAAGAAAATTCCTAATCACCCAATAAAATTTCTCATATTACCAATATTATCTATTTAACATCCCACAGTGAGATTTATAATTTTTTTTAAAGAAAAAAACATTAAATAAAAGTTTTAGGGTTAAGTCTTCCTACCATAAATCAAAGACTCCGACCGTTACATCGTACAAATGTTTCTTGTGTCGAGTAGAGTGTTCCCTTGAAATTTCATACGAAATGGATAGCATTTGGCTGTCAAAACGGTTGGCTAAATAACAACGACGTCACTTCTCCTCTACAACCCGAGAGACATTGCACCCTTCTCCTTTTCTTTTTCTCCTCCATTCTCTTTTTCTTTTTAAACTAAGCCACTTAAAGTGGCCGGATGCCCTAAGACCCCAAACCCTTATTTGTTTATTCATTTATTTTTTTATTCTTTTGTTTTCTTTTTTCAATTTAATTTCATTTCCTTAATTAATTTTTTCCTTTCATTTTCATTTATTTATTTATTTTTACAACACACAAAATAAATTATCACACACCAAAACAAATATTTTAATAATCTATAATTTGTTAATAAGTAATTTAATTAAATTTTTAATTAGCTAGTTTGATTATTTTATTTTATTCTAATTATTTTTTTTTTTTAGTTTTTCTCTTTCAAAAATTTTCGATTGCTATGATCCTAAGAAGTTTCTTACTAAAGGTTGATGTGACACAAAATTCAACTCGCTTGATTGACCAATAAAATCTTTCAAATTTCATCAACCTAAAATTGACACGTGTTCTCCAATTTTATTTTTTTTTAATTTTTTTTATTTACTTTTCAACCACCGCCAAAAAGAATATTTTTCAAACTTGAAATTCCAATGTGGCCTGAAATACCCGGTCATTACATCCTATGCCACTAAAACAAATTTTGTCTCGAAATTTAAATAAGTCTACCTTAAAAATTATAGAAGAGTTGCGGATAGTGTCACTTCATTTCCTCTTCAAGTTCCCAAGTAGCTTATTTCATTCCATGGTGTTTCCACCACAGTTGATTGCGGGAATCACCTTGTTCTTGAACCTATGCTCTCCAACTTCCAGAATTTGCAAAGGTTCCTCCATATAAGACGTATCTTCGCTAATTTGAACATTTTGCAAGTCAACCGCCTAAGTTGGGTGCGAAGTACACTTAATTAGCATTGACACATGGAAGACATCATGTATGTGGGACAACTGTTGAGGCAATATTAACTTGTATGCCATTGGGCTCACTCTCTTATTAATCTAAAAAGGTCCCACAAATCTAGGGGCTAACTTCCATTTTTTTTTTCCCAAATCGAAATATGACTCTTCGATGAGACACCTTTATAAAATCCCAATCCCCTTCTTCAAACTCCAAGGCCTTTCTCATTTGGTCTACATAGCTTTTCTGTCTATCTTGGGTAGTCTTAAGCTTTTCCTTGATGAGTTGTATCTTTTCTATAGTCTCTTGGACTATCTTAGGTCCCAATAAATGACTCTCACCCAACTATGTCCAACACAATGGCGATCTACAAGGTCTCCAGTAGAGTGCTTCATAAGGCATCTTGCCAATGCTAGATTGGTAACTATTATTATAAGCAAACTCTGTTAAAGGTAAGTAGTCTGCCCAATTCCCTCCAAAGTCCAAAACACAAGCCCTTAACATGTCTTCTAGAATCTGGATTACTCTTTCCAACTGACAATCTGTCAAAAGGGTGAAAAGTAATGCTAAAATTCAATTGGGAGACCATAGCCCTTTGTAAACTCTACCAAAAACTAAGAAGTAAGCTTAGGGTCCCTATCAGACATTATAGACAAAGATATCCCATGCAACCTCACAATCTCCTGTATATACAACTTAGCGAGAGAGTTCATGGAGTCAGTAGTCTTCATGGCTAGAAAATGAGTTGACTTAGTAAGACGGTCCACAATCACTCAAACTCCATTTTTCTTGCTTCTAGTTTTTAGCAACCCTATCACAAAGTCCATAGTGATATGATCCCACTTCCACTCAAGTATAGGTAAAGGTTGCAATAACCCTGCATGCTTCTGGTGTTCAACTTTCACTTGTTGACAAATTTGACAATTGGCTACATATTGAGCAATGTCTCTCTTCATTCCACTCCACCAGAATGGTCTCTTTAAGTCTTGATACATTTTGGTACTCCCAGAGTGGATGGTATACTTTGCCCTAGGAGCATCTACTACAAGTTCATTCCTCAATTGCATATCCCTTGGCACACACAATCTTCCTTTAAATCTCACACTCCCATCTACATGCATAGACCAATTTTCATATACGTCACATTCTATCAATCGGGCTTTAACTTTTTCTAAAAACTCATCGTGAACTTGGGCCTCTATTATTCTTTGGATAATCATTGGTCTAGCCGATATATTGTACAAGCATGGGCCATGTCCTTCCCAACCAAGACATAGCTCAAAATCCTCAATAATTGCATGCATTTCAAACTCTCTCAACCACAAGCTAGACAACTGACCATAATTCTTCCTATTCAAGGAATCTACTACAACATTCACCTTTCTAGGATGGTAATGAAGAGCAAAATCATAATCTTGCAGTGTCTCCATCCATCTCCTCTTCCTAGAGTTCAAATATTTTTGAGTGAAAATGTATTTCAAACTCTTATGATCAGAGTAGACCTTAAACTTTTCTCCATACAAATAATGTCTCCAAGTCTTAAAGACAAACACCACTGCTGCAAGCTTCAAATCATGTACTGGATAGTTTCGCTCATGCGACTTTAATTGCCTTGAGGCATAAGCTATCACCTTGCCTTGCTGCCTTAGCAAGCACCCTAACCCCATTGTAGAAGCATCACAATAAACTGTACACAACTCTCCATTAATAGGAGTAGTTAACATTAGAGTAGTGGTTAATTTCTACTTCAACTCTTCGAAAGCATTCTCACACTCCTCATTTCATTCAAATTTCACTCATTTTCTAGTCAACTGAGTCATCGGTGCTACAATTCTAGAAAAGTTTTCCACAAACCTTCTATAATATCTAGCCAACCCTAGGAAACTTCTAATTTTGAACACAATAGTAGGCCCTTGTCACTCCTACACAACTTCCACTTTGGAATGGTTCACTGCTATTCCTACCTCAAAAACCACATGGCCTAATAAATTCACTCCAGTAAGCCAAAACTTACTTTTGTCCAACTTTCCATACAATTGGTGTCTTCTTAAAGTTCTAAGGGTGGTCACCAAATGTCATTTATGCTCTTCCAAACTCCTTGAGTAAATCAAGATGTCATCCATAAAGACAATCACAAACTGATCTAAGTAAGCATGAAATATTTTGTTAATCAAATCCATAAAAGCAACAGGGGCATTAGTTAATCCAAAAGGCATGACTAAAAATTCATAATGTCTATATCTCATTCTAAAAGCGATCTTGGGGACATCTTCTTCTCTAACCCTCAATTGATGATACCTAGTTCTTAAGTCAATCTTACTAAAATACTTGACACCCTTCAACTGATCAAATAAGTCATCTATCCTTGGAAGTTGATACTTATTCTTCTTTATAAACCTATTAAACTTCCTGTAGTCAATACACAACTTTAACATGCCATCTTTCTTCTTCACAAACAACACTGTAGCTTCCCATGGTGATGTATTTGGACGAATAAAACCCTTACTCAATAATTCCTCTAATTGACCGTGTAAGAATTAGGAATTCCTCTTCCAACTTCAACTTAAGAGGGGTCATACTATAGGGATATTGAAATAGGATTCATTCTTGGATATATTTCAATAGAGAAATCAAACTCTCTATGTGGTGGTAAACTTAGTAGCTCATCTGGAAATATATCTTAAAACTTTCTCACCACTGGAATTTCTATAATGTCCTTCTAGGCTTTTTCCTTACTACGAAGGCAAGTTATGAAATTTATTGATCCCTTCCTCAACACATACTGATAGCATGGATTAGGCTGCAAAAAAGGCAAACGAACACACTTCTCCCCAACAAAGCAAACCTCAAATCCATGTGGTAGACAAAATATTATCTTGCGGAAATGACAATCAATAAGAGCTTTATACACTGTTAGCCAATCCATTCCCAAGATAACATCATACCCAATCATATACAAAATCCTCAAATCCACCTTAAGTGCTCTATCTGCCAAGTTAATAATGCACCCCTTGCATATTTTATCAATTTTAGAATTCGTACCCATGGGGGATTCGATAAGTATTTCTACCATTTCCTTTTTCAACCTTAATGCAATAGCACAAGATGCAAAAATAAAAGAATGAGTTGCACCAGTATCAAACAAAACACGTACCTAAGTACTATAGACCAAAATCATACCTTCCATCGAAAGGGAGTCATCCTCTAGCTCTAATGGGGTCAAGGAAAAAACTCTATATGTCGCCTGCCTCCCTCTATCTCTAGCACTCAACCCTTGAGAGGATCGAGTTTGTCTACTCATGGTGGTTGTTCATGTTCCCTGCACTACTGAGGGTAACTACAACATTTGGTAGTAAGGTAGGTGAAACTGAAGGGCTTGGAATGGGAATGTTGGTTGCTACTAAGGGCTTATTTGAGGTTGAAATCGAGCCTACGGTGCGCTCCTTAATGGGTAAGCCCTCTATAAATGATCTATTGCTCCACAGCCATAACATACTTTAGTAATAGCGGCCCTCTAAGCACCTAGCTCACTTCCAGCATAGAACGAAGAATGTCCCTCATACTATTGGGTTTGTTGCCTTTGTTGTTGACTTAGAGGTCTCAGATAGAATTTGTTCATACTTTTTGTTTCCTTTTTCTATCTCCTATTTGCTCCTGGATTGCATTGGTGTCCTATATGTCTTGATCCTCTAATAAAGCTCTCTTAACTAACTCAAAGTAGTCTCTTTGTGGACCCCGCATTTCGTGCTCATGCGTTTCCCACTCGAATGGCGAGCTCGATTTTCAGTTTGAAAAACTGGTTTTATTTGATTAAGAAAACTGACTTGGAGTCCACTTATTTTTGTTTTATTTTTAAAAGGGTAAACAAAATAAGAAAGAAAAACCCTAAGTGTGACTCCTTATTTTGGAAAAAGCGGTCTGCGAGAAACCGGATCGGGTTCGGGGGTCAGGTTACTCATCGGGAAGGTACGGTAAAGACCGTAGCACCCCTCTAAGTCCCTAAAGTCGGGTCTCTACTACTAAAATGAAGCTGACGTGGCAATTGATGTGTAAATCAGAGAATACCCAGAATGATTATGCACGTATGAAAATCAGAACACTCAATGAAGAATGATCAAAGTGAGAGCGAGGCGTACCTTAGCATCAAACGATCAATGTGCTATCACAAAAAAATTGGGTCAGTGTACAATAAAGAGCATAAACATAGCTCACATGTCACTAAATCGAGCACAAAAGTCATCACATGTCACAATTCATTCAAATTGATTTTTCATTTTAAAGAAAATTCTTTGATGTAGGGCCCCCACCAAAGCCCGTTTATTTTAGCATGAATTAATTTTGTAAATTCCATTAATTGGAATTATAGAATTTAGTTCTTGCCTATTTTTAAAACATTTTAAAAGATCATGAAGGATTTGAAAATTGCTTGCCGAATAGAAAGTGGAAGCAAATTTTATTAAAAAGTGATTTTGGGTGATCCTAAAAATTCTAAAGATGAAAAACTGAAGAGTAGAATTCTTTTAAAATAATAAATAAATAAATAAATAAAAGTAAAGAAAAAGAAATAAAAATTGGGGAATTATTTGCAAAATGAGGTGTGGGAAATTATTTTAAAATTCGAAGATGAAGAAATAATGAGGAAAATGAAGAAAGATGTGGCCTAAAGGTGGCTTATCAAAGGTGGCCATGCATGGTTGGTTTGGTCTCCTCTATTATCGGTGAGTGGACTGACAGAAAACTTCGAGTTCAGTGTCATTGGGTTGACATCTGGGCATAGAAAGTGGGTGCTTGCTCACAGCATTAGGGGTTAGCTGCTCTGTATCAGAGAACTCTCCTTTGTGCTCCAACAGCATATCATTCCTGTGGGAATCCTGTATTCTTGAAGACTGGGTAGCATTTTCTTCATGATGATGGTCAAGCTTGATATTCATGAGAAACGAATCAATACTACAGTCCTTCATTTCAGCATGAGATGCCTCCTCCTGTTTGTTCTTAGAAATAGGAATCCTTGTTTCAAGGAGAGAAACCAATGAACTAAGCCGCTGATCCCAAACATGTGAACCAATGAGGAGAGAACGTCTCGAGCAGTTGAGTTCCAGAATGTCTACTGCCACTTGACCTGATGGTGAAATCCCCATACCAGATGGTTGCAGCAAATCCTCCATAGATGGATTTCATGTCCAATATATTACGCACATTTGACTAGTCAATTCCTATTCCTGTGAGGTAGGACTTGCTGACAGTAGCTTTCCAGTGCTCAGTGCCTGCAATTAAATTATCTCTATTCTCCAGCCAACCAAGAAAAGTATCAAGACTCTTTGGCCATTCCTCAAGCCACTCTGTTCCGTGTTCTTCAATAGCTGTTGGGGTGGTGTGCGAGCAAATCTTCATTTGTATTTCCTTTTCAGATAGCTCATTCTTGTTACTATCTAAACAGTCATCAAGTGGACCTCCAGGAGATGAAGCTGGTGCACCTCTACCTGGAGTTGAAGGCCTAGAAGATGTTGGACTACGAGTCGGCGTTATTACCCTCACAGGAGTTCCAATCCTGGAAGGCTCTTGACTGGCACTAGGAGTCAATTCGGTACCCATCTCTCTCATTGACACAGACCTTGCAGTTGAAGGAGGTGAAATAAATGTAGTTGCACTGTGAATGGACATGGATGGATCATGCCGACTGAGGCTAATTGCTGACTCTTCAACGATATTCTCAAACAGGAAAACAGGCTTGGCATATGGATCTGCAGTTGGGTACGAGTTGACTTCCCATTCTTAGCTTAAACCATGAGAGTGATGGCAGTGGTAGACTCGTATTTCCAGACTGGAGGAAGCTTCTTTGTTCTCTTGTAGTAGCGGGCAAGTCAGTGAATCCTGCTCTCCACAAGAACCAATCGGAACTTTGAGTCTTTGTCCTTTCTTAATAACACCAGATGTGTCATAAGATATCAGCTGATTCTCTGGACTAGAACATATATCAGGGAATCTTCCAGTTTGCTTGGTAGCTGCAACAGTTGTTGTGGTTGCTGCAGTAGGAGAAGCATCATTTGTTGTTTCAACAGCAATGACAATTTTCAGCAACAATCGGGTCATCAAGCAACATTCCACAACGTAATCCACCATAAACATAGACCAAATCACCAACTGCAGCAGCTGCATGTCTACAGCGTCTAATCAATTCAAATGAAGTGTCTCCACCAGTTGCGTTAGCACTGTACCCACCTGTTCTTACACTTGTAACAATAGCCTTTGTGTCACACCAGACGCCAGCAATAGTATCTAACACTCTTTTGATAAAATAGATTTTTATTCCTCTTTTTCTGGCGGTTGAGCTTTGGGGATCTTTTGGCTTTGTTTTAGTGGAGTTCGATCATTTCTCCCATATCCATTGAAAAGGGTAGTCATCATCCAGTAGAGTTTAAGGTTAACAGACAAGTAGTGAAACCGCCTGGAGCCCAACACCTCTGCAATACTTGATCTGTCTTCTACCATGTGGCCACCGCCAAGTGCCCCTCCAGATACATGGAGCTGTGCATGTACAAAAACTGCAGCGTGCTGATATTTGGGAGATGGTGACACACCAAGGGCAATTGCCCATGCCCAATAATCATCCCTATCCCTGGCAAGACCATATGCACTTGCCAGTGGCACACTGTTAGAACTGAGTTCTTGTGGGGCCTCATTCCCAGGTAGCAGAGGCACAAAAGTGTTGGATGAACTGCTCCAATGAAGGGCACCATCTGATGTCTGACTGTTATTTCCTCGATATAATTCAGCATGCATAACTTCATGGAAGTCTCTTGGATTGGATGAAGCTGAGGAAGCCCCTACCCCTGAGTGAGGATGAGACAATGGAGTAGTTTGGTTGATATCAGTAATTTTTCTCATTCTGTTCAGGATCTCCATAGCCTGTGTCCTGTACTAAAGCAATTCCCGTTGACTCTCTATACATCTCTCATCAAGGTCAAGGGTTCCTTCAGGATCTATAATGACACTAGAGACAGCAGAATCATGCACATGATCGTGATGATGTCGCTGTAGAAATATGAGAAGGAAATACAGCAGCAAGTTTTGCAGAGGCCATCAGAGGAGAGGGAAGGGGAAAGAGCTTCAATGGTTGCCTGGCGTTCTGGTGATGGTGAAGGCGTTTCGCCGCCGGCGGCTCGTTCGAGGACAGAACTATCTCTCAGCCACACAGACACCCTTTGAAGACTTAGACGCTACCAACTTTGGTGCTTGAGCACTAGGAAGCAATTTTTCCCTCTTTGGGAAGAACCAGATTTCATTATGCTTGTGTTCGAGTTTACTGGGCTTGAAAATTCTCTGGCGGGCCAAGTCAGCTGTAGGAAATGACCCTGATGACACCTTCCCATTACAGCTTCATACCCAAGAAAGCCCATACACCAAGAACAGAGAGAAAATAGCAAGAAAACAGAGCAATGAGAGAAGAGAAACAGGATGAAGTATTAAGGACCATACTTCATTTCCTAGTTGGTGGACTTGTAGATGGGTGGATCAAAAAAGTTTATTTCCATTAAAATGTCATAGAGCAGATAAAATGAGATTAAAATCAATTTTGAGCACAAGCAGGAGTAGTAGAGGAAATAACAACTATGAAGAATAAAAATAACAATGCAACATCCGGAGGTCAATAGCAACACTTCTTGATAAAAGTAGGTGAAGAGAAAGAAAAGGAAAACTTACTTCCTTGTTTTGCTCCCTGGTTTTCTCGAACTCTGCTCTCAAAATATCCTCCCAAATCAGTCAAAAGTCCGTCCTCTATGTCAAATCCCTCTAAAATATCAGAACTAGGAAAATGATGGTAAGTGAATCTGCTGCTTCTCCTCAATAGCCCTTGCAGAGACTCCCTGAAAAACCCCTCTCCTCTAGCTTGCTCGCCAAGCTCTCCAAACTCTCACTCTCCTTTCCTTTTCTTCCTCTCTCCGCCAAAACTCCCTCGTTCTCTCAGCTTGCTTCTCTCCCCATTTTCCCGCTTGCTGGAGATGTTCTTTTTCCGTTCCTCCCCTCCAAACTCTCTCACGGCAGCCTCTTCTCCAGTTTTTTCTCCCCCTCTTCCTCCTCAGTCCCCCCCAAAAAAATATCTTCCAACGGCACCCTCTGCCTCCACTACCCTGCAGCTAGCAGAAAAAACAGGTATCACCCTTTTTCTCGTGCATGCAGCTGGCCCTCCCTCCATAACAGAAAGCATTCTCCTTCTTCTAGAATCTTCCTCATCTTTACAGGTGTCACTCTCCTATTCGTCCTCCAAATCCACTATTTGATTCCACTAATAGCCAACCCGAGAGTGACACGTGGCTAAATATGCTGCAGCAAAACAAAGCCCCACATGGGGGTCTACACTCTTATAGCCAGTGAAACCACTCTATTTCTAATAGTAGCCTCAACTCCTATTGGAATCTCCTGCCCTTCTCTCATTTCTCACTAATCATCCCCATCGACAGTCTAGAGAACTTCGAAAAACGGGATTCATACTCCAGTACTAACGTAGTTCCTTGGATGAGATGCTCAAATTCCATCCTCTTAGCAATCTTAGCCACTTCTCCAAAATATTAGTCCAAGAAGATTCTTTCAAATTCCTCCTAAGTCATCGCCTTAGTGTCATATACCTTTTTCATGGTCTCCCACCAAATATCCGTCTTATCAATTAGCATGTAAGCTGCTAGACTTACCCTCTTTTCCTTAGGTATGTCTAATCCCACTAGAATTCTCTTCAATCTTCTCAACCAATATTATACTGCTTCAGCATTGGGCTCTCCATTAAAAGATGGAGGTTGCATCACCATAAATCTTTTCATAGCTTCCATCTGACTCATTACTTGCCTATCATAGCAAGTCCTCCTTTGTGAATGGTCAGAATCTTCCTGGCCTTGGGTACCCCTTGACCTTCTAGAAGCCCAAGCTCTCATTAACTGAGTAGTCTCCTTTAGTTCCTTTTTAACTTCCTAGGGCTCCTCTCTTACTAACTCTAGCTCCTCATCTCTTTTAGTCCTTCATCTTCTTAACCTTCCCATCATTTCAAATCCCAACAAGCCTTAATCCAACCACACTTCCAAGATGAGTTTAATAAATTCACATATAACAATTTAGCAACTTCAATAACTAATAAAAACCTTCATTTTCATACAGTCATAATATATAATTCAACATAATTAACACCATAACATTTCTTATTATCATCAACAAGCACCATAACAAGATTTTTCAAACACCAAGAATAAGAAATTAAATAAATAAATTAATAATCATGTCATTAATTAATTACATACAATAAATCATAAACATAACAATACATACAAACACTAACCCCAAGGTATTATTGCAATTGTGGCTTTGATACCATGGTGTCACAATCCAAATTCCAGGCAACCCAGAATTTGGCCCATGAACTTAGGTCAAAGGTTTGACCCTAAGGGTTCCTCGTAATCCAAGCTGATAGTCAACTAAAATGCTCTGAATTTTTTATTTTTTTTCTAAACATAAATCACACCAGAGCTTTATCCACTAACATTCCAATTTATCAATATACCAACCATTACTCAAGAGCAACAAGATATAATAATTATCATTAAAGTCTAGATATAAGAGTCACAATGGAGCAAATTAATCAAAATAAAGTCCCCTTACAAATATATAGTTTCAAAGTTTGCTAATACAAGTTCCAAAATAAACCAACATAACAACTACACTACAATCCACTAGGCTGCTCCAAAATCTCTTGAGGGCATCCTGAAGCCCTCTTTGCTCTATTTGTTGATCCTTAGGGGCTATATTTGCATCTAAAAGTTTTAAGAAAGAAGGGGTGAGCATTTCCACATTGCTCAATAGAGTATCTTACACCTAAAAGGGTTAATTTATATTACTAAGATTCAAGATATACAAAATAAATATTCAACTACAAAATCAACAACCCAAATGTTTCATTTACTCTAATTGTAACACTTCAACAATTGAATAAAATGCATATGGGGATGTGACACATAGTCATACAATGCATTATTGTTCTCGGGCTTTCATTGAAGGATACGCGTCTGTCCCAGATACACTCCCCACTTGGAGTCTTCTTGGGGTAATTTTTTGGATCTTTCACCCTGGGGATCTCACTTCCTTCTTAATTCGCCTCTCACGGGCTTTTACTTGTCATCATTATTTTATTTTTCTTTCTTTTCCATTTCATGCAACCTTACAACAAATTTTTTGTTTTTCTTCACACAACCATGATGCATATGAAATGTAATGAAATTACATATCATCATCCACAAATGTCATAGAAAATTCCCACTAATCCAAATATCAATAAAACATAATTTCTACCGCAATTTTATTTATTCTCAACAATCCCATTAATTTTAATAATCAAACACAATCATTTAACCACAATTAAATTACCAAAAATATCATAGTAAATTCTCAATAATCCCAATATCAATCAAACAAAATTTTTATTCTTAACAATCCCAATAATTTTAATAACCAAACACAATCCTTTTCCACATTTAAATTATCTCATTATCACAAAAATTTCAAAGAAAATTCCTAAATCACCTAATAAAATTTCTCGTATCACCAATATTACCTATTTTACTTCCCACAACGAGATTTATAATTTTTTTTTAAAAGAAAAAGACATTCAATACAAGTTTTAGGGTTAAGCCTTCCTACCACAAATCTAAGAATCTGACCATTGAAAATGAAATCTGACATCATACGAATGTTCCTAGTGTAGAGTAGAGTGCTCCACTGAAATTTCACGCGAAATGGATGATGTTTGGCTACCGAAACCATCGGCCAAAGAACAACAATGTCATTTCTCCTCTACAACTTGAGAGGCAATGCACACTTCTCCTTTCTTTTTTTCTCCTCCATTTTTCCTTTTCTTTTCTTTTTCTTTTTAAACTAAGCCACTTAAAGTGGTTGGATGCCCCAAGACCTCAAATCCTTATTTTTTTATTCATTTATTTTTTTATTCTTTTTTTTTTTCTATTCAATTTCATTTCCTTCCTTGATTAATTTTTTCCTTTCATTTTTATTTATTATCTTTATTTTATTTTTATTTTTTTACAACACACAAAATAAATTATCACATACCAACACAAATATTTTAATAATCAATAATTTATTAATAAATAATTTAATTGAAATTTTAATTAACTAGTTTAATTGTTTTATTTTATTCTAATTATTTTTTTTTTGGTTTTTTGCTTTCGAAAATTTTTCGATTTCTACAATCCTAAGAAGTTTCTTACTAAAGGCTAACGTGACACAAAATTCAACTCGCTTGATTGACCAATAAAATCTTTCAAATTTTACCAACCCAAAATTGACATATCTTCTCCAATTACATTTTTTTTTTTTTTACTTTTCAACCACCGTCAAAAAGAAGAATTTTCAAACTTGAAATTCTAACATGGCCTAAAATACCCGGTCATTACACGCCATGTGCCGAGCTTTGTGTTTGAATTCACTACATGCAGCTATGTTGAGGCGTTGGAAGCTAGTTGTTACCACCTTTTTTATGAGTGAATAAAAATGACAGTCGATGTAAGGGTCATGGTGTTGAAGAAAATCGCACCATTGCCGCATATTACCAACGTCGCACTAATATGTAAGCCATGCATGGCCATGCATGTTATTTTCTTAGCTTTTATTTTATTCTTTTCTTGTTTTCTCTTCTAGATTTATTTTATTTGTATTTCGAAGTTGTAATAATATTGTATATTGTAATTAAACATTAATATTTAGACAACTAAGGGTCGAGAAAGTTAGTTTCATCTAAGGCCCTTTTTGGTCGAGAATATAGGGTGATGGTTTTTGAGAATCATGATGTTTGCATTGGGTTGAGGGAGTGAGGTCACGTGAGGGATCACCGACCTGTTTTCTAAAGGGTTCTAGAGGCAATATTAAAGCAAAGAAAACACCTCTGTTAAGGGTTAGTGATCTCTTTTGGCAATGAGAGATCTTTTGGCTTTTCTTTGATTCTCTGTTGAGAAAACACTTGAGAGAAAAGAAAGGGAGAAAGTTTGAGAGTTTCAGAAGAGAAAAAGCTAGGGTTGAGAGAGATCTTTGGGAAAAGCATTTTGGCAAGAGTTAGAGAGCAATAGAGATTCCTTTGATTTTGTACACTTCCTTTCAGGTTCCATTTTCTCTAATTATTGTGTATTTGTGAAAATCAAAATTGTGATTCACTGCTTTTGTGTTTTCTTTGGTTTGGATCAAATGATTTTAGAATTTGTAATTATATTTCATTCTCTTGTTGTTGATTTGTGTTTGGTTATCTCGGAATTTTGGAATCGATTTCTACAGTCTCTGCATCTTATACCTAGGTTTGGATCATTTTTTTAAAAACCCTAGGTCATTTCTTTTGGTAATTTCTTATTGATTTATATCAAATTTGTTTGAAGGCCTTTTGATTATAGTTTGTTCAATTGTTCTTAATTCCTTAGTGATTTATATCAGATCTGTTTGAATTCTTTTTTTTTTTTTTTAGTTTGTTTATCTATTTTTAATTTAGTATTGATTTATGTCAAATTTGTTTAGATGTCTTTTATTATAGCTTATTCATCTCTTTTTGTTTTTATTCCTATGGATTCAGTTGTCTTAAAAGATTGAGATGATTTCATACTTCCTCTGTTTTCTCTGTATATGTTTGATTCATTTACTGCATCATAAATTGATGTTTCACGAAGGTCTCTATTTAATAAATCCTAAATAGGTTATCACATGATTATAAATTCATTATTTAAGGTGCCAATTATTTAAAGTTAATATAATAACTTTCGAAATTTTAGATCTAGATTTTATTTTATTTTTTTATTATTTATTTTTGTAGATGTTTGGTTTGTTTTGATTACAATCATAAATTGATGTTTCATGAAGGTCTCTATTTAATAAATCTCGAATAGGTTGTCACATAATTAGAGATTCATTGTTTTAGATGCCAATTATTGAAGTTAATATAAACACTTTCGAAATCTTGGATCTAGACTTTTCCTCTATTTTCTTTGTGGATGTTTGATTTGTTTTGATGCAATCATAAATTCATGTTTCTTGTGGATTTTTTGTTTAACAAATTCAGAGTAGTTTAGCACATGATTAGAGATTCATTATTTTAGGAATGATGTAATTGTTTTCGAAATTTTTAGATCTAGCTTTTTCATTTCAGAACTGTTAACTTAATATTTGGTTTGATCATTTCATGTATTTAATTAATGATTTACTTGGAATTTCCATGAATCTAATTTAATTCAATATAATAAGATTTTTAATTCTATGAATTTAAACCAACTTAGTTAATCTAAACACTTATTTTACAACTTTTTCCAAGTCCTTGTTAATTATAATGATATAGAAAGATTTTTTTCGGAATTCAAAACTGTTGTTGTTTTATTCTTTGTTTAAATAACACTCTAATTGAATTATTGCATAAGTGATAACTCATCCTTTCTTTTAACCTTAATTGCTATAGATTGATTCAAATATTTTAGAAAATTCAAATTTTGGATTTCTCTATTTTATTGTATTATGTTAATCTAATTATTATATGTGTTTAATTAGTTACTCACTTGAAGCTTCCATAATGATTCAAAATATTTAGATTTTAGTTCTATGGGATTAAAAGAAATTAGTCATTCTAAAGTCTTCTCTTCATTTTATTTATTTATTTCAAATCTCCATCAAATCATCATGACTCAAACAAATTTTTCTAAAATCCCTAAACTATTGTTTTCTTTAAATCTATGTTTAATATGAATTCATCAAATCATTGTGTAATTAATTAATGATTTGTTCTCTTTAAAATCTCAACTATTACAAATGGACTAGAATAGTATTGTTGAATCATTGTTGATTGGGATATTTCATGCAATTAATTTTTCCATTTGCTTAAAACATCAATGATTTCATGCTGGCTAAATATAATGAAGTTGTATTTTTTGTGAATTTAAATGAGTTTCAATTATTCTTTTTTTTTTTTTTAAAAAAAAAGAAAACTTCAATTCGTAATCATTCTTCATTTTCTATCAATTCATAATAGTTGGATCTTATTTGAAAGTATGAAGGATTTTATCGACGAGTTGGTTTAATTTTGTTTGTTCAGAAATCTCAATCTATATATATATATATATATATATATATTGGCAATTTAATTAACAATCACTCAATAGATAATGTTAATATATATTGATTTGTTCAAATTTGCGTATTTTAAGAGTTTGTACAAGGGAAATCAAATTTGCACTATTAATTTGATTTAATCTAACATTTGAAATAATCTCTTCTTAATTTATATTGATTTTGAGTTAATATGGTGATATTTAAAATCCGAGTAACTATTCTTTAAGCTCATTGACCTTTCTTTAGCATGCTTTGATTAAGAACTTGACCGAGAACATTCCACAAATATCTATTGATTGATGTTGATTAATTTATCTTGAGGATGTAAATTTGTTTATTTTTTATTGTTTATTATTCAAATTTGAAATCCTTTTAGACATTGTGGGAATTGGTAGGATTGGTTTTAAATTTTATCAATTATGTGAAATTGAACTAAATATTTAATGTGAATAGTGTAGTCTGAAAGTGACTGAATATTGTATTTAGAATTCCTGTTCATAATGTAATTCTTTCCTTTTTCTAATTGTACCTTAGGATGTCAATAATGATCAAATTCTATTTTTTAAATGTCTGCATGGTTATTATCTTGTTCCCTTATGATTTTATGTGGTGAATTCTGGTGATACTGAAAATGAATGCTACCTAATTTCATTTGGTAAGCATATTTAAAAAATGTTTTAAAAAATGACATACATGAATTGAATTTCATAACTCCAATTAATGGAGACTTATGGGTAAATTCGTGGAGATCAAAATGGGACTTAACAAATCCCAACATGCCAAATGATTTTAAAAATGAATTTTGTTTCTCTTATATGATTTTCCATTTACCTAAATAATAAATTCTTAAACTAAACTTAAATCATTTAGGGGATATTTCAATACTTCACAATATTAGGAATCATTTAGTTGAGGAATGATATAGGAATAATCAAATAAAATGATCCAAATTATATTATGATTTTGTGTGATTCTAAATTTGATCATGTTTCTTTAATCATATTTAATTACCTATTGATATGCATATAATTGATTAGATTTAAGTTTTCCCTTTAAATTCAACGTTATTATATTTTATAAATTAAATATCGCCCTTTGAAGAAATTCTATGCTTGCCAAACCAATTATGCAAACTCTCCCCTCACTTTTTTTTATTTAAATTAAAGTCTATGGGTGAACTTTGTTTGCAATTGTTTGTTTGATGCATTGAAATGCTATCGGTATGCATGCAATGCTTATAGTGTAATTTGATATTTATTATTTGTTACTTAACTTTTATAAAAGCACTTTTAAAATGCTATCAAAGTATGCTTTCTATCCTTACCTTTTTGTGTGCATTAGCATGTATGCTTATTTCTTGTTATTGGTTAGCTTTGCTTTGGTTGATCTCTATGTTGATGTCCTTGCCTATTGATCTTAAGTGGAATGCATATTGTGTATGTTATGATATTGTTACCTATAAACTAATTCTTTTGTTTTATGAAAGCGTTTGACAAGTTATGAAGGCACGTTCTTCACTTTTTGTAATTATTGCTTATTGAGTGTGTATGCTTTGATATATACTTTACCCATGGTATCCACTGGTTTACCGATTAATTGCTATAATTATCTCAATTTACTTAGTAGAGACCTGGCTTTTAGGACTTAGAGAGTTGTTATGGTTTTTCATTGTACCTTCCCGAGAGGTAACCTGACATCAGATTTAACTAGTTTTCACATACCTATTTTTTCCTTCCAGAGTTATACTTAGGGTTTTTTTTTTCTTATTTTGTTTTCCCTTAAAAAAAATAAAACAAAAATAAGTGGAGACTCCAATATTTATAAAATTAGTTTTTTCACAAAAAGCAAGTCTCGCCATCAAATAAGAATGCATGTGAAATGCGGGACACACTTTCTTTTTGTTTTTATGCTCATCACTCTTGAATTAGTACTCATCAATGTTTCCAGTGAGTTAAGATACCTAAGAAGTTTTGGTAAAAAATATCTACATCATCGAGATATTCAAATCTTATAGCAACGAAAAAGAATGTTAAATTTGTTCGGAAAAAAGACCTTGACTCCCGGGTCGATGACCCAAATTTCAAGTTTCAAAATAGAAATAAACAATCCAACTATGTTTGACGAAGAAAACAAGATGAAGTTTGGCAGAAATCTTTCAGCAATTACGGAGAAATATACCCCAAGACTAATGACTTGAGGGGCAGTGTGCTTGATTCAAGACGCTCCCCGCCCATATTTTAAGTCCTTATTCCCAGTCTCGAGCACAGACAATTGCATGGTTAAACATGGCCTCCTCCATTTCTGCAGTGATAGTAATGTGGGTGGTTGCAATGGCCGCGGCAATAGCAGCATCATCACAGACATGGATTGAGGGTGAGACACTGCGCAAGAGCACTTAGTGGCAGTCTCACAACACTACTACATGCCATTGTAATTGGCCAGGCATAAGCTGTAATGCGGGGGGAAGTGTCACTGAGATTTGGGCGGTTCTAACTCAAGTAAATGGGCTGCTTACCCAATTTAACTTCTCTTCATTTCCAAATCTGGTTCGACTAAATTTTAGCTCTCTTGGCCTAAATGGTGACATCCCAGATCAAATAGGTACTCTCACAAAACTCACCCACCTTGATCTTTCTCACAACTTTCTTTCGTGTGAGCTGCCTCTTTTTGTGACTAACCTCACCAAGTTAGTGGAACTCAATCTTGGTTATAATCATATATCTGGCCAAATCCCATGTGAAATTGGGAATCTGAGAAATTTGGTTGGCCTAGACTTAAATGGCAATTGTCTCGATGGTGCTATTCCTTCGTCTTTAGGCCAGTTAACCCACTTAACTTCTGTCTACATTGGTTGGAACCAAATGGAGGGTTCAATCCCTCCTGAAATTTGGAGTTTGAAGAGCTTAGTTGATATCTACTTGGATCATAACATTCTCACTGGTGTCATTTCCTCGTCCGTGGGCCATCTCACCAATTTGACTTCTCTCCACCTTGCTTCGAATCAAATCACGGGGTCAATCCCTTCTGAAATTGGGAGTTTAAAGAAGTTAGTTGATTTGGCCTTAGATAATAATAAACTTGTGGGTGCGATCCCCAAGGAACTGGGTAATTGCTACAGGTTGCGTTAGTTGTCTCTGAAATTCAATCTTTTGAATGGGAGCATTGTTGGAGATTTAATACGGAAATTAACACACAATAATCCAGATCATTGAATTCAATCATCATCTCTGATAATAAAATAATGAAAAAACATTAATGAACTGATAGATTACATACCGTTTGAAGAACACGCAGCCATGAGGAATTTCCCTTCAGTTTATAGATCTTAAATCCTTAATCTCTTCTTCTCCTTATCAAACCTTAATACAGAGAATTGTTTTCTGTAATTGATAGAAGAGAGTACTTTCCGTACATGAAGGGATTTCTGTATATATATCTTATTGATAGGAGAAGAGGGCCAAGAATACACGTTCAAAAACCGTTCTGAAGGTGTTATTCGAATAACTGTTTTTTATTTCAAATAATAATATTATAATTATTATAATTTACCCACTCCATCAAGGGTAAATATCTTTATAACAGTTTAAAGATATTGGTATTCTTTTAATCGGCTAAATACTAGGTTAGTGGGCCACCCACTTAATTTTAATGTGGAAATAACATTCTCCCACTTGGCCCACTAAACCAATTATGAAAACTATAATATATTTAGTTTATATATAAAATATATACTGGAAAATAAATTTGACACGTGATCACGATTTCAATAAACTTAGCCAATACGTCCAAAATCATATACCATAATACTGAATCAGTTTAGATCATAAATGCGAGTCATGGCGGTCACATGACCATAATGTCATGTTTCCTTCCATGCACCACACATCAATAACCCTTACTAACCCAGTCCTTAATGCCAAATAGCCCCTGTAATTTGTCTTGTCAAGACAATTCTTGTTTATCAAACAATAAAACGTGCACCCATAATTGAAAACAAGAATAAACAGAACAATTTTAATGCGCAAATTGTCAATTACATAACAATCATTCATGATCATACATATTATGGATTACTCAAAAGGCCCATCCTCATAACATGTTCCAAATATGCCTTTGGAGGTAATCCTTTAGTTAATGGATCAGCAACTATAAGTGTGGTCCTAATATTTTCAATTGACACTTGTTGTTTCTGGACTCTTTCTTTAACAACTAAATACTTTAAATCCATGTGTTTCGATCCACTAGAAAATTTGCCATTCTTAGAGAAGAAAACAGCTGCGGTGTTATCACAATATATTCTCAAAGGTTTAGCAATAGAGTCGACAACACCAAGCCCTGAGATAAAATTCCGCAACCATAAAGCATGACTTGAAGCTTCAAAACAAGCAACAAACTCGGCCTCCATCGTGGATGAAGCAGTAATTGATTGTTTTTCACTCTTCCACGAAATTGCCCCATTTGCTAGCATAAAGACAAATCCTGAAGTTGACTTTAAGCTATCGAGACAACCACCATAATCAGAATCCGAGTAACCGACAACCTCTAATTGTTCTGATCTTTTATATGTGAGCATATAATCTTTTGTCCCTTGTAATTACCTCATCACCTTCTTTGTAGCTTTCCAATGTTCGAATCCTGGATCACTTTGGTATCTTCCCAACATGCCTATGATTCATGCCTAATTGGTGTCTCAACTGATTCGTGTCCAGCTAGTGCTCCTTGATTGAGGAAGTAATCAACAAAATTTATAACCTATTACACCATATACTAGGGTAGCAAAGACAAAGCTACTATAGCATAGTGGCTCTAGGATCGTTCACTGGGATGGGTTTTCACTTCACAAATGATATTAATTCAAAGCTGAATTGGTGCCTTTTCATTTCAAGGTTAGCTTTAAAAGAAAACATAAAGATGTTTGAAATAAAAAGGGTTTGGTTTTAAACTAACCAAAAATAGTAACTAATTTTAACTACAAAGAAAAGTGTTTCTTGGAGTTTCAGATCACTAGGCTCAGATTCCTCATACAAAAAGGGAGTTCTGGTCACTTGTTTCTTTTCCTCGCATTAGAGAATTAACATATAGTTCCTTCTCCAACCGGTGTTGTACAGATGCTTCCCATTAATGGGTTCAAACACTAAATCCCTCTCACTGATGCAACTTGCAATGACTCATACCTCTCACCTAGCACTTGCCATTCAAGGTGATCTTTAACCTTGGATTACCCGTCAAAAGCTCGCAAGAGATAACTAATGGATGTCTCATTGGAGTCCAAAAGCTTGCCTAGTGTTGGCAATTCTAGAAAATCCTACCTTCAAGTCACCTCCCAGAGGCTCGCAAGGGGTAAACTAGTGACTCTCCATGGACGAAGATCACTTGCCTTACCAAGTGTTGGCCCAGGTGATTTAAAGGCGTTTTAAGTTAACTAAAAAGATAAAAACCATTAACGGGTCACACTTTCTCTTCATTAAAAACTAAAACAACAAAACTTCCAATTTATGCATGTGGAAACTTACCCGGTTACCTTAGCTCCAAGAGACGAAGAGCCTAGCCTCTCATCCTTTGAGAAAACATCTCAGAGAATGTTTGGCTAGCAAGAAAATGAAAATGAAAGAAAAGGAAAAACAGAGCAAGGCTCTGTATATTCTCTATAATTATATATCTATATAATGGATCTCCTGGAAAAAGCTCCCCGAGAGAGTCCTCCTGGAACAAACTCCTCTGAGAGTCTCCCTAAGAGTTTATATAGGAAGGTAATTTACCCTTCCTTGGATACTTCCTAGCTAAGGAATTACATGAGTGGCTGAATACAAGGAGAAAATGGAAATTTAGACACAAAAATATCAGAAGAAAAGATCTAAAAGAGTTGGTGCACAACTATTGGGAAGCTTCAGGACCGTTGTACTGTGCAAAATGGCTACGAAATCATTTCGCAACAAAAGGGTGATTTCGCAGCCGGGCAAAATTCTTCCTTCAACTTGATGCAGTTGTCTTCCGAAGGCTGTAACTTCCTCATTTCAGCTCCAAATCATACACGGTTTGAAGCGTTGGATTCTTGACTTCCTGAGCTTTGAAATGGTATATAGCATGTAGAAAATGGACTTCGGGAAGTGCTCCAAAAGTGCGAAGGAAGACTACAACTATTGTCCTCTGTTTTCTTCTTTGCTTTTCTCCTCTTTGCTTCTCTCCTTGCATTCCGGATTTGCTTATGGCAAAGGAATTCAAAGCTTTGGTTCTTCATGTTTCTGAGCTTTCCATTGCTTTGCTAAGGATTCCAATTAACTCTCCTCAATCTTGGCTTGATTTGGTGATCAAAAAGCTATCAAAACACCAAAACTTACACAATTTGATTAGAATTGATTGCAAGGGTCCTTAACATGTTAATTGGGTTAAAAGGCAATAACTACTACTCAAAAGTGTTTAAAAGAGTTAATTACAAGCTATGAAATAGCACTTTTTGAGTAGTAATCACTCCCCCTAACCGACATATTGCTAGTTCCTTAGCAATGAAGGAGAGAAAAATAAAATAAAAGTACCATAATTTACAACATCATGCTGATCACTTCAAAAAATGTTTAAGTGGCATGACTGATCAAACACTCACATGGAACATTAAAGAAATAAAACTCAAACTTCAACAAGAGTTATCAAATAACTTGTCTAATCACAATTCTTAAAGAGAATGCATTATGCAAGTTTAAGCTTTAAAATCATTTCCACTTCCAAAGGACCAAACCTTACTCTTCCACAAAAATCTAAGTGTTACTTATTAGCTTCCGAATATAGTATGTTGAACTAATCTCTCCCCTCAACCTAGTTTTTTTTCAAAGCTTAGCAAACTAATCAACCTCCAATAGGCTAAGAATGCACCTCTTTTTTTTCACAATTTTTTCTTGTAGGAGTGCAAAGCTTAAAGGCATTCTTTTCTAAATTGTCCATGTAACGGGGGTCCATCGATGACTCCCAACCAATCAAGGTTTAGGGCATCAAGCTTTAAGGATTTTTCAACCACTAACTCCTCGGATTTCACCCTGGACTTTTGAGAATGAATTTTTAATACCCAAGCACCTACCATATGTTAAACTCCACCTATTCACCCATGTAACGAGCATTGAGGTCGGTGACTCCCAACCAATGAAGGCTTAGGGCACCAGGTTTTAAAGATTTTCACCATATACCCCTCAGACCTTGCTCGGGTTTCAAGGTAAGCAAACATTTTTCTTTCTTTCTTTTTTTTTTCAAAGGCTCATTGGTCTTTCATAAGGTGTCCCAACACTATTAAATGAGGTCAAAGGTACCAAGTCTAAAATTTTCCTAAGTCAAGAGGGAAATAGTTTTTCATCTTATAATCGGAACCTATTGTGCACAGTGTGTGATAAGCTTAAAGTGGAAGAACTGAGGTTGAATTCAATAGATGTTTCAACAATTCATCAACTTTATTAAGCATAATACAAACTCTAAGTCAAGTAAAAAGACAAAAATTCAATTTCTCCCTTTTCATTTTGAAAATTTTTCCTTGATAACCATGGAGAGTAGAATAAAAAACTTAAAAATTTTAAAAATTAAACAAAAAGGAACTAAATTACCAAAATAACTTAGCATTAATAGCAATACTTACTTCCTCAACTTTCCCCCCAACCAAGTTGAACATTGTCCTCAATGTGACAAAAACGATTGAAAAATAGGGAGGAAGTGGTACCTCCTGAGTGACATGGAGTCTGAGTCATGTAGGAGAAACCACATGTTTCAAAAAAAACAAAAGAATTAGTGAGTAGAGGAAATAGAAAAATGCCAAGTTTAAACAAGAATTGATGTCTAAGTATGATGTATCATCAGTAATACATCCAATCCCAGAATATAAAACATCATAACATGGAGCTATGTATAATATATAAAGACAAAAAGTAAAGAGATGATCAAGTAATGGTAAGGTCCTGTGGAGCTGATGCATCTGTGGTGGCCTATTGAGTGGGTTGGATCAGAACTTCAACCTCTGCTTTGGTAGTCTCCTTAGGTGGCATAGTCTCCTCAGCTGGAGCTATGGGCTTTGATGGTTTAAGGAGGTAAGAAATGGAATGAGAGGCTTTATGTGTGTGATCTCAGGGTGTGCGAGGCTTTCCTCTAGTCTTAGCCATGGCTGAAATGGAGAGAGGTGGCTGTTCATGAGTTCCAGAGGGTACTCAGCTGGTGCGTAGGGCTCTGTTGGCATTTTAGCAACTTCCCTTAGCTTTGCAAGGTGTTTTTGCAAACTTCCCTCCATTTTGCAAGTCAATTTCGCAATTTGAAGGTCATTTTAATGCTTGGAGGTGATTTCGCAGCCATTTAGAAGCTTTGAGGTGATTTGGCAGCCATTTTGAAGCTTGGAGATCATTTCATAGTCATTTCGCAGCTCAAAAGTGATTTGGCAGCCCAAAAGTGATTTCGCAGCTGCAAAATGAGTGTACGGGGCTTCCAAATGGTACTCATGTGCTAAAAAGTGGTTTCGTAGTTTCGAAATACCCTGCGAAATGGAGCTTTAGCGGCGAAATTTGAAGTTTTTACACTTTGGAGCTTCGCAGCCATTTCGCAGCTGCAAAATGAGGATCACTGTGCTGCAAAATGGCACTCGTGTGCCAAAAGTGGTTTCGCAGCTGCGAAACACCCTTC
This sequence comes from Vitis riparia, assembly GCF_004353265.1. Lineage (NCBI taxonomy): Eukaryota > Viridiplantae > Streptophyta > Magnoliopsida > Vitales > Vitaceae > Vitis > Vitis riparia. The sequence continues at coordinate 10,764,337 of NC_048434.1, read as the reverse complement.
CAAATGGCGTCTCGACTGCAAAATTCCCGCTTAGCTTTGCGCGCTCGTCTTCAAACGACCATAACTTCTTCATTTCACCTCCAAATCGCATACTGTTTAAAGCGCTGCACTCCTGACTTCCCAATCTTTGAAACAAGATATGGTATGCATAATTTGAGCTCCAGGAAGTGCTTCAAAAATGTGTCCAACAGTAGCAAAATGGAGGTACGATATTTCCGCTCATGGTTTGCACAGTCATCTTCAAACAGCCATAACTTTTCCGTTTCAAATCCAAATCGAGCACCGTTTGAAGCTATGGACTCCTGACTTCCCAAGATTTCAAAATATATATGGTATGCATGAAATGAACTTCAGAAAGTGATCGAAATGTGTCCAATAGTTGCCGAAATGGGGGTGCGGCTGTGACATGTCTGTTCATGGTGTGCGCACTGAAGGATTTTAAGGTGTGGAGGTTTCGCAGCCATTTCGCAGCTGCGAAATGAGTGTACGGGGCTTCCAAATGGTACTCGTGTACCAAAAATCGGTTTTGCAGCTATGAAACACCCCGCGGAATGGAGTTATTGCTACGGAATTGGGATTTTTCACGCCTTAGAGCTTCGCAGCCCACTTCGCAACTGCGAAATGGGGGCTCCTGTGCTGCGAAGTGGCACTCGTGTGCCATTCTTGGATTTGCAGCTGCGAAAATTTTTGCAGAGGATTCAAAAGTGTTGCGAACTGATTTCGCAACAAATGGCCGTTTTCGCAGAGAATTCCTCTTTGGCTGCGAAATCTCGCAGAGTTTTTTTTCTCCCCTGTTTTTGCTCTGTTTTTGCTCTATTTTCGCTCTGATTTCTTCCCGATTTCTTCCTTTGCATTTTCTTCCACCTGAGATCATCCAAAACCCTATATTACATCAAAACAAATTAGAATTAAAGCATTGAAATCAAAATTAAAACATTTAAATCAAAATTAAAACATTGAAATCAAAATTAAAACAAGTAATAAGTAAAACAAAAAGATATGGACTAGCTAGTCTTTAAAAAGACTAAGTCCATAAAAAAATTTGATCCTGACTTAGCTTGCCCGGATCCCATATGAAGTTTGCATCCTTCACTTGAGACTTGGTTTGTATGATTGTTCCATACAAAGCTTGGAGAAAAGGTAGAGGCATGTGTTTCATCATTTCTTCCTTGATGACTATCCTTTGTGGTTCTTCATCTAATTTAAGATCATAGCCATCTTTCTCTGTACTTTTCCCCTTTTTCTTTCATTTTTCTTTCCTCCCTCTTTTCTTTCTCTGTTTCACTTTCAACCTCATGCTCTAGCTTGGATGTGGGCAGATCAAACTCTTTACCACTCCTCAGAGTGATTACTTCTTTGACTTCCCTCTTTTGTGAAGATTCTCCCTCCTTAGCCTCCATTTCATGGATACTCATGGAATTTTGATAAGGTTGAGAATGAGAGTTTTCTTTCTCTTGCACTATGTTGAGGTTGGCAAACCTTGAGATTGAATCTTGGAGATTATCTATCTTCTAAGATAGATCATGTTGCACTTCATCCATCTTTTTGTTCAATGAACTCTCTACACTGTCAATTCTTTGACTGAGCTGAGCATTGATGGATTTTTGAGCTTCAACAAAGTCTTCCATGACCTTGTTAAGATTCATCATAGCTTGTTCAAGGTTTGAGGCTTGCTGTGGTGCTTGAGTAGGTTGCTGATACTGAGGTGGCTGTGATTTCCAAGAAAAATTTGGATGGTCCCTCCAATTGGAATTGTAGGTGTTATAATCACCAAACATTTCCCTCACGGCTGGAATGGTAGGACACTCTTCCCCCAAGTGCTCATAAGATAGACAAATGGCACAAGGCATAGCTTGCAATGGTGTCTGAGAGATGGCTTGCACTTCTTGCATCTGGTTCATTTCTAGCTCTACCAATCTCCTTTCGATAGCTGCAAAATTTGTCCTCATGTCCATGTCGTCATTCAAAATATACATCTCAGCCTTCGCATTAGGTTGAGACGTCATTCTTCCCATATCTCTACCATTTGGTTCATCCCATCCTCTTGAAAATTTAGCCACATAACTCATGAAGTTCATGGCTTCCTTTGCTAACTCGTATTCAATATGGCATGCACAACTAGCAATTTGTGAATTAAAAACAGAGAACACAAAAGAAAACAAAAGAAAAACAATTCAAAGAAAGAAAATTAAGGTAAACTAAAAACTAAATAAAAGGTATACTAAAATATGAACAATAAAGAAATAAAAAGAGTTAGTAAAAAGAAAAGAAAAGTCACCAAACTTGTGATGAAGATCACAAGTACTCTCAAAAGATCATATCACTGCAAAGTGGCACCATCCCCGGCAACGGCGCCATTTGATTCATGCCTAATTGGTGTCTCAGCTGATTCATGTCCAGCTGGTGCTCCTTGATTGAGGAAGTAATCAACAAAATTTATAACCTATTACACCATATACTAGGGTAGCAAAGACAAAGCTACTATAGCATAGTGGCTCTAGGATCGTTCACTGGGATGGGTTTTCACTTCACAAATGATATTAATTCAAAGCTGAATTGGTGCCTTTTCATTTCAAGGTTAGCTTTAAAAGAAAACATAAAGATGTTTGAAATAAAAAGGGTTTGGTTTCAAACTAACCAAAAATAGTAACTAATTTTAACTACAAAGAAAAGTGTTTCTTGGAGTTTCAGATCACTAGGCTCAGATTCCTCATACAAAAAGGGAGTTCCGGTCACTTGTTTCTTTTCCTCGCATTAGAGAATTAACATATAGTTCCTTCTCCAACCGGTGTTGTACAAATGCTTCCCATTAATGGGTTCAAACACTAAATCCCTCTCACTGATGCAACTTGCAATGGCTCATACCTCTCACCTAGCACTTGCCATTCAAGGTGATCTTTAACCTTGGATTACCCGTCAAAAGCTCGCAAGAGATAACTAATGGATGTCTCCTTGGAGTCCAAAAGCTTACCAAGTGTTGGCAATTCTAAAAAATCCTACCTTCAAGTCACCTCCCAGAGGCTCGCAAGGGGTAAACTAGTGACTCTCCATGGACGAAGATCACTTGCCTTACCAAGTGTTGGCCCAGGTGATTTAAAGGCGTTTTAAGTTAACTAAAAAGATAAAAACCATTAACGGGTCACACTTTCTCTTCATTAAAAACTAAAACAACAAAACTTCCAATTTATGCATGTGGAAACTTACCCGGTTACCTTAGCTCCAAGAGACGAAGAGCCTAGCCTCTCATCCTTTGAGAAAACATCTCAGAGAATGTTTGGCTAGCAAGAAAATGAAAATGAAAGAAAAGGAAAAACAGAGCAAGGCTCTGTATATTCTCTATAATTATATATCTATATAATGGATCTCCTGGAAAAAGCTCCCCGAGAGAGTCCTCCTGGAACAAACTCCTCTGAGAGTCTCCCTGAGAGTTTATATAGGAAGGTAATTTACCCTTCCTTGGATACTTCCTAGCTAAGGAATTACATGAGTGGCTGAATACAAGGAGAAAATGGAAATTTAGACACAAAAATATCAGAAGAAAAGATCTAAAAGAGTCGGTGCACAACTATTGGGAAGCTTCAGGACCGTTGTACTGTGCAAAATGGCTGCGAAATCATTTCGCAACAAAAGGGTGATTTCGCAGCCGGGCAAAATTCTTCCTTCAGCTTGATGCAGTTGTCTTCCGAAGGCTATAACTTCCTCATTTCAGCTCTAAATCATACACGGTTTGAAGCGTTGGATTCTTGACTTCCTGAGCTTTGAAATGGTATATAGCATGTAGAAAATGGACTTTGGGAAGTGCTCCAAAAGTGCAAAGGAAGACTACAGCTGTTGTCCTCTGTTTTCTTCTTTGCTTTTCTCCTCTTTGCTTCTCTCCTTGCATTCCGGATTTGCTTATGGCAAAGGAATTCAAAGCTTTGGTTCTTCATGTTTCTGAGCTTTCCATTGCTTTGCCAAGGATTCCAATTAACTCTCCTCAATCTTGGCTTGCTTTGGTGATCAAAAAGCTATCAAAACACCAAAACTTACACAATTTGATTAGAATTGATTGCAAGGGTCCTTAACATGTTAATTGGGTTAAAAGGCAATAACTACTACTCAAAAGTGTTTAAAAGATTTAATTACAAGCTATGAAATAGCACTTTTTGAGTAGTAATCACGCCTACAGCAAAGCTGATATCCGGTCTTGTACATGTTTGAGCGTACATCAAACTCCCCACAACTGATGCATAAGGAATTTTCTTCATTTGCTCCCTTTCCATGTTATTCCTTGGGCACTGCATTTTACTTAATTTGTCACCTTTCAATATAGGTGCAATACCCGATGAACATGACTGCATATTAAATCTCTCTAAAACCCGATCAATATATCCTTTCTGAGATAAACCTAGCACTCCTCGAGATCGATCCCTAAAAATCTCAATGCCAATAACATAGTTTGCCTCACCCATATCAACCATATGAAAGTTTTTAGAGAGATATTACTTGGTTTCACGTAATAAACCAAGATCACTGCTTGCAAGCAAAATATCATCCACATACAGTATCAGAAATATAAACTTGCTCCCACTAACTTTCAGATATATACACTGATCAACAATGTTCTCTTTAAATCCGAAATATGTGATGGTATTATTGAACTTAATATACCATTGTCTGGAAGCTTGTTTAAGACCGTAAATGGATTTCTTTAATTTGCAAACTAGGTGTTCATTTCCTTTCTTTGCGAACCCTTCAGGTTGTTCCATATAGATATCTTCATCCAAATTCCCATTTAAGAATGCAGTTTTCACATCCATTTGATGTAACTCTAAATCAAAATGAGCTACAAGTGCCATGATGATTCTAAGCGAATCTTTCTTGGAAACTGGAGAGAAGATATCTTTGTAATCGATACCTTCCTTTTGAGTGAAACCTTTGGCCACAAGTCTAGCCTTAAATCGTTCGATATTGCCTTTAGCGTCGCGCTTTGTCTTAAAGACCCATTTACAGCCGACGGGTTTACAACTATTAGGCAATTCGATGAGATCCCAGACACCGTTATGGGCCATAGATTTCAACTCTTCATTCATAGCTTCCATCCATTTACTAGAATCATCACTTTCCATGGCTTGTGAAAACGAAACCGGATCCTTCCTTATCCCAATATCAAAATCAGATTCCTGTAAATACACCACATAATCATCTGTAATGGCAGGTCTCCTTTCTCTTTGAGATCTCCTCAAAGGTGCCGGTTGTGGTGGCTCTAGAGCATTTTCAATGGCAATATTTTCTAGTGGTAATGAACCATCTCTATTATGTTGCTCATTATCCTCAACTTGTTGAACAGGTTGAGGAACAATAATTTCTTGAGGTAAAAAAGGTGGTGGGATATCCACTCTTATCTCCTCAATATCTACTTTTCTTGGTTCATTACTCCCACTAATTTCGCCATTCTCTAAGAATCTGGCATTACCGATTTCAATTATTCTCACACTGTGGTTAGGACAATAAAATCTGTACCCTTTCGATTTATCCGGATAGCCAATGAAATATCCAGATATCGTTCTTGAATCAAGCTTTTTCTCATGTGGGTTATAGATTCTTGCCTCCGCTGGACAACCCCATATATGTATATGTCTCAAGCTAGGTTTCCTACCAGTCCATAACTCGAAAGGAGTTTTTGGAACTGCCTTACTAGGAACTCTGTTCAAGATATACATTGCGGTTTTTAAGGCTTCACCCCACAATGAAATAGGTACAAAAGAGTAATTCATCATACTCCTAACCATTTCCATTAATGTGCGATTACGCCTTTCAGCAACACCATTTTGTTGTGGTGTACCAGGCATTGTGTACTGAGCACGAATGCCACGCTTTTCAAGGAATTTGGCAAAAGGACCAGGATTTTGTCCTGATTCATCATATCTGCCATAATATTCACCGCCTCGATCTGATCTCACAATTTTAATCTTTTTATCTAATTGTCTCTCGACCTCTGTTATGAACATCTCGAAGATGTCAATGGCCTGAGACTTTTCATGCATTAGATAAACATAACCATAACAAGATAGATCATCTATAAAGGTGATAAAATATTTCTCTCCTGTGAAACATGGAACAGAGAGTGGTCCACAAATATCTGTATGAATTATCTCAAGGAGCTCATTACTTCTTGTGGCACCTTTCTTTGTATGTTTAGTTTGCTTTCCCTTTATGCAATCCACGCATACATGAAAATCAGTGAAGTCAAGATTTTGTAAAATTCCTTCCTTCACTAATCTCTCAATTCTTTCCCTAGAGATGTGCCCTAGTCTTCTGTGCCACAAGATTGAAGAATTTTCATTAATTAAGCCACGTTTTGAACCAACATTTGAATGCAGGGTTATCAAAGCTTGTGCAAATTCATGATTCAAAGAAATTTTATATAAACCATCACATAAAATACCAGAACCAACTGTAACAGAATTTAACATCAAACTTAATTGTCCAGAACTGAATAAAACAGAATATCCAGTAGCATCTAATTTAGACAAGGAAACTAAATTCCTAGAGATAGAAGGTACATAAAAAGTGTTTAAAAGCTCCATCCGATGACCTGTCTCTAATAGTAAGCGATAGGTACCAACAGCTACCACTTCAACCTTGAGACGGTTTCCCATATAGAGGAACTTTTCACTTTCCTTTGGTTTCCTGGTTGTAAGGAATCCCTGCATTAAATTAGTCACATGAGTTGTGGCTCCAGAATCAATCCACCAAGTATTTGAAGAAACTTCAACAAGAATCAATCCACCAAAAGAAAGATTTATACCTCTCTTTTCGAACCAAGCCTTGCGCTTGATACAGTCCTTCTTCACATGCCCTTTCTTGCCACAAAAGTAGCAAATTACTGTGAATTTTCCATCATGACTCTGGCTACCTTCCCCAGGTCCGCTTTTCTTAGGTGGAAAGTTCTTTCCCTTTTTGAATTTTCCTTTCTTCTTCGTGACTCCATGAGTTACAACAAGAGCAAAATTATGTCCTTCTTGTCTTAATCTCACTTCCTCTTGTATACATTTACTAGTGAGCTCATTCAAGTTCCACTGATCACTGTTAGTATTATAGTGGATTTTGAATGGAGCAAACTGTGATGGAAGTGAGTTAAGAACAAACTGTACCAAGAAGGACTCATCCATACCCATGCCTAGTGCCTTAAGCTTTGCAGCCTTTTCAGTCATGTTTAAAATATGTTGCTGAATACCTTTCTGACCATCATATTTCATGGTGGTCAATTCATCCATCAATGTGCCTGCAAGGGACTTATCAGCGCGTTTGAAGCGCTCCTCAACAGATTTTAGAAATTCCGAGGCAAACTCGGTTTGAGGGAGAGAGGTCTTGATATTATTGGCAATAGTTATTCTCATAAACATCAGACTGAGTCTGTTGGATCTTGCCCAGGCTTTTGATTGTTCCACTTGCTCCGAAGTACTGTCATCCGTAGCTTCAGGAGGTTTATCCATTATTAAAGCCAGGTCAAGATCCAATACGCCCAGTGAGAATTGAACCCTTTCATACCATTCAGAAAAGTTTGACCCATCAAAAACAGTCATTCCAGATGCAAGAGAGTGTAATGAAGTGGGAACTGTACAAAATAGAACAATGCTCACAATAAGGCCTCAAGTATAAAATAAATAGCAATGAACTATTGATATCATTAAAATTCTCCTTTGGGTAAATTTTAACATATCCAGTGTTCACTTGAAGGGAGCTTAAAACACTTTACTATTTTGTGTCATTTATATGTTACCTTTGGGTATCCATTTTACCTTTCTAAGCAACACAAAATAAAAACATTAATTAATAATTAGCAGAAATTGACTTTCCTTTGGGTTAGTCTCATTCTCCTAATTATAAAGAGAATTATTAAGAATTTTACAAGTCTCCCTTCATTCTTTTATGCAATTCAATAAATACAAAGCTCACTAATTTAGGTTACTTTGGCAACTATCCAAATTAGTTAACCTTACATTTATAAATTGTCTTTAGATAAAATATTCACAGCATGAAATTAATTCTTTTATTTGAGTTAAAAATCAAGGAGATAGTATCTTTAATAATTATCTATTCAATAATCAATCATAATAAATGAAATCTGCTTTCATCAGATATAATAATAATTTCACAAAGGTTCAAATAAAATAATAAAATCAATTAAGATCTTTGGATTAATGCCTGAAAAGGATGCCTGAAGTGCACCTAAAACGGCACTGCAGACGGCAAGAAAACAGCCCCTACAAATAGTGCCTCTAATGGCGCCTGCAACCAGTGCCTTTAATGGTGCCTGCAACCAGCGCCTCTAAAGGCGCCTGAGAAACGGCACCTGCAACCAGGACCTCTAATGGCGCCTGAGAAATGGCGCCGACAATGGCACCTTCAATCAGCAGATGACACCTGAAAACGGCGCCGACAATGGTGCCTGCAACCAGCAGATGAAGCCTAAAAACGGCGCCTTCAATGGCACCGGCAATGGCGCCAACAATGGCACCTTGACTGGAGCTTGAAACCGGCAAGATGGCGCCTTCAATGGCACCTGGACTGGTGCCTGAAAATGGCGTGATGGCGCCAGCAATGGCGCCTTGACTGCCGCCTGAAAGCTTGGAGAAACGGTGCCTTTTAATGACGCCGGCAATGGCGTTTGGATTGGAGCTGTTTGAAACCAGCAAGACGGCACCTTCAATGGCATCTGGACTGGCACCCAAAAACGGCGCGATGGCGCTGGCAATGGCGCCTGAAAATGGCCACCGGACTGACGCCAAACCAGTCCGCCAAACCAGCGCCCCTCACCCGCATTGATCCAGTCAGCGTTGCAAGGAAAAATCTTCCTTCTACACGTTGAGGCTGGTCGTTTGTTTTAATTAATTTTTTTTTTATTATTCATTTTAGTGAGACGAATTAATCAAAGATAAATCTCAAAATTTAATCTTTATAAAACAATGATTCTGAATATTTAAATTCAACCTTGCTCTGATACCAATTGTTAGAGATTTAATACAAAAATTAACACACAATAATCCAGATCATTGAATTCAATCATCATCTCTGATAATAAAATAATAAAAAAATGTTAATGAACTGATAGATTACATACCGTTTGAAGAACATGCAGCCATGAGGAATTTCCCTTCAGTTTATAGATCTTAAATCCTTGATCTTTTCTTCTCCTTATCAAACCTTAATACATAGAATTGTTTTCTGTAATTGATGGAAGAGAGTACTTTCCGTACATGAAGGGATTTCTGTATATATATCTTATTGATAGGAGAAGAGGGCCAAGAATACACGTTCAAAAACCGTTCTGAACGTGTTATTCGAATAACTGTTTTTTATTTCAAATAATAATATTATAATTATTATAATTTACCCACTCCATCAAGGGTAAATATCTTTATAACAGTTTAAAGATATTGGTATTCTTTTAATCGGCTAAATACTAGGTTAGTGGGCCACCCACTTAATTTTAATGTGGAAATAACAAGCATTCCTTCGGAGATCGGTGGCCTGGTCACACTACGAAAACTTGATTTGAGTGTCAATAATATTAGTGGAACCATGCCCCTCCAGTTCCAACACTTCAACAGCTTAGAGTATTTGGATCTCACTTACAATTATTTGGAGGGTTATGTGCCCTTCAAACTGCATCTTCCATCTCTATTTCAAGCATTCGAACACAATGAAGGTTTGTGTGGTGACACCAAATATGGCATTCCACCTTGCAGAAAAAGGAACAGAATCACAATCATCATCATTATGGTCATTTCTTTATGCTCCACCTTGGTGCTTTCGTCTATAATTTTTGGAGTTCTATTAATTTGGAGGCGGAAGACGAGAAAACTTCAACCTAAGGAGGCAACTACCACACAAAATGGAGACATATTTTCAATATGGGATTATGATGGCAAGATTGCTTATGAAGACATCATTGAGGCGACGGAGGATTTCGACATCAAATATTGCATTGGGACCGGAGGTTATGGCAGTGTCTATAGAGCGAAATTGACCAATGGGAAAGAGGTTGCCTTGAAAAAACTTCACACCTTTGAAATTGAGAACCCAACTTACATGAAAAGTATTACAAATGAGGTGCAGGTGTTGTCAAAAGTCCGACATCGAAACATCATAAAACTATATGGCTATTGTCTACACAAAAGATGCATGTTTCTAGTTTACGAGTACATGGAAAGAGGAAACCTCTTTTGTGCCTTGAGTGATGAAATTGAGGCTTTGGAGTTTGATTGGATTAAGAGGGTGAATGTTGTTAAAAGCATTGCCAATGCCTTGTCCTACATGCATAATGATTGCATCCCTCCAGTGATTCATCGAGACATATCAAGCGGTAATATTCTATTAGATTCAAAATTCAAGGCTGTTATATCTGATTTTGGAATGGCTAGATTGCTTGATCCTGATTCATCAAATCAAACCCTTATTGCTGGCACTTATGGTTATATTGCACCAGGTAACTGCATACCTTTTTTAGACTTCGATACTTCAGGAAAAAAAATCTTTAATCAACTTTTTAGTCCCTGCACTTTTCTACTAAATTATTTTCTTTTTAGGTCTTGGTTTGAGTGTTTTTATTAGTAGAACATATCTTTATCAAACTATATTTATAGATGGAAGACATGAAATGAGAATTAAAAAATTTTTAAATCGAATTCGAAAAAATACAAAAGAAAAAATTAATGAGGTAAAAAGAAAACAAATACATCCCTTTTTCTTGTATGTATACACGCGTGTGCAAGCATGCATGAGGAAGTAAGAGTTGAAAATTGTATACAAATTAAGTGAAATGGCAGAGTGGCAATATGCGAAAACACAAAAAAAAAAAAAAAAAAAAAAAAAATTGTTCTTGAACACGAAATGCATAAAAAAAATTATTGATACACATCCAAAATATAAAAACTATATAAAAATATATTTTATTCTTGTTTAGATTGACTTTTAAGAAAGCAAAAGCTCTAATTTAAAGTTAATAGGAGATCCTATAAATAATTATGTTGGAAGATTTTACAACTTGAAAAGGGACTTAATGTATAAGTCAGGAAAATATAACTTATTATTAAAGTTCTAATATTGTAGTTTATATAGAAAGCCATTTTATGTTTAGTAAAACTTTTACATATGAACATTAATTTTTAAAAATAATTATGAGATTATTTTCTGGTTCAATTTCCAATTAAAATAAAACATAAAAAGTTATCTAAAAATTCATAATTTTTCTTGAATATTTTAAACATTTTTCAATAACTTTTGAAATTTTCCAAATGCTTTCTCCTAAAAGTGTTAAATTACTCGCATTTCAAGAAATCCTTGCGGAAGTTTATTTCTATTAGTCAGATTATCACCTATAATTTAATTAATAATCCATGCTCATGTATTAAATTAATTAAAAATTTATGGAAAGTTTTCGAGTGTCAAGAAACAACTAACATGATAATGTAACATTGCTCATAGTTTTTTTCAATTTCAGAATCAATATGACAAGCATTAAAAAGCTTAATCTTGATGTGAATACTTAATTCATGAAAATGTATACTTATATATTTGTTATATTTGACAAAACTTGCATACACCATGGTTGTGACGGAAAAATGTGATGTATATAGCTTTGAAATAATGATGGGAAAGCATCCAAGAGAACTAGTCACAATCTTATCATCCTTTTCAACTCGAAATATAATGTTGGTAGATATATTAGATCCTCGTCTATCACCCCATATTGATCCAGAAGTTGTTGATGATGTGGTTCTCATCATAAGGTTGGCATTCAAATGCATCAATTTGAATCTGACATCCCGTCCAACAATGCAACACATGTGCAAGGAACTTGAGACTCGCACCCCATTTCCTCTACCCTTCCATGATATTTCACTCTGGCAATTGAAGGATCATGAAGTATAATTGGACAATTGGCATGTTATTGGGATAAAAGTTTGAGTTGATTTTTCTTAATTTCATGTAACTAATTAAGATAATTATCTTATGGTTATTATAGTTGTAGACTACAATATGCATATGATATTAGATTATGGCATGGCCTCATGCAAGGCTTGTGATGTGTTAGTTAATAAAGTTCATAAGTTTAATTTTACACTAATTATGCGATTTTATTGTACAATGATTTTGGGTTTAGTTGCATGATATGTATCAGGGAACTAGTAAATAGGGCACAAAAAACATAAAAATTTTATTCATATATAATTTGATATATATTACTATTTAGACCTAATTTTTGCAGACACATTGGCCAAAATTGAAAGAAAAAAGCATGTCTTAATTGGCCTCATCATAGCAAGTGATGAGAGTCAAGTTACCAAAATATGATGAAGTTGTGTAAGAGAGAATTACTATCTAAAAGGATCTTTAACAAAGATCATAGTCTATTTTTACCATGTGACAGTAAAAGGAAATCGGTGGACTCCAAAGGATTGATAAAAATCAATTAACATTTCAAAGAAAGGAGTGTACGTAATTGCAAGATATGTATTGTGGACTCATATGATGCGGGATAGTTGAGATGAAAATTGAGGGTAGAAGCTGAGGAAAAAAGCCACCATGTTGGGTTTGGATTGGGTCGTAGTAATTTTAGTTTAGTAAAATCAAGCAGTTAGAAAAATAGTTGAGTGCCCCACAACGAATAAAATTAATTTAACTTATATAAGGCCACATCAATAAATTACGAAATAGGTTGGCAATTTCATAATGAAAAGGAGAAGTTTGGTACTACGATTTATTAGTTCTAAATTATAAGGAAGTCACCCGCGAGAACAACATAATGGCTGGAAGTTACTGGGTAATTATCACTATCTAGAATTATTGGTTATTATCACTATCAAATAAGAATTATTTTAGAATTCATTTAATAACCCCAATTTTATTTAAATTCAAAAGGGGAAATGATATGGAAGAGGTGTAACAATTTCTAAGGAAACTGAATCTTATCAAGAAGGAAAAAGTGAACCATATGGCTAAAGTTGGGTGAACCTGGTCATCATTTGTTGGGAGAATATGCATTTTTTGTTGGCTAAAGTTGGAATAAAGGTTGCAATTTGGGTGGACTGGGTCAACCCAATATTTATGTGAATTTTTTTTTTTTTTTTTTTTGGATTGAAATTGGGTTAAGTTTTTTCAATTTGACCACGATTAAAGTTGAGTTTATACTAAGATTCAAGCAACCCAACTTAACTTGTACCTGATATAATATTTTTTATAATATTTATAATGCATATTATTTTATATATATAATAATATTTATTTTCTTTTAATTTTAAAAGAAAAAATATCAAACTATAATTGTATCATAGACTTTTTCATTTTTAGAAAGACAAAATATTATGTTTACTTTACTTTTCTTTTCCATCTTGAAATTTTGTCTTATTTATTATTTAAATATTGATAAATATATAAAAAAATGTTTTTAAAAGACACTAAGGTTTAATTTTGAATCATACATTGAGTACATCAAACTCAGGTTAGAAGTCAAGTTGGGTTGATTGTTTCTTAATTTGGGATTGAGTTCAGTTTAGCAATCAACTCAACCGACCAACAAGCCTAAGTTGCAGCCCTAATTGGAATAATTAGTTAATTTTCTGTCCTAAAAAAAAAAATAGTGAGTAGGTGTTTTATTAAAGTATAACCAAACAAAAAGCCTATGAAGAAGGGACCCAATATTATTCAACAATACAAACCAACCTTTTACCTTCTTAGGCAATTTTTTTCTTGACTAGAAGTAAGAGTAGGGTACATTAGTGGTGAAAACTGAAGAGTTACATACTTGAGGCCCCTTTTTATCATATATTCTATGTCAATATGAGCTAATAAGAGAGAAATCAAGAGAGAGAGAAAGACACAAAAGGAGAGAAAAATATCTACAACAAATGAAGTTTCTATGGTACATTAAGTTGTAGACCTAGCCTTTATTTCTAGTGGAATCAAGTTCAAGCAAAAATAATAACCTAAAATGGTTAAGCAGACTAATAGAATAACACCTAAGTTTAGTTGTAATATAACAACTCAACAAATTGTCTAAACTAACTAATGTAACTAGGTAGACCCCTTTAACACCCCCCCCCCCCCCCCACCCCCCTGCTTAATCTCAAAGTAGATGATTGAGCTTGCTTCCTCAATTTCCCAAATGATTTGTGTATGCATCTTTGTTAGTATATTTGCTATTTGCTTCTCTTTGGTTATGTACCTAACATCAAGTTCCTTGTTGAGAACTTTTTTTTTTTTTTGGTGAAAGTACATATCTCTATGTGTTTAGTTCTTATGAAACAAATAGTTTGAAGTTAATGATCTAGAACAACTAACATTATCACATTAGAGAACTTAACATTGACAAACAATATTCCAAGTTTTCTCTACAATTGTTGCAACCAAATAATTTTAGTTGAAGCTTGAGCTAGAGATCTGTACTCAAATTCTATGCGTGAATGAGTTATAGTCCTTTGTTTTCTTGAACCACATCAAATCAAATTATTTTCTAGTAGATACACTTGTAGACCTCCTCTCCATCCAAACTATTTACCCAATCTGCATATAAAACCCCTCTAGAAACAAATAAGAACAAGGCTCAAAATGAAGACCAAAATTGATAGTCCTAACCCTTTAAGATATCTTAAACCCTTTTGCATGCTTTTCAATGACACTTTTTGTAGCATGAAGGAACTAACTTAGCTTATTTATAATAATATAAAATAAAAAAACAAATCATCTCTTGTCATGGTGAGGAATTGTAATTCTCTAAGAGTGCTTTAGTAAAAAAATACTTATGTTTGACTTGGCCAGATATTATACCCTTTATAGTTAAAGGCTTCACTACTGCACTAAAGTCTCAAAGTAGTTAATACTAGATATTTGCTAAAAACTCTTAGTAGCCAAACCAGGCCTTCTACCTTTGAATATCCCATAAGGTTATACTTCACTCTAAAAACCCCATTTGTTCCCTACTACATGTATAGCCTCTTGACATGTCACAAATACCATGTATTGTTATTCATAAGAGCTTTGTAATCCTCAACCATTGCTTCTTTCTACTTAGGACCAAGTAAAGTTGTCTAACAAATGATGGCTCAAAAGAATCTAATTTACACACAAAAAGAAAAGAAAAAAGTATAAGCTTTTGGATTGAAAATACTAGATTTTGACTGGGTTTGCATGATGTGAATTGAAATGATAGATTTAAAAGGCAAGTAAATCTTTAAGAAGTAGTTTATTAGTAAAGAGAAAATAAATTGAAGTCAATAATCAACTAATTGTAATATAGAATTCTATAGTTTCAAAGAAAGATTTTGTGATTATGATAGTAGTAGATGAAGTAGGTAATCTAGATTGAGTAGTAGGTCAAATATTAGAAGACATGCTTGATTACTACCCAAAAAGTGCTATTTTGCGCCTTTAATTCATTATGTTTTAAGCACTTTTGGTGTAGTTTCCATTTTATTCCAATTGGCATGTTAAGGACCTAGCAATGACTTCTAATCATATTGTGGCTAGTTTTAGTGTTTTGACAGCTTTTTGGATCATTAAGACAAGCCAAGTAAAGGAGAGAAGCAAAGAGGAAAAACAGAGGAAAAAACAGTTTTGTAGCCGTGCACTGTCACTTTGGGAGGCTCTATTTTGTTCATCGTGCAAAATCACCTTTTCAAGAATCCCATATTCGGAACTGGCTCGGAATTGCTGACAAATCAATTACCTATAGTGGTATATTGCCATTCGTATAAGGAGCTCAAAATGGCAAATTTTGCACCAGCCCATGCGAGTGCGAATTTCGCACCTTGTATTGTTCATGCGACTTTGGTGCAAAATCTCCTCTGTTCTGACGACTCCACATGAGATCTTTTCTTTTGTATTTTTTGATGTAAATTCCTTTCTTATCCCTGTAATTAGCCAATCACAGGCTTTGCTTTGTAAAGACTACAAGAGGGGTGGAAATCATCTCTCGGAGGGACTTTTTTGTATATTTTTACACTGAGTGAAATTTTCCTCTGGGGGGAAAAATACAAAGCTCTCTTTGCTTTCCTTTTCTCTCTTCTATTTTCTTTTCTTGGAAGCCAAACAACTCTGAGGATGTTTTCCCAAAGGATGAGAGGCTAAACCTTTGGTTTCTTGAGTGAAGGAAGCTAGGTGAAAAGTCCATATGCAAAAGATGAAAACTGTCGTGCCTTAAATACAGGTAGTTGGAGTTCATAAATGGCTTTTAAATCTAAAGTTTTGCTTTAAATCCCTTAGAATCACTTTGAATGGCCAATACATGGTAAGCTTCAGGTCTCTGTGGATACTTATTGCTAGATCCACATAAGACCATTAGTTATCATGTATGAGCCATTGGAAAGTGGCTCAAGGTGAAGACCCATAGTGTCTAAAGCCATTAATGGAACTTGACACCATTTCTATTGACTTTTTATGGATTAAATCTTCATTGTTAAACCTATACCGGTTCGGGAAACAACCATCCTTTATGTTGTTGTCCCCAATACGAGGAGAAAAATCCGGAATTTCCCACTTTGCATTCTGAACTTGATCCTAGCAACCTTTAGCTCCGGGAGACTTTCTTTCTTCCATTTTTACCTAGTTCTATGTTAGTTTAGTTCCAAACACCACTTTCAAAACAAATTTTATTTTCTTTTAAACTTTAAGTTTTTGACAAAGGAAATCATCATATTCAATTCTAATCTTGAGTCTATCACTGGTAGAGTGAAACCCATCCCAGAGTTCGACCCTAGAGTTGCTATACTATAGTAGCTTTGCTACGCTAGTATAAGGTCATAGGATTTATAAACATTTTTTTTTATTAAAATACCCAACTGGGCACGAATCAATGCTACAAAGAATGTAAACTAGGGTTATTAGAAGAGTTAGTTACTCCATGGCTTAATGGATTGTTTGTTCAATTATTTGATGTACCAAAATCATTAGTTGTAGAGTGAAGCTAAGAAGTTGAGATTGATTGTTGAGGAATGAGCCAAAAAACTAAGGAAAACTAATTTGAAAAATTATATGATTTTGAAATATAAGGAGTGGATGCAAAGCTAGTGGAGAATGGAAAACATTCTTCTTTAAAAATGACACTTTAAAAATATAACTCGACTAAAGGAATGAATATATCAATTGTTGGATAGAGCCCTTAAAAGTATGACATGATATATCAATAATTAGAATTCATTAATATTTGGATTATGATTGATTCTCCCTTATCTATCTCATTTATGCATTATATGTGTTGAGCATCTAAGCTTAACATTAATTCTTACATTATAAATGACTTGGGTGCCTTAGGGTGCACAAAAGATCCAAGTCATCAATTCCTTATAGGTAGGTGATTTGTTCACAACTAATTCATAAACTTAGACTATCTATATCAGGTTGTCATGCCACTATCTCCTGATTTGATGAATGACTAGTCTTAGTCAGTGGGATGGATTTCTTATGGTAAGTGCACTAGTGTGTATGGTTACACATTGGATAGGACATACGATGAATCATGACTTCGGCTATTTGATAGTAATGATTCACTAAGCTGCTATATTGCATGAATTCTCAATCTTGAAAGGATTGAGCTTGTGTTGAAGTTATTAGGAGGCTTTCACCTATGAGTGAGAGCCTAAGGTGGTCATATATTCCCTACGGATTGGATCACTATTGATAGAGGTTGGTGATAACAAGTATTCTCAATAGAAACACCATGATATCTTAAGAGATTGAGATAGTGTGTGCCCTTAGGTGATCCTAAAGATGCTTTTTATTATAAAATCTATGGTCATAGTAATTCCTTAGGTGGAATTCGACATACGCTATTGTGAGTTAAAGTATGTTAGTTAATCACATGATAGGAGGATTTTTCATTCAAGGATTGAAGTCTTTAGAGGTGATATCATATACCTTGTTGGATACAAACACCATTTCATGAGGAATATGCATGTAATGGGATAGTAGGTCATGAACCTAAGTTGTATCCTATTGTAATTTCATAAGATACTAGAGTGTAATTGACTTTATAGTAGGATGTTGAGTTAACTTTAGGATTGGATTTTGAGGAACCTAGTGTTTTGCTATGGATCCCAATAGTCCTAATTCAAGCTCCTGATTCATGGTGACATGGTTTTGAGGGTGTATTTTTGGGTTTCTAATTCATATATGTGCATAAGGAAATTTTTGTTAAAATGAAAAGTTACACTATATCATATGAATGGTCTTTATGGACTAGGTTGTTTAATTAATTGGAGCTCCATAGAGCTAATTAATTAAGACCTAAGTGAGCTAGATTTCGTGAACCAATCTCATCAAGTTAGGCTCAAGTCACTTAAGTCCACAAAGAAGCCTATATAACCCTACCTAGGGTTTAGGCTTCAGTTTTATGCTTTAAAGAGAAACCCTAGCCTCCCTCTCTAAAGAGAAGACCACTCTGCTCTAATGCCCAAATCTGTGAGAGAGAGTGATTAAAAGGAAGACTGCATAATTGGCAAGGCTTGTAATTCACTCTACACAACTTCATCGGATTGTAATTGATTCGGGAAAATTTGAATCTAAGGTAAAGTATCTCTAATCTCTAGATCTAGGTTTTTATATGTCAAATGATTCCATTGTGATTAAATCTCATTAGCCCTAAGAATATATTACATGCATCCTTAGAAGATCCAAGGCTAGGAATGGAGATATCCAGGTTTCCTTACAACTAGTATCAGAGCCTTGGGTTAGGATTTAGCATGTTAGAAATATTCTAGAGTGTGCTAACTCTATTTCATAGGGTTATTTTATTCATCCCATAACCCTAAGGATGAATGTATGAGACATTTTTATTTGTTCAATTGAACATGGATGGATGTAGTTTACTTGCTTTCTTGATCTTTGGATTGAGTTGTACACCTCATAAGGGGTATAGGATTTTTATTTCAATGTAATTTTTTTTAATATATGGTTGCAATCTCCATTATAGGAGCATAAGATTTTTTATTGTTGTGAAATTTTCATTTTTTTTTTTTTTTTTTTATCCATCTATTCTAACCTAAGAGAAAAGAAGAGATGGGTCTTGAAGCTTTTTTGAGATCCATAGTAGCATAGTAACTTTGACTCAAAATTGGCGGCTATCTCCATGAGTTCATGGGGTAAGCCATATATGGTTTTCAAGCTTAAGAAGTAAGGAATCCAACATTTCAAATGGTTCAAAAATTGGAGTTGAAATGAGGGAGATGACTAATTGAAGTAAGGTTGTGTAAAAGGCCATGTTACTTCGAGTTTGAGTTTGGGCCAAGTTCCTTTTGGTAGTTTGGGCCAATTTTAGGCCTCTTGTTGGGCTTAATATTTGGCAATATTCTTCTATGATTTTTTGGCTTGTTTCAGATGTTTGATTCTGAAAAGGAAACTACCAAAATAACTCACTATAGAATCCCTTGGCCATAGGATTTATTTTTATTTTTATTTCCATGTTTATGTTTTATGCTTTTTATGTAATTTTTATATATGATATATATGTGTTACATAGAATGGAAATTTTAGTAATTTTTAATGAAAAAAAAAATTTCTTGAAAATTGGATTTTAAAAAATATTATTTATTGAATTTTAGAATGGAAGTGAGATTCCTAGTGTAAAAAACACAAAAATTTACTCTAAGAGGACTCCAAATAGGTCGTGTACTTAGCTATGGATGCATATTCTTATGTGAAAGCTCAAAAACAACAATGTAGTCTAATTGGATGTATCCATCTCTATTTGCATTTTCTATTAAATTATCAAGATAGTGTATGCTATATATTCAAGTTACCATCAAATATTTGGTTAATATTTGAATATCTATCTTCATATATTTTATCCCTTGATTATTACCTACTAACTTGATGGGTGTAAGGCACCTTGCTAAGTAATGTGAAAATGCCCATTTGTCGTTTCTCCTTAAAATTCTTATATGTAGATATTATTCCTAAGGATTCACAAGTGGATCAGATAAGGTTTTAGAATAATGTCCAAAGAGGATTAAGAGCTATTTAGAAATATTAGTGTTCGCTGATGATAAAATTTTGGACATTTATCAATGTGAGGAATCTAATTATATATAATTTAATTAATTATAGTTTGCTTAGTTTTGAACAAATTGTAGGAACATTTGATTTAGAAATGGTTGTTGGGACTTGGATGATTATCTTAGATAAACAAATAATTGGATATTAATAATACTTATGAGCTAGTAACAAAAAAAAAAAAAAAAAAATCATTTAAGATTGAAATTTTTTAGTTTTGCGAATTTTATTTAAAATTACAATTTGATTTCCTCGATGATTTAAAAAAAAAAATTAAGAAAGAATAAATATACGCGTTGACTACCATGCTAGCTTGGTTCGGAGTAACCCTTCATGTTAAAGCTTTAATTTGGGATCCAATTTTGGTTCACACAAAATTCAGGTCGTGACGATATAAATGATATTTCTTTAGTTACTTGAAGTTCCTAATCACCCAGAATTTACATTAGTGGTTTTTATTATATCACATCTATACCGTGGTGAAGTTGCATGCATGAATATAATAATTAAGGATATTGCTGATGATTTTGAGTTGTTTGCGGATTTTTCTTTTTGACTTATTTTGGATATTATATTTGTCTAGTTATTTCTTCTATTTGGACAGACTAAAATTACTCATGAAACTTAAAATTTAGTGTTTAATAGAGTTAAATATTAAATATTTTAATTTTATTTAATATATTATTTATATCAAGTATTATAAAATAAAGAAAAGGGAGAATCATGTTATTACGTGCTATCTCAAAAAAAATTAAATTTTTTAAAACTTTGACTTTTTACTTTTAAGGTTCATTTATTTAGGGGAAAATAACCCTCAAAATATGTACTTCAATAATAAAAAATCATTCACATACCAAAACTACCCTCTAACCCTTATCATCCAACCGTCAATTGTCACCAATTTTTCTTTTTTTCTTTTTTCCCTTTTTCTTCTTTTTCTGTTTGTATTTTTTTTTTTTTTTTTTTTGGTACTTTTAATCTTTTACATCACAAGTCAAAAAACTCATCATCCATTATGATTAATATTTTATTAAAAAAAATAACATGTGGCAACATACCATGCCACATGATTTTTCTTTCTTTTTTTCCTCCATAATACTTCCACATTTTTATTTTTTTTTTAATATGTTGGCTTCATAAAAAATTTTAAATTTCAAAATTTTTCATAATTTCATATTTATTGATTTTAATTATTATGAACATTTTAAACATAAAATAATAATATATAATAAATCATTAATGAGAACACATTTAATATAAAAATAAAATCCATAAGAACATATTTGGAGATTTAGGACAAGATTTTTTTATATCCCTAAAACACAAGATTTTTTATTTTATAAATTTTATTACATTGTCATAATTTTATTGTTTGTATTTTTTAATGTATTAAAATTTTCATATAAAAATCAGTATTGATGATTATGGTTTTAATTTTTTGCTTGTAGATCTAGCCTATGTTTAAACTTTTTTTTTGGTTAACATGTTTGATATTTTTAATTAAAAAAAATAAAAACTTGGTTGTGGTTTTAACTTTCAACATTTTGCCTTTTAAAATTTAAAATTATTTATTTATATAATATATATATATATATATATATATATATATATATATTCATTAAAAATGTATTTAATCATTTATATTATTTTATCTTAATTTTCTTAAAAATTAAAATTTTTGCATAGTGAAGTTACTCCTCCATCAACATAACCCATCAAAAAAAGAATATCACACTTTTCTGTAAAATAAATAAATAAATAAATAAAAAGAAGGAAAAAAAATACTATTATTTTATAAAAAACAACACTAAAATATATTAATAGTACCACTGTAATGACAATGATATACCACTCTTATTTGATTTTCTAGAAAAAAAAAATGATATCACTATTTCATGAAAAAAAGTAAGTGTACTAAATTTACTACCGTAATGAGAAGGATATATCATTGTTCTTTGGTTTATGGTAAGATATGCAAAAATTTTAATTTTTAATAAAATTAAAAGAAAATTAATATAAATGATTAAATACAAATTCTTTATGAAAAATATATTTTTTTTTATTTTATAAAATAAAAAATTTAAAATTTTAACAAATCGAAATGGTAGAACCACAACCAAGTTTTTGTCTTTTTTAATTAAAAATATTAAACATTTTAATCAAGAAAAAAGTTAGAACCACAGCGAATTTACATACCTATAAATAAAAAGTTAAATTTATTTGTTATGTATTTATTTTTATATTAATTTTTTCTCATTAATGATGTATTCTTCTTATAATTATTATTATTTTATATTTAAAATATTCATAAATAATTAAAATAAAAAAAATGAAAGAGTGAAAAAAAATGAAATTAAAAATATTTTATGAAAATTTGTAACTAACATATTAAAAAAAAAAGAAGTCAAAAGGTAAAATGAAGAAAAAGGGAAAAAAAACAAAAATAATTTTGCATATTGATCTCCACATGTCAAGCTTAAAAACATTGCTAAGCATGATTGAAAAAAAAATCACGTGACAGTTGATTGCCACATGTAGATTTTTATTTTTTTTAAATTATAATTATTAGTTTTTTCAATTGTTATGTCAATTTAAAAAAAGAAAAGAAAAAAAGTGTGGTACGGTAGCCACAAAAGAGAGAAAAAGTGAAAGATAATTTTGAAATTTTGTTTGTATTATTATTGAAGTGCATGCTTACAAACTTAATTTTTAAAAATTCTTAAAAAATCTACATTTTTTTTGTTAGCAAAATGACTTCCTCTCAAAGAAAACTATCAAATTACTTTTAATATTAAAAAAATCAAATATTTTAATTTTTTTTTCTATTTAGTAAAAAAGATAGAAAATAAGTATTAAGTTAATAGAAAAAAAAAAATATTCCATCTGAAATCTAAAGCAATCTAAAGCAAGTTGGTTTCAGTAAAAATTAAAAAAAAAAAACACCACCTAATTCAATTAATTTGAAGGATTACCACCATATTTTTCTGAACTATTTCATGGTTTAAAGACTATCTTGAAGCAAAGTTACAAGATACTAATAAATAATTATTAGGCCACGAGGGAGCGCCAATAAGACAATGCACGATTTAACAATAATTGAGTAATTTAGATTACACATTCTGATATCTTGTACAGACAGAAGCTGGAATCTCTTGGCTTCAGTTATTACAACACACCAATCATGTTCTTTAATAACATAACAGAAACTGAACTTTTAATGGCTGCTCTTGTGTTTCAATCTTCAAACTCCAAATAATCTGAAAGTAAGTGAAGATCATCAGAGATCATTTTTAACTTGGCTGAATGCAGAAGCAGGATAATCTGTTAACTGGGATTTTGGTTTTACCTTCCCAGTCGAGACTGTGAGCGCCTGGTGGTGGTGCTGCAATAAACGAAATATGTAGATTAGATGGTAGGCAAGCTTTACAAACTAGAAGATCAATATACATGATGATCAATTTTTGAAGTACGTATAAGAAGCTTGAAGATATAATTAGTTTAATTTTGTTAGAACAAGAGGTATTAATTTGTGGGATAGGTGACATGCCTCTGTGTAGGGGGTACTTTGGTTATGGCCCTCGACACTGGTGGCTGAACTTCACTAGCCGGTATGGGTATATTCTTCACCTGTAATAGAGCCATATGAGAATGACAGCAATTCCCTAGAAACTGATCATAATAATGAAAGTGGGCAATTCGTAAGGCCATAAGAATACCAAGTTCCTAAATTGGAGAGTGTAGAACATGTGAATGTATTTTTGCTTTGCTTGCTTGTGTTCCGTGTTCAACTGCCTCCAGAAGCTAAAAACGCACCCCATATTCAACACCTTGTTTGCATAGATTTTCCATGTGTAGCTTTACCCAAAAAAATAAAACCCAGCAAGAAACTAAGTTATAGAGTTCAGAGAAGAAACAAAGAATCAAAGGGTGAATATAGAAGGGTTTTAGTTTATTTGATTACCACTCGTTTATGCGTTGTAGACCTGCTTTGGAGATCTTGTTCCAATGGTCCGAATCATCCTTACACTTCTCAAAGAAATCAGCAATCTTGTTGCTCGATTCATCTCCAATGTTGGGGTCAATATGGAAGCCTGAGACCCCATCAACAATAATTTCGGCTGGGCCTCCTTGATTTGTAGCAAAGGTGGGCAATCCACAGTTCATTGCCTCTATGACGGTTAGACCAAATGCCTCATATATAGCAGGCTGGACAAAAGCTCCTTTCGTGTCAGCTATGCAGCGGTAGAGCTCGCCGTTACGCCTTCTGTCATTCTGTGCTGCTATCCATCTGATCTGACCCTTAAGTTGGTATTTTTCTATCAGCGTATGCATCTTTTTTATTTCAGCCATTTCTTCTCTATCTTTTGATTTGGATGGATCAAAGAAACCTGCGACAATAACAAGATTAACCAAACTTCTCAGCCTCTTGTTCTTCCCGAACCACTCAGTTAACCCCGTAATGTTCTTCACTATGTCCAGCCTTGCCATTGAGAAGATGATAGGTTTCTTTCTGTCTGCTAGAAATCCACTGTTTTTCAAGGTTCAGACCAGATGTTAGTAATTCAGACATAAAATTCCAAACTGCAAGGTAATTATAAATATATAATTGAACAAATGATTTCCCTTCAAAACCTACATATGCTCATTGTTATCTTGTTTGCTATAAGTAGTTCTTCAATTGCGGGTTGGAATGACGTGAGTCGCTTGTGTCTCTCCATGTAAGGGAAATAGACAGACTGGTCGGCCCAGGGGCAGCGATGTTGAATTTGGGATCAAAGAGATTGATGCCTGAAACAACTCTACACAGCCCTGGAAGAGTAAATGAAGTGTGGCTTTCATACTGTCCAGGTCTATCTTTGCTGCAAACACATTAGCAGTGAAATTATCAATACAGTGTTATCTTATAGTAAGGTGGGAACCCTTTGAGATAAGGAGAACCAACACTCTGATATCGAAGACATAGCAAATGTCTGTCAGTTGACCAGCCTTTTCAATGTTTATAAGCAGTAATGTATAGGCATCAGATAAATTTAGTTAGTATTCTGACCTTCCAGCAATTTCCTGGTATGTGCTTGTGATAATGAAATCTGCTGCATTCATTGAAATTGTATCAGCTGTAAATTGGCATGAGAAATGATATTTGGGCTCTAATTCCTTCCATTTGACATCCGAATCTTCGTACTTAGTCTTCTCTAAGGCATGTGCAATAGTTCCCTAGTTTCAGGGCATTTTAGATTAGTAAGTAGCTAGCAAGAAGACAGTTTATATTAGTAGCAACTATCTACCACTAATGAGTAAAAACACCTGAGTTATCCCCAAGTTTAGCACCATGAGAGATGCCACCAAATTCCCATCAGTGTAGTTTCCAATGATAAGGTCTGGTTCCCTTCCATGTGCTCAATGATCTTGGCTTGGCATCCTAGATATCAAAAGAGACACAAATAATCAAGGAAAGAAAAACTCAAACCAAGAAAAGCTAATAGTGGTAGATTTCGGAAGATTGAACTCAACCATGGATGTGATGATACTTGCCTGTGTAAACCTCTCAAGGTAAGGATAAATATCAAACCGAGAAACCCATTGGTTGAGTATTCCTTTCTCTGTCTAAATGGGATCCGGAGAATAGTAGAGTGCTTGGTATTGTCGATAGGTTCCCACTCCTGGTTGCACTTAGTACCCCGGGCGTCAGGTATGAGTCGTGTGACCTGTTTCAGTCAACAACGCAATGGCTATTCCTTAAGCCTTCCTGCTATTAAATAACAGAGCATTTTTTGTCATGATACTTACCACAAGAATCTGAGGCTTCACATTAAGCCCTTGCAGCTTTATTCTGAGGAGCATTCCTCTTCCAATGCTCTAACTTGATCCAGAATGTAAACTACCTGTTTTGTTCAGAATAACACGAGAAATTTATGTTTGGCCATGGTCCCATGCAAACCAATAGGTTTCCTATTCACTATTTGATGGAAATTTGTACCTGCCCACCGGTATCAGGCAGACCAAGGACATCTGACTGACCAAAGTAGCCATGAGGAGAGAATATCACAACATTGAATATAGTTGGCAGCCTGCTCAAAAACTTTTCCATATTCATTGGATCGGGTGCTTCAAGTGCCTCTGAAAGTGATCTCATAGTCTCCTTCACTCGTTCTGCTGTATTGCCCCATCCCTTCTCGAAGCCCCACTCCTTAAATCTGTGGAGGATTCAGCATCAGATAACAAATTTCTGTGCTATAGTTTTGCAGTGAAACATGAGAAGTAGATGCACCTTAGCTCAAAGCTTGGATACGGCGTGTCTTTTGGAAGTGCAGAGACGAAAACTTCAGCCACTATTAGTGCCATCTGGAGCTTTGTGGGGGTGTTGAGGGTATTAGTTATCATAAGTTTCTGCAAAATTAGAATCCCAAACAAAAACCCATTAGTTCATTTCTTCTATTTGCATTAAAGTCTGCTCTGGGATCCATACTTCTCC
This sequence comes from Vitis riparia, assembly GCF_004353265.1. NCBI lineage: Eukaryota > Viridiplantae > Streptophyta > Magnoliopsida > Vitales > Vitaceae > Vitis > Vitis riparia. Next base: position 10,737,834 of record NC_048434.1, on the reverse strand, counting down.
TTGATGATTTAGTGATAGCAAATAATCCACCAGAGGTTGTGCACTTTGCGAGTTCCCATTCAGCTTTGAAGTCATAAACTTGGAAACAAGACTAACTCCATTTCCAATGGAAGATGACAGAGTCAAGCGAAGCATAGGAAAGTCAAATGCCGAGAAATTCAATTCCAATGCATTGTCATCTTTTGCCCTGCGATTTCAGACAATGTTATCATTCTAATTTTTGAGATAATATTTGGGATGAGGTTAATTTTTGGGTTTCATACAACGATGAGAAGGAAAAAGGAGACATGTTCCATAATTAAGACGAAGAAAGGGCATACCAGTTCTCATCAAAGACCATTTCTTTGAATTTCAGATAGTCTGCTGCTGTAATGGCCTCCACTGAAAGATCATCGGAGCTCACCTTAACATACTCCCAAAACCCAGGATTTGATCTTATGGAAAAGATAACATGCGGAGGAATAGCCACAGCCTCCTGCAGATACATTTCAGATTAAAATCTTTGGAATTTAGCAATGAGCTTGTACTCATAATCCTGATGAATTGCTCAAAAACAAATATGGGAAATGAGAGTGCAGAAATTTTTACCTGAGTGGAACACAAGATGAAGCCAAGCACACCCTCCAAGACCTGGGCTCTTTCATTCTTGTCATCTATCACAGCCTCCATTCATCCATCAAATGGTTGAGTTCATCAACCTTTTCCCCTTTCCAATGTACCTCGCAAAGCACCTCTTCATGTGGTACCGGCTTTGCCTTAAGGCGTCAGGCATGTTTTCAGCCATTGAGTCAGCTCTCTTCAAGGTCGGTTTAGAAGCCATTTGAACCAACAAAAGTTCAAAACAATGAAGGTGAAGTTCTGACTGAACACTTGGAAATGGATGCCGGTTGTGTTTGTCAAGTCAGATGGTTCCGAATTATATATGGCAGGACTTTGATGCGCATGTTTAATAGTTTATACTGGCAGCTTTCCTTTTGGTTTCTTCAAGTTATTGTCTTTGAAAATTGTCCCCCCAAAAGAAGGGTGTAGGGATAGAAGAAAGAACATTCTTTTTACATAGGAAAGATAAAGAAAAGAATACAGAAGCCAGAAAATTCCAGTGAGAAGCAAAGCTAACCTGGGATGGAATCATTCTTTTCTTCTTTTCTTTGACATTGTATATATACTGCTTAAAAACTTTCTTTTGGCAATTCAGGTGCTTTGGAGTATATATATATTTTTTTCGGGCGTAGTATAAAGTCTATGAACATCCGAACCTGAACTGCGCATGCCCTTTTTGTAGCTCTATAGGTTGCTATATTACCAAACTAAGCTGGGTTCTAACCAGTTTGAGAAATTCATTACTTCACTAAGAAGCAATTTTTTGGTCCTATATCTCCGAATCCGCACGAATGAAAATGTTTCCGTTAGAAAATTGTAAGTAGATAATTCGATAGTGAAGACTATTTGGATCTTGGAAAGTTGTAAGTAAATTATTGGATAATGAAGACTATTTAGTTCCTGATGAAATCATCATCATCATGGATATGATCGAACTAATCCATATACACGAGACGACTTAATTTATGATTCAAATGCTCCTTTTTTTGTTTTCACTCGGGGCATGGTTGAACAATATTACATGTTTTATTTTGTGGAATTACTGAGTTTTAATGGATTTGCAAGTGATTTAGTGGTTAGAAAATCATAAACAAATTAGAGGTTTGGAAATTACTTGAAAATTATTTTTAAAAATTTAGAAGATTAAGAATGGATTTGATAGTAATTTTAGGAAGTATTTCTAATATTTTTAACACTTGAAATTTTTTATCTTTCAAGCATACAAAAAACTAAAAACACTTCCTAAAATCACTACCAAATGCACTCTAAGTGAAGTGGTGTTGTTCTTTTATTTAATTATAAATAGAACTTTAATATGTTAAGTATTATGTTGTTTATTTTTTTAATATTTTATTTTTATTAAACATTAAAAAGTAAAGAAAAACCAACATATTACTTTTTTTATTTAGAAAAAGTAAAATATTTTGGTTTTTTTCTATTCAATAAAAAGTTTATAATAAATCATTAAATAATATAAAAACAAATGACCTAAAGTCTAAAAGCAATTTACTTTTAGCAAAAAGTTAAAAAACAAAATCCTATGACTCCTCGAAAATTACTTTATAAATAAGTGATTGCTCCAAAAATCACTTTTCAAAAATATTATAAAATCACTATTAAACGGACTTTAAGAATTTGTTTCAGAGTGATAATAGAGAGTATTTATAGTTTCAAATGTGTTTTTGAAAAAAAGTTGGGTATTTAATAAAATTTAAGAAACATTTTTAAAAATCTGAAATATCACTTATAGTATTGAAAAATTATGTATAGTGTTTTATAAATAAACATTGATAGATGATTTTCCTATAAATACTTTTAGATAAAACATGTTCACTAAAAATACTTCGAATATAGTGTCAAATACACTCTAAATAAAATACATATATAACAATATTTGTTACCAAAAATAAAATAAATACATCCAAGATAAAAATAAAAATAAAATCCAAATAAATGCAAAATTTTTGTTTTAGGTAGCTTTTTGTTTATTTTCTTAAAGTTTTCCATATATCCTTTATCAATTTGTCCTTTGTCTCGCCATTTATAGCAAGATAAATCTCTACAACGACGGTTTAAAAAATTGTGTTATGTGGCATATCAAATCCTTACTAGGAATGGCAACGGGGCGGGTTCGGGATGGGTCGCCCCCATCCCAACCTCGCCCCGTTTATTAAAAATAATTCCCATCCTGTCCCACTTAAAAAATTGAATGGGGTAGGTATGGGAAATTCCCATACCCGTCCCGCCCCATTTAGCTTTTTTTTTTTTTTAATTTAAAATTACTTTTAAATTTTTTTAATTACATTAAAATAAATATATTTTATAAATAATAAAATTATTATATTTTTTATAACTTATTTTATTAAATTTTTTATTATTATCTATATATTAAAAATAGTAAAATAAAATTTTAAATTAAGTTAATTTTAAAATTTAAATTTAATTTAATTTTAAAATTGATTTTATATGTAAACGGGGCGGGGCGGGATAGGGCAATACCCAAACCCACCCTAGGTTCAAAAAAAATCCTATACCCGTTTATTAAATTTAAACACGCCATTAGGGGTGGGGCGGGTACCCGAAAAAACCGGCCCCATTACCATCCCTAATCCCTACGTTGTATCATTACAAACATCTCTCAATTTTAGCTATAGAAAATCCCTAGCCTTCTTGTCCATTTTAACTAGAGTGGCTTGTAGGTAAAGTATTAAGCTTTCCCTGGATTTAAGAGGGCAGTTGTCTTATACCTTAACTAAATGCTTTATATTTAAGGCATTATGTAGGGATATGCAGATCCGCCGTCACATGGCACCACTACAAGAGCAGCATGATACAACCATCCAGCGACAGCTACAACACCATCAAAGGGCCTATCACGCCGCTACATAATAAATGCGACAAGACTACTATTATCATCATACTAAAGCACGAGTCGATGAGGTTGTAGGGAACGACCACTACTAAAGCAATACGGCCCAAAACAAGATAAAAAGAATGTCATCGTAATGGACCGACCCCTGATTAACCATGAAACTATCAAACCATTAAAGCCCATATCGTAATCATTGTAGAAAAGATTAAAACCTTAAACAAGAGCATAATTGAGCCATTTAAGGCACCATATAACCGAAGCCATCATTTCTATCCTTGCATTTTAATTCTAATTCTATCCACAACAAACTTGATAATTGTTTCTCCTCTTTCTATCCACAACAAACTTGATCGTCGAAGAGGGATGGATCTAATCGGACCCACCCCTACTTTTCCAATTAAATACCAACAAATGCGCCTTCAAGTTCTCTAGTAAATTCTTAACCTACGTTTTTATGGGATAAGATAAATACAATAGATATATATATATATATATATATATATATATATATATCCTGATATATCACATTCCATTATATATGTAATAATTTTCAATGGAATATGATATTTTTGAATGTAAATATTTCATGAACATAATATTTTAAGGTAACATATCTAATGAGTTATATTATTTTATTTTATGTTTATATTTAATTTATGAAATAAATAAAAATAAAAATATAAAATATATATTATTTTTAATGTTTAAAATAAAAATTATATCGCATTCCAATATTTTCTATTTTAAAAACTAAATTTATCTTATATTTAACAATTATCATGACTAAAATATTTAAATGTTTTAAATAAATTTTTTTATATTATGTTATTCAATATATAAAAATAATTTATATATCATATATTAACATTATTTTATAAATATTTTTTTAGTTTTTTTTTAACCATAAATTTATTTTATAATAAAAAAATATTTTTCAAAATGATTATATAAAAAAATAAAAAATTGATAAAATAATAAATTTATGATATATGGGATATTCATAACTCATATTTTAGCATGTGATTAGCATATCCCATGTAGAAGGGATAAATAAAAAAAATAAAAAGGATTAATAATATATCTCACCACTTATGTTATCCAATGTTTGATTGAACATATGATAAAATAAGTGGTGAGATGACTAATCCTATCTTAAGACTAATCAAACATGAGATATGATATAATATCTTCTCTTTTATCCTATCTCATGTCATATCTGGCTCACCAAATATGACCTTAGAATTTTAAGTGTTGGGAACATATCTCAAATTCCTATTTAGAATATACTTCCTTTTTTTTTTGTAAAAGGAATATTATATAGAATATTTTTTAATTTGATAAGCGATTATAATTAGATTTCTTATTAAAAAAAAAAGCTAATAAGAATATCTTTATAATATTTTAGGTTATGAGGAAAAAAAATATTTATGAGAGAGAGATGAAATAGCGATGTAAGGAATAGCGAGAAACACCTAGTGTAGCAAAAGGATTCATGGTTTAGGGTGAAGATACAAAGGGACCCACTAATTATATCTAATTTTTTTCCTTTATAATATTTTTTATCATATAATAGAATGTTATCTCTCATCCATGGAGGTAGACATGAGTAGCCGAATCATGTTAAAACCTCGTGTATCTTTTGTATGGTTTACTTTATTTTTGTGTTCTAATATATTTGCATTAATGCTCTTGTTTGCACAACAAGTAGTATTTGAGCTTCCGCATACTCAACATCTAATATTGTAGCAAGGAATAGAACATGACCTAGAAATGATTAAAGCCATCCTCTAAATGATGTCCCCAACCATAACCAAGGTAATGCAAAAATTTCTATGATGCCTCATAACCTTGGGGTCATTAATTGTCAAAGCCAGAGACAAGTGTCGACCCTTTCTAACCTTATTGAAAAACAAATGAGTGCATGGGTGGAATAGCGCATGCGAAGATGCCTTTTTGAAACTCACAATATGTAACAAAATCCCTAATATTGGTCATCTTAGTAGAAGGTAACACCTTATAGTTATACTTAGCACTCTCGCCTAATGTGGTCAACATTGTCCTAGTCAAAAGAGAACAGAGGGGAGTGTAATAGCAAGTTTACTACATGAGTAAAGCCCTACTTGGCATAGAGACCCACTATGCTCTTGTTGAGTTAGCCTCTCTCTCCCTAAAAGTGTCTGCAACAAAAAGTTAAAAGCATACTCTCAAGCACATACAATAAAAATAGTGACAAGATGGCTTCTCTAAATGATCTTTGCTAAACTTGATCTCTCTAGGCAAATGGTCAAGTGGTCAATTGAACTTAGTGAATTCGACATCAATTACAAACCACTTCTAGCTCGCAAGGCTTAAGTTGTGGCAAACTTCTTGATAAATTTCACTAGTGAACCTTGTCCAAGCAAAAACTAAGATATAAGCAGGGAACCTTGGAAACTTTATGTAGACAACTCCTCAACCAATGTAGTCTTTGGAATCGACATGTGCCTAATGTCCCTAAAAAGTGATTAAAATAAAACAAGATATCCAAATATGATTTAAAGCCTCTAACAATGAATCAAAGAACAAAGTAATACTACCAAGCCTCAATTTAATATCAAGTGTGGGCATACCCACACTTCGCATCTGTAAGAATTCTTAGCTTATGATAAGACAAATTATAAGGACCTTCAAAGCATAAGGACCAACCATGGAAAGTACTTGGAGAAGGTTTAGGAAACAATATAGTGGTTTCATGACATCACTATAACATAGGTTCCTTGAGCTCTCAAACCAGAATCAAATTCCTTAGCCATTGTTACCTCTAGAGGAACCATCCTTTATTAGATCCCTTTGGGACAATTAATAGACATGTCAAGCATAAAAGAACATGTACACGTCAATACCATTCAAAGTAGGTGTCTATAATGGATGGAGCCCTAAGTCCTCCATTTGCAAAACAGGACTACATTAAAATGTGAAAATGATGCATAGAGCTTACAAAGAGAAAAGGCATGGTATAAACTCATAAATTGAGAACTATGTCAACTATCCTTAACAAGACCTTACTTTCAACACCTCAACAAAGAAAAATTAGAATATGCCTAAACAGGGATCCATGAGGGGATCTGTGGAGCACACACAAGGAGGAAAAACCACAGAACACTAAGCCTTGACATAAAGATACTTCTTGTCTAGCATGAGAATGGATTCCTAAGCAAATGCTAAAAAAAGGAGACAAATGTCAATGGCTCACCCTCATACTACAAAAAGTTCTAAAGAAATAAGTCAACCTTGGTCATGCCATGGATCTTCAACCCATGGGGATTAGATATAATCATTCCTTTACCATTGGAACAAATGCAAAAAAGGTAAATATTAGTAGCCATTAACTATTATAAGAAGTGGGTCGAAGTGGAAGCATACATACAAATCAAAGGAAAAGATGTACAAAACTTTGTACTTTAAAACATCATTTATAGATTTAGAATACCTTGAACGATAATCATCGACAATGGAACCTAGTTTGATTGTAAAGAGTTTAAAACCCAATGAAAAGAGCTCAAAATTGTCAATATCCCAGGCATCCACAAAGTAATGGTTATGTAGAAGCAATCAATAAAACCATATTAAACTATTTAATGAAAAGGCTTAACAAAGCCAAAGGGAAGTGAGAGGTTGAACTCCTAATTGTTCTATTGGTCATCAAATGACCAAAAGGGAATCAACTAGAAAAATGTCATTCGCTCTAACATACGACATAGAAGTCATCATTCTCATCAAGATTGGAACATCAACCCTTAGACAACATGCTAACCTAATCGCAACCAAGGCCTAAACCTTAACCTTCTTGAAGTAAGGAGAAAAGTATCAGCCTTAAGAGTTGGATACTATCTACAATGTATAGTAGCCTTATACACAACAAGAAGGCACCATGAAGGTAGTTCCAAGAAAGGAAATTAATATTATGAAGAGTCTTTGACAATATGTGAGACCCAACAAAAGGAAAATTATCACCTAAATGGGAAAGACCATATAAAGTAAAAATTGTCCAAAAACAAGGATTATACCAGATTAAACATTTACATGGAAAAAATATCCCTTGCCTTGACACATGTGTAACATGAGAAAGTATTATTAATAAAAAGGATAACAAATTCTTCAAAAGATCTAGGTCCCACACAGGAAATCACCTAAGGGACAATAGTTTCCCAAATCAAGTATCTCATTAGGAAGACCATTAATAAGTGGCCCTAATGGCCTACATCCCATGCAAGCAATCGCCTAAAGGATAATAGTTGTCCAAGTTAAACATCTTTTGGGAAAATATAAACTATATAAAAACTAAATAACTTAGAAAAAAAACACCTTGAAAAGCATAACCAATTTTAAAGAACAAAATCAATTGAAAAATATCATTAGCAAAAAGAAAATTACACCCCTTGCTAGGCATCTCCCTCTCCTTCACCACCTTCCTCATCCTCCTTAACCTCCTTGCCTTCCTTAATTTCCTTCAATCTAGCCTCCTAAGTATTGATCTAATTTTCTAACTTGGCTAATCACACTTGTTGTACAAAGGAAACAATCGAGTTACAAAAACCAAAGAAACCTCAGAACAAGCAACAATGACCTCAATAGTCAAAGATTTGATAATAAATGTCTTATTAATAGCCTCTTAAGACTTCCTCTTTAGATATACCTTTAAATCATCGATCTTTGAATCACAATGAAGAATGTCTTCCTTCAAACCAAAAAAATAAGAATAGTCAAATGAAAGTTTAGCCTTAAGATTGACAACTTGGTTGCCCAACTTCTTAGCCCACTCCTATTCATTATAGAAACCTTGTCACATGGAAAACAAAGGAGACTCAATTGCAACAAGCTCCTCTCCACTCTCTTGAAAGGATGTTTCCTTACTCTCAAGTCTCTTTCCATGAGTGTAGTCGTTGAGTCAACTAAAAAACAAGCTAAGTTCTCTCAAATCAAAGTTTGCAAAATTGCTTAACCTTTACTTTAAGACTTAATACAACCATCTTATCTTGGTTGGCATGATTCATGCACTAGAGGTAATTATGCAAGCCTCTGTGTGTGTGTGTGTGTGTGTGTGTGTGTGTGTGTGTGTGTGTGTGTGTGTGTGTGTGTGTACTTACAATCTTAATAGTGAATTTCAAAGGTTGATAATCTAGATGTTTAAATATCATGCTAGCAACTTAACACTTTCCAACTGAAGGCTCCTTCTCTCAAGTCATATGAGAATCAAGCCTATTAACTTGAGTACAAAAATAAGTCCCACAATCCTCTAAAGGAGTGGTAAGAGTGACAACCCTTATCCTTAAAGTTGTTTACTCATTAACCTAGTGATACTCTTCTTCATTAGAGATAAAGTCGAACACACTATCAAACATTTGATCATGGACCTTGGAGCATAGTGTAGGTCATGGTTGGATAACATCTATTGGTACATTATACTATGTAATTTAAGATTGACAATTTTGTTCCATCAAGATTTCCATCATAATTTTTCAAGTACATTAGTGAATGTTTGATGGTCATTTAGAGCTTCAAAAGTGGGCTACATTAGGTGTTAAGATATAAACAAAAGCATGAAAGGACACTACAAGAAAAATGGTTTTTAATGACAAGAGTTTGAGTCGCAATTCAAATTTCATCACTAAACATACTTTTGATGACATAAATATATTATTACCACTAAAATTATTATAATAACTATACTTAATGATAGCATAAATGTTATAGGAAAATGTTGTCACTAATTCTTTGGCATCATCTAATTTAGAGGGAAAATGATTTAATGACAATTATTATTTTATTGTCATCAATGCTATGAAGAATTTTGATTTTAGTGACAATAATATTATTGTCACTTATAATATGCCACCAAAAATAAACTTCATTAGTCTTTTTAACAAAAAAAATATTGTGTCACTAAATCCTAATATTTTGTGGTAAAATTATAATAATGTCAGAAAACTCTAACTAAACGAGTGGGATCAAACCAAATCAAAACATGAACTATAACTTAATGAATCAGTTAAATTAATGATCACAAATTATAATTGGACCTAAACTAATAGAATAAATTAAATTAAACTAAAACAAGAATTTAAAAAGATAAGTTACCTTCAACTGTGTAAAAGGGGCTGCTGTTAGGACGCTCTTAATCCTTCCAATATGATGCTTTATATGGGCTGCATATTCTAAAAGAAAATCCCAAGACATCTTAAAAGTGGTAGTTGGTTATCATCTTCTTTCCATGGTGCGGTTGCCCTCCAAATTCCATCAAAACGTGTGAATGCATCCACAAAATCTGGTGGTGCCATATTCTCAAAGTGGTAGCCTTTTATTTAAAAAAAAAATGATATGTAGTAGAGGTTCAAAGTGGTAGCCTCATCTACTTAAAAGTAAATACATAAATAAAATCTGATGCATGTTGAAGCTATCTCCAAGTGGCAACCCATGGAGATTCCAAGTGATTGCAGCCTGTGGAAATGTCTTTCCTTACATCTTGTTTTAATCTTTCCACCAAATCCTTAACCACATGTTCATGGCCATATTCCATTTAAATAATCCAACCACTTTCTTCCACTATGCAGCACACTATATCCATTAATTTTCAATGAACTCTCAATTACCATACATTCACTATATGCAATCGTTTCTGTTAAGTTTTGTTAGTCTAAATGTTAGGTTGTTTTGGTTTGTTACCACTCAGTCAATAAGTCCCTATTGTTAAGGGATGGTTCATTGATTGATTTGGTCATACCACATTATTAGGATTTGTTAGACATGAGTTGTTATTTCTTGTTTCAGCTTGTTTTTCAAGGCTATATGATAGCCAAGTTTGTTCTTCAACAATGAAGGTGAATCCTCCTAATTTTCTTATGTTTACATAAGTCTTTCTGGTTTTCTTAACATTTGGTATCAGAGCACCATCATGGGACCGAAGCAGCAGTCTTCTACGTGTGTAGTAATCGAAGTATGATGACAAAGAATTCATTTGTGCAGCCAACAGTTCTAAAATTTGATGGGCACTATGATCATTGGGCGATGCTCATGGAAAACTTTTTACATTCAAAGGAGTACTGGGGCTTGGTGGATAATGGGATTCCTGCAACAGCATAAGGTGTTGTTCTCACAGATGCCCAAAGGAAGAACATTGATTATCAGAAGTTGAAAGATTTGAAAGCAAAGAACTATCTATTTCAAGCATTAGATTGTTCAATCTTGGAGACAATCCTCAAAAAGGATACAACGAAGAACATATGGGATTCTTTGAAGCAAAAATATCAAGGTACAACACAAGTAAAGCGTGCACACTTGCAAGCTCTTCGAAAGGAGTTTGAAATTCTTCACATGAAGGAAGGAGAATCTATGAATGAGTATTTTGCTCAAACCCTTACCATAGCCAACAAGATGAAAGCAAATGGTGAGAACAAGGGAAATGTTATTGTAGTTGAAAAGATTTTGAGATCCATGACTCCCAAGTTTGATTGTGTTGTGTGTTCCATTGAGAAGTCTAAGGATATAGACACCTTAACTATTACTGAATTAAAAAAATAGTCTGCTTGTGCATGAACAACGCATGAGTTCTCATGTTGAAGAAGAACACACTTTGAAAATTACTCATGGAGATCAATCTGGAGGAAAAGGTCAAGGTTGTAGAAGTGTTAATAGAAGAGGAAGGGGATGAGGTAGACAAAGCTCCAACAAGACCACGATGGAGTGCTATAATTGTCACAAGCTAGGGCATTTTCAATGGGAATGTCCAATCAAGGAGAATAAGACCAACTATGTAGAGACTGAAGAAGAGATGTTTTTGATGGCTTACATGGATATGAATAAGGTCGATAGAGAATATATGCGGTTCCTTAACTCAGGATGTAGTAATCGTATGTGTGGGAAGAAGGAATACTTCTCATATTTTGATAAAAGTTTCAGAGATTTAGTGAAGTTGGGCAACAACTCAAGCATGGTTGTAATAGGATAAGGTAATGTGCGACTGCAAGTGAATAGAATAGTACAGATCATCACAGGAGTATTTTATGTGCCGAAGCTGAAGAACAATTTACTGAGTATTGGGCAATTGCAAGAAAATGAGCTTACCATTCTATTTCAAAGTAAAAAGTGTAAAGTATTTCATCCTGAGAAAGGCTTAATCATAGAGACGAAAATGTCTTCAAATCGAATGTTCATACTTCATGCTATCTCTCAACCTATAGCATCTACTTGTTTCAATACAATTACAAAAGATATAGTGCAACTTTGGCACTGTAGATATGGACACTTGAGCTTTAAGGGCTTAAAGACTCTTCAACAAAATAAGATAGTGAATGGTTTGCCACAACTTAAGTCTCCTTTGAGGCTATGTAAGGATTGCTTGGTGAGAAAGCAACAAAGGTACTCATTTCCAAGGAAGAGCACTTGGTGAGCTTCACAAATTCTTCAATTAGTGCATGTTGATATTTATGAACCCATCAAACCCATCTCCAATAGCAAGAAAAGGTATTTGATTACTTTCATTGATGACTTTAGTAGAAAAATAGAGGTTTATTTTTTAATAGAGAAATCAGAAGCCTTTGTTGTTTTTAAAAGCTTTAAGATTCATGTTGAGAAGGAAACAAACTCGTTTATTAGAGCCTTATGTACTGATCGAGGAGGAGAGTTTACATACAAGAGTTCACCAATTTCTATGATGTAAATGGTATACGAAGACAATTGACAGTTGTATACAAGCCACAACAGAACGAAGTTCCGGAACGAAAGAATAGAACTATTATGAATATGGTTCATAGTATGATTTCAGAAAAGAAAATTCCAAAAACTTTTTGACCTGAAGTAGTCAACTGGACGGTTCATGTCTTGAATCGAAGTCCAACATTGGAAGTAAACAATAAGACTCTAGAAGAAGCTTGGAGTGGAGTCAAGCCTTTAGTTGAGCATTTTAGAGTTTTTAGATGTATGTCTCATGTTCATGTGCTTGACAATAAAAGAACTAAGTTGGATGATAAGAGCTTGAGTTGTGTTCTGTTGGGAGTTAGTGAAGGGTCAAAAGCTTATCGACTCTATGATCCAACTTCACAAAGGATCATAATAAGTAGGGATGTTGTACTCAAAGAAGACAAACATTAGGATTGGGACAAGACCTATGAAGAATCCATTGTGTGCAATTTGGAATGGGGTGATCATGAGGAAGAAGCAATTGTGTTTAATGAAAATGAAAAAGGGATCGAACTTGATCTTGAAGTTGATATAGAAACAGAAGATGAGAATTTTTCCTCTGATTCTTTGACTAAAGACAACTCTCCTAGCTCGAATGAAGTAGGGAATAGGAGACCACCAGTTTAGATGAGAGACAATACAATAAAAGAAGGCATTTCTGAAGAAGATAATGAAGCTCATTTGGCCATGTCTGCAACTACTGATCCTAGTCACTTTGAAGATGCTGTGAAGAGTGAAAAATGGAGGAAATCCATGAATCTAGAATAGGAAGCAATTAACAAAAATGGCACATGGGAATTGACAAAGTTACCTAAGGGATGAAAGAAGGTTGGAGTGAAATGGATTTATAAGACTAAATTTAATGAAAATGGACAAATGGACAAATACAAGGCTAGGCTTGTTGCAAAGGGGTATACTCAGTAGCATGGGGTAGATTATATTGAAATATTTGCACCTGTGGCATGCATGGAGACAATTTGGTTGGTAGTGGCATTTACAGCTCAAGAGAAAATGGACCATCTACCAACTAGACGTGAAGTCTGCATTTTTACATGGTAAGTTGAATGAAGAGGTCTTTGTGGAGAAACCTTGTGGTTATGTGCAAAAGGAACATGAAAAAAAGGTTTACAAGTTAAAGAAGGCACTCTACGGGCTTAAGCAAGCCCCACGTGTTTGGTACAGCTATATAGAAGCCTATTTCATGAAAGAAGGTTTTGAGAAGTGTGACTATGAGCATACTTTGTTCATTAAGACAAAAAAAAGAAGGCAAAGTATTAATTGTAAGTATTTATGTTGATGATCTCCTTTTTACTAGAAATGATGAACTGATGTTTATAGAGTTTAAAAATTCCATGAAGGATGAGTTTGACATGACAGATCTTGGTAAGATGAGATATTTCCTTGGTCTTGAAGTCTTGCAAAGATCTGATGGTGTTTTTATCACTCAAAAGAAGTATGCATTGGAGGTGCTGAAATGATTTGGAATGAACAAAAGTAATCTTGTTCATAATCCAATTGTCCCTAGCTTTAAGCTCATGATGGATGAAGGTGGCGTTAAGGTGGACAAGACTTGATACAAACAAGTTGTGGGTAGTCTCATGTATCTCACAGCTACTCGACCAGACATGATATATGTGGTGAGTCTTATTAGTAGGTATATGGAGAATCCTACTAAGCTTCATTTACAAGCAGCAAAAAGGGTATTGAGATATTTGAAGGGAACAATTGGGATTGGAATTTTCTATAGGAAGTTAGGAAATTATGAACTTGTTACTTACACTGACAATGATCATGCTGGAGACTTGGATGATAGAAAGAGTACTTTAGGTTATGTGTTTTTATTAAGTTTAGGAGCAGTATCATGGTCATAAAAAAAACAACCAATAGTAAGTCTATCCTCCAAAAAAAGAGAATTTGTCGTTGTAGCTTCATGTGCATGCCAAGCAGTATGGTTAAAAAGGGTGTTGGGAAAGTTGGATTAGAATCAAGGCAAGCCAACTATTATTCGTTGTGATAGTAGCTCTGCAATTAAACTTTTGAAGAACCCAGTAATGCATGGTCGTAGTAAGCACATAGATGTGTGTTTTCATTTCCTTCGAGAGCTCACAAAGGTTGGAACTGTGGAGTTGGTGCATTGTGGCGCACGGGAACGGTTGGCTGATGTGATGACTAAACCACTCAAGCTGGATGTTTTTTTAAGCTGTGAGGGCTATTAGGAGTTTGTTCTGAGATGGATATAAACTGAGTGCTTATAGCATTCAGTTTAAGAGAGGAATTGTTAAGTTTTTTTAGTCTAGATGTTAGGTTGTTTTGGTTTGTTACCACTTAGTCAATAACACCCTATTGTTAAGTGATGGTTGTTTGATTGATTTAGTCATACCACATTATTAGGATTTGTTAGACGTGGGTTTTTATTTCTTGTTTCAGCTTGTTCTGTAAGGCTATATAATAGCCAAGTTTGTTTTTCAACAATGAAAGTGAATCCTCCTAATTTGTTTATCTTTACGTAAGTCTTTCTGGTTTTCTTAACGGTTTCATCCATCAATTTTTAATAAAAAAATTCAGCCATGCACACACGTATCCAGCCACTATTCTCATGAATTTAAGAGAATTTTCTGCCACAAAATTACCTTATAAAAAGCCACTTTATGCCATGATTTAATTCATAAAATTTAGCTTCACATTTCCACTTATTCGCCGAATTCATATTTTTACCATGAAAATGCATGCACCTCACATCTCCATTAACATGGTCGCCACTCCATTTCTCCACCAATACATACTAAACCCATTAAACCCTTGCTTCGAAACCCCCATTTCCTCAATCAGAAGAAAATTCTAGTGTCTTTCTCAGAAATTTTTCTTTTCCTCCAACGTCTTTTTTCTCTCCCTCCCCATCAATTTTCCCTCACAACTCTTCTAGGTTTCTCAAAGTCTTTCTTATGTCCTAATACGCCTCCACCTCTCTACCTCCCTATCATTTCCCAAAAAAAAAAAAAAAATCATTTTTCCCCAAAGATGAAAAGACCCTTCTTTTTTTTTTCTATTCTGGAGACCACATTTCCAAGCCTTTCTTTCTTCTCTCTTTTCCTCTTTCTCTCTTAAAAATTAGAACCCTCTTCAGAATCCTTCCTCCTAAAGGCTTCTCTCTGTCCCTTAAAAAACCATAGCCCATTCATTTTTCCCCATGCTTCATTTTCTTCCAACGCTATTTAAATCTCTTTCAAGTCCCAATGGCTTTTATTTTTATTCTGCGTTTTTCATTGCTCTTTCAATTTTCCATGCAGCACCTTCCTCCTATTGGGTTGCCCTTGCAGTTTAACAACTTTTGGTGGGCCTTGGAAGATTGGAGAGAAGTTGGCCCAATGCACTTAAAATGATGCATCAAAGGGAACCATGCATGGCAAGGTTGCATACACGTGCACAGACTTGATGTTTGACATGATGTATGTTGTGATGCCTCTAATCAATCAATCATGCCATTAATGTCTCCCGTAGACTTCATTTCCCATAAAAAATAAATAAATAAATCTTTTGCTTTTCTTCAAGAATCTTTTTTTTTCTAAATAAACAAGTAAATAAAATAAAAGTAGATATGAAAATGAACAAATAAATAAATAAATAACTAGATATAAGTATGCAACATGTATTTATATAGAAAACATGCAAACTACATAGGCCATATAAGTCATGCAAGCCACGTAAGTCATGCAAACCAAGTAAGCCATGCAAGTAATGTAAACCATGCAAAAGACTTAGGAGTGTTGGGGTAAATCTAAGCGGGCTAGGTAAAACTAAGCAAATTGTCATAAAATTGTACCTAATATCCAAAGTGGCTTAAAGAGGTAAAATATATGAGTAGCAATAGGCCACAAGGAACTACTATGGAGTACTGAAAGAGCACTTAATCAGGACATGTGCTAAGATGACAAAATGGAGGGTCCACACATACATGAAATTTCTTGAAAAGAATATATGGGTAGTGAGTCTAATTGTAAGACTAACATTTGGAGAAAATATTTTCTAGTTCAGGTGATTATGATAAATAACAATAATGATGCTAGTCACTATATTAAACAAAAAATGGAAGCAACAAAAGTGTTTATAGTTGTGGTTATTTTGGAAATTAGGCACATCCTGACATTTATAGTTAAACACAAAGAACAAAATAGGATAGGAACATTAATATAAATTAGAATATGAGGATAATAAAGGCAATTGGATAAAATAGCTTAACTTTCTAGTGATAATTACTTTGATGAATATCATTATCATAGTTGCCAGAATTATCATGGCATTGATGAAAACGTGCTCTCTTATTCTAGATAATTATATATATATTTCATGTCAGTGGGTCTAGATAGCTTCTACTAAGTATGTGAAAGTTCTGATACCACTTGTTGGGAAAAATTACAACACCCAAACGTAATAGGAAAAAATAAAATAAAATAAGACAAGCTATTTATATGGTTCAATGTAAACACCTACATTCACAAGAAAGAGAGTTCAATTTTGTTGTAACCTTTAAGATTACACACTTCAAGCTCTTTCAATCTTTCTCTACCCAAAAACCCAATACACTCTTTACCTATCTCTCTTCACTTTTTTCTTACTTTTTGTTTTTTTTTTTCTCTTTCTATTAAGCTAATATAAAACCACGTATTTAAAGAGCCTCGTGTCTTAACCCTAAAACAATAGTTTCTTAATCCTAGTCAAAATTAAGGTAATTTACCAAAATACAAACTCTATAAATATTGACTTTTCTAAAAATAAAAATAAAAAATAAGTAATTTAAGTCAAATCTCAATAGCTTGATAAAGCTACCACTACTTCTAGTTGTGAGTATTATAATTTGAGGACATTTCTAGATAGATATACTCAAATACTAGAACGTGAGTAACCAATGACTACTATGGACATGATCAATCTTCCATCAATTATTGAGGTTTTGGTTAATATTATAATGTTGCCACCATTATGTAGCCTATAAATCCATATTTTTCCAATTGTGGATCATTAATTCAATCAATCTCAAGCAGTAGAGTCAAGTTTAACATAATTCTTTCAACCACTACTCTTACTATTGAAACTACTATCATAATATACTTGTCATGTTACTATTAACAATGATTTTAAACCTTTGGGATATTTAATGTGGAATTGGATTCAAAACTATATGTCCTCAATTGAAAAAAAAAATCTTGAAATAGTAGTAATTTGAATTTTTAATATTATCATAAACCAATACAAATATATATTTTAAAATTTGAACAATGTTAAATATGTTAAATATTTTTTTATATTAATTTGTTGAGTCCATCTAATAACATTTATTTTTCTAGAAAATTTCATAACTCTTTTAGAATTTTTTTTTTTAGTTTGTTATCTATCTAATTATGCTAATGTAAAATACTAATTTGAGATACCTAAACTGAATATTCGTTTTGAATTTCTCGAGTAAATGAATGACACAAACCATGACCAAATTAAACTACCGAGTTTCAAGTAGAAATAGTCGACGAGAGAAATTCCAAGTCTTACTAGAATTAGGAGTCAAATTCTTCTCACCTTTAACTTTCTTATTTCAATCATATTTTATTCAATAGTACTTTTATTTCCCTTAAGCAATTGGAATTAGTTGTAAATAGGGTTTGTTAGAGTAAAAATGACATAATTATCATTGTTATTCAAAATTATTAAGATATTATTGTTTTTTTTCTCTCTCATACTTATATTTTCTAATTTATTTCTATTATTTTCTCATACTTATATTATGGGGCCATGATACTAGTCATGGATTTTCATTCTTCTTTCTAGAAATTGTTTAAGATCTTTGCATGTTTTTCTTTTCTAAAGTAAAATGATACCAATTACTATAAAGTGATTGTTTCTTTATCTCAAAATTTGGATTGGCTTGCCTAATTATGACTTGCTTCATAATAGAAGATATGTTGAAACCAAATTAATTGATATTCTATTCCCTCCCTACTACTAATTACCTCTTTGTTTTTCTCAACTTTTACATAGTTCTATGGAATTTCATGGCAACTTTTGATAAGGTGGAGGGCATTTACAATCTTCCACCGTATGCATTTCAATTTGATTTGTTGCAGTTTAAAGTCCTTAATAGATATTTTATTTAGTGTCTCTACCTCTATGCAAAACAAAAATACATTAGCTTCTTTTTGTTTTGTTTTGTTTTTTTTTTTTTTTTTTTTATGTTCATATGGATTGTTAGGTTTTTCCATTTCCCTTCTAGGAAGTTGCGATGTTATCAACATCTCGCAAATATACAAGATGACTTCGAAGATGTACATTACTTCTATTGATTAATTTTGGTCTTCATCCCCCTTTCATTATCCATTTAATATTTTATTGGTTTTAAAAAAATAAAATCAAGATTAAGAACATATTCGCATATTATTTTTTTCATTTTATATTTTGAAAAACTCAATTCAAAAAAAGCGAAAAAATGAAAAATCTAATTTGGTGTTTTCTAATTTTCTCAAGAAAAATGAAAGCAAAAAAGTGTTCTTCCATACACACATTTGAAAAAGAATCACAAAATGAGAACCTTTAAAACTAATTAAAGTTTCTTATAAGGAAATAGATAGTCAATGATTTTAAAAAGTATTCTATAAATATTTTCTTCCTAGGTAGTTTCTAAATTCTAGTTGTATATCTTCTTTTACTAGTTGTCAATATTATGTAAATATTTTATTTTTGGACAGTTTCCATATTTTAGGAAATTAATGGTTAGAGAATTATTTTTTCCTCTTCAAGTCAATTGTGAATATTGTATATATTGCAATCTTTTCACTCAATGAAAAGTTGGTAAGCCATTTTCCTCAATCCTTGCATCTCTCAAATTTCATATGGTATCAAAGCTCCTAAAAACTCCCACAAGTACAACCCTCAATTGTTTCTAAAATGACCAATGCTCAAAACACTCCTATCTCCACAAACTCTTCTAGCATCATCAATCCCTTTAACCACAATTGTTCTTTTATCATGGAACCTCCAATTACACATTATGGCCCTTCCAATTTCATCTCACTCTTATAGGATATGATCATATAAAATTTATTGTTGAAACCCATCCCTATCCCTCTAGAACTATCACAACTATTGATGACAAAATTCCAAATCCAAACCATTCCTTTTGTGTTCAATAAGACCAATTAATTATCAATGTTATTGTCAGTTCCATTTCTCCCAATCTTGTTTCCTTTATTGCTTCGGTAAGAACATCTCGTGAAGCTTAGAACATTTTAGCAAAAACTTATGCCAAATCCTCTCAAAGTAAACTCACACAATTGAAGGAGAATCTCCATCTCCTCAATAAAGGCACTCAATTGATCATTGACTAATATGCAACATGAAACAATCATAACCGATGAATATGCTATGCTCAATGCTTATTATTATTGAATATGAGCTAACCTTATTTTTATGAAAGTGTTTTGCTTGATTTTAAGGTATCCTTCCTCTCCACTCTCATTTATTTGAGTTTATTAGTGTGCATATATTGTTTTGAGTGTTTTCTTACCATGCTTTTATTTGTTACCATCCTACATGTTTTATAAAAGCACTTGGCTATACTTTGCTTTGATATACACTTTTCTTATCGGTATCCATGATTGATTAACAAATTGTCATAGTTACCTCAATTTGATTAGTAGAGACATTTTTTAGGGCTTAGAAGGGTATTACCTTATGGTACCTTTCCAATGAGTAACCTGACCCTCAAACTTGGACTCGGCTATTGCAAACTTGCCTTTTCCAAATAAAGAGTTACTTTTTAGGGTTTTATTTTTTATTTTGTTTCTTTAAAAAAAATAAATCAAAATAAGTGGTGATTTCAATTTTTTCAAACTAAAAATCAAGTTTCATCATCTAGTGGAGACGCACATGAAAAATGTGGGCCTATAATTCTACTCCCTAATTCTCCAATTTTGTTCCAAAAACCAAATTTATACGTAGTCTCAAACCTTTGTACCCAAACTTCGTATCGATGTACAAATGTCCTATTGCTTTATACCTTATTCCTATGCTATTATGTTCTACGTTGGTTGCTTTCAACAACAAATTATATTTAAATAATTTTGGATTCATCGACTAAAGAAATGGAAAAATCTATGATTTTTGCAATATATATTATTAACATATTAAAATTTTCAATCTCACAAAATTAGTGATTCATCTCACATAATTTATGTGAAACTAAAAGTTTGGTTAATCTCGATTTTCATGATAACAAAATAAGGTTTAGGACTAATGATTATATTTCAAGTGTGATTAAGCAAAATAATTTTCAAAGTGATAATTACAAAGACAAAATCAAGTCAAAGGGAAATCAATAAGAAGAAGAAGACCTTAAAGAGAAGTGTCTTTCAAGACCTAAGCTTCATAAGATCTCTTTGTAAGGTTTTTGGTGCATTAGGTTTTTCATGTATTACATTCTTTATTTATGCACCAAAATTATCCAAGAGTTATTTTGTTTTAAATCTTTTAAAATTGGATTATTTCATGTTTCAATTAAAACCTTGTGTCAAATGATTTTCAAACTTGTTTAAAAGGTTTTTAGTTGAAAAAAAATGGTTATTGAGCCAAAAATGGCTCAACTAGTTGAATCGGTTGAGGAACCGATCGACCAGTTCAATTGAATCAGTAGAAGAGTGCAAAAACCTTCACTCTCTTCCAAAATTCCCATTTAACTGGTCGAGGTTGAACCTCATTCGGATGAGTACCAATCGAGGGGCGGTCAAGGTTCAACAATCACCTATCATGCATCAAATGTTAATGACTAATGAATAGTTCAAAATGAAGCTCGACCGAGCAAACCTCTAACGGTTAGTTTGGTCTTTCTCCTCTATAAAAAAGCTTCAATTTTCATTATTTTAAGAGTTCAACCTTCCTAAACCTTTCTTGAATATATTTAAGTCTGAGAAGAGTGTTTTAATTTATCATTAGTGCATATCATTGTTCTAAAACTTGCATATCATTAGTGCATATCATTATTCTAAAACTTCACATCATTAGTGCACCATTTAATCCTATATAATTTATCTTATATCATATGAGCCTAAAGTTTTATACTAGGATTTTTTAAGATTATTTCTTATCTTTATTTGTAAAACTTTGAGAAGAAAAGTATAAGTGTGATGTATCACTTAGGGATTCTCAAGTGTGGGTATCACTTGAGGGTTATTCACCAAAAGTCCAAAATGGTGGATTGGAACCATAATCCAATTGTATTGCTTGAAGGCTTTGTTTGGAAGTTTTGAATTAATAGAATCCTCACTCAATTAGGAGCTTTAAGGAGAGTGAACGTAGGCCAAGTTGTGTCCAACCACTATAAAATCTTGTGTTTGCATCATCTCTTTCCTACTATTTTATTTTATATGCAATTGTTTTTATTATATAAATTACATGTAATTATCTCTTGCATTCATATAGTTTGAATTTGTAAAAAGAGACCATCACCCTATTCACCCTCCTCTAGGGTAATTACCGTAAGTTGCATTAGCCAATTTTTCTAACAATTTCAAATTCCACTCAATAAGTTTCTCATTTCACTCCCTGCATGTCCAATTTCGCACCAAAAAATAGAGTTATAAGTACTCTCAAAGCTTTGTACCTAAAGTATTATTTACTTGTACTCTCTCTCATTCCTTTCTATCTTGACCATATGGCTACATACAATATGTTGATACGAAGTGAATTTATATAATTTTGGATTCTTCCATTAAATGATATATATTATTGACTATTTTAAAATTTTCAATTTCTCACAATTTTAGTTATTTCGCTCTCATAACTTTACAAAGTGCTCTCTAATTTAACAATTACACTCCATAGTTCTCCAATTGCACTCCCAATGACATAATTATAAGTACTCCCAAAGCAATGTTGTCAAAATTAAATTTTAAAACTTATTCTATAAAAAATATTATAAAAGTTTGTTAGATTATTTATTTTCTATTTTGGTTATAAATTTATTAAAATTATAAATCAGAAATGAATAAAAATTGAAACGTGAAGAGTGAACAATTTTCTTATTTTTATTAATGTGATAAATATGGAAAAATAAATTAAATAAATATGTAATTTATATTATTTTTTAAAATAAAATTAATTAATAGATATACAAATAATTAAATATAAGAAGGTAAATCACTAACGTTTTACTAAAAATAATAAAATTTCTAATTGGAAAAACCATTGTCATAAATATGCAATCATTTGAAAAAAATTTAATACAATTAAAGTCATAAATATAGAAAAAATTTAATATAACCAATTTTATTATCAAAATTAAAAATTTTATCGTTGAAATTCAACAATAAATCATGACTTTATGATCTGTTAAATGCCGATCATATGATTTTTCTTGGGTAACTATAAAGTATCAATTAATTTGCAATTTATTGACAATTTATTTTTAATTTTTTTAAGGTCCTACATATTTGTATCATTGTCTCATTTGTTTGTACCATGGGCTTATGAATGTTAAAGAATTTTGATACATTCAAATTCTCCTTAGTCTTCCAATTGCGCTCCTAAATTGTCCAATTCCACTTCAAAGGCATTATAATTAGTCTCAAGTCTTTATACCCAAATTCTCATTTGGTTCTACATAGGTTTCATATCTTTATATTCTAGTCCGATGACTTTGTACTATATGTCAATTGATTTAAATAACAAGGTGCAATTAAATAACGATTTTTGTTCGCTAAAGGAACAAAAAATTTCAAGATGTTTGGAATAATGATTTTCTTAATTTCACTCGTTACACTCCCATGATTTCACAAATTGCTCCATATTTTTTCTATTTTGCTCCCTAATTCTCCTATTTTGCTTACAACGTAGAATTAACTTCAAAACCACTTCCCACTTTATTGACTTTGTTCCCTAATTCTCTAATTTTGATCCCAATGAAAGAATTATAAGAAGGAACAAGACCATGGATTGAATTTTCGCTTTTTATCGGAGATATTTTGTCGATATATCGGATATCGGACAACCTTGAAGCGATTTTGAACAATTGGACAACCTTGAAGCGATTTTGAACACCGACAGAAAAATATCGAGAAAATTGTCAAAATATTGACGATATATCGATTTAGAACCAATAAATTGGAAAAATATGAGGAAAATTGTAGAAATATTGGCTTTGGAACCAATAAATCGGAGATAAAATCACGAGTGAAGCGACGCGCCCAAGGAGAACATAAAAAAATCACATCAAAAAATCGTCAAAAAATCATCGATTTTTTCTGCCACTTTTTTTAAAATTTTGAAAATTCCCATATTTGAATTTTTGACAATCCGCAGATTTCATCCATGTTTTTATTTTATATTATCCTTTTATTTTTAACATTTTTCATATATATCTCATTAATCCTATTTTTAAAAATTATTATCACTTCACTCTCAATTTTTTATATATATTATCCTTTCAATTTTATTTAATTTTAAATGTTTTTACTTTAAAATATTAAAAATATAATTTTACCCAAAAAAAATTGCTATAATATAAAATTTTAATAAACTTCTAATATTTTATAAATTAAAATTAAATTGATAATTTTTGTGAAAAAATATTTTTTAAAACTTATACTTTTAAAATTATAAAACTTATTTTTTATTCATTTATTTGCTATTATAGTTATAATTTTATTAAAATTATAAATGATAAATGTATAAAAATTTAATAGTGAAGAGTGACCAATTTTTTAAAAAAAAAATTAGTAATGTGATAAGTATGAAAAAATTAATGTAATACAATTTTGTACTAATTCTTTTAAAGTAAAATTAATTGATAGATATAAAAATAATAAATATAAGAAGGATAAATCATTAATATTTTACTAAAATTAACAATACTCAACAATAAATCATGACTTTTTTTTTTTTTTTTATCTTTTCAATGCCAGCCTTCCAATTTTTACCTATTTATAAGCATTGATTAATTGGCGACAATTTTTTTCAAGGTCGTGTTTCTTTATATCTAATTTCATTTGTTTATACATTTTTTACTTGTACCTTGATTTTATGTCTTTTATTTCTTCTTACTTTGATCTCATTTCTTTGTAGCATGGGATTATTCTTTTAAAATATGATGTGTATTTAAGTGATGCTATACCTTTAAATAAATTATATGCTTAATTTATTATTTGTATAACATATGTGTGTTGTTGCAACCTAACAAATGACAATTTTTTATAATTTTTGTGATTTTGCTCCCAAGCTCTCCAATTTCGCTGTAACAGAAGGAATTACAATTAGTCCCGAGGCTACCCATGGTCTCATTTGGTTGTTGTACCTTGGTCCTATCATTTTATACCTTGGTCTTATAACTTTATATGCATTATCAATTGCTTTAAATAAAAAACGTGTTGTTAAATAATAGAAGATTCTTCCATTAAGAGAGCAAAAAAATTTACGATCTTTGAAATATATGCATAGATAATTGATACTGACATTTATCAAATTTTCTTAGTTTCACTGATTCAATTCCTATATATATTTTCACAATCTACTCCCTAGTTTATCAATTTTGTTCTCTAATTCTTCAATTCGATTGCCAAAGATATAATTACAAATACTCTTAAAGCATTATACGTGAAGCTTCATTTCATTATATATACCTTCATCTCATTTCTTTATACCTTGACCCTACATCCTTGTAACCATACTAGTTGTATTCTATTTCTATTTTTTTTAAAAGAAAATAAAAGTAAATATATTTTATTTATGAATAAATTATTTATTAAAAAAAATTATCAAGAATGAAATTATTTAAAATTTTTATTAGATGAGAAAAGAAATTGGTTAAATATAATATCATCTTCACAAATCTCCATTATTATGGACAAAATTTCAATTTTTTAATATATTAATCAATTTATTTATGGTGTAACATTAATATTTTCTTTTTCCCTTTTTTTCTTTAAGATAACATGATTTTAATTTCACTCCTTTATTTCATTGTTATCCAAATAATTAATTATTATGATAAGTAAATTAATTTTATTTTAAATAAATCTTATATTTATCTAATAATCATTGATTGTTATAAACTACTTAAATAAATCTTATATGAATCAATTTTCACCTCTAATATTATTTTTCAAAATTTATTTTTAAAATTTGTTACTAAATTATCTCGTACGAATATATGCTTTTTCCAATATTAATGATAATGTTAATAAATCCATATTAATACATTTTGATCATTTGTTTTTCTTCAATAATTTTTTTTAATTAACTATTTTCTAATATTCTTTCTAAATATTTTTTTTGAAAAAAAAAAAAAAGGATTTTACTTCTTAGAGGAACAATTGGTTTATTTACCATATTGTTGTAAAACAAGGACAAATATAATGCAAATCAAAGTAGTAGTAATAAAATATATCTTACTTTGATATATAATATGGAAGAAGGAATCAAAGAAGAGAATTGAGAAAGCAAAAGAAAGAGAGAGAGAGAGAGAGAGAATGAGAAGAAGAACTTTTCTTTCTTTTTCTTGGGATGCTCTTACATGGGGTGTAAGAAGCCTTTTATAGGCTTCATAATATGAACTCCCATTACTCATCTTAAAGATGAGTAAATGGAGTTCATAATGACCATCAATGTGGTCATTCACTACTCTTCATTTACAACACTCCCCCTTGGATGACCACCATATTAAAATAATATGCCTCATTAAAACCTTGCTAGTAAAAAACCCTATAGGAAAAACCTAGTAAAGGAAAAAGAGTACAATATTCTTTTCTTAGTATATTAGGACTGCCTCGTTAAAAACCTTGCCAGTAAAACCCAATAGGACAAAACCTGGATGAAGGAAAAAAGAGTAAAGTACACTAACACCCTTTTACAAGCATACTCCCCCTCATGTCGATATCCTTGAGTTGATGCATTCTAATCATGTGTATTAACTTCTTGAATGTTAAGGTTAACAATGATTTTGTGAATAAATATGTTAGATTATCACTTGAGCGTATTTGTTGCACATCAATTTCACCACTCTTCTGGAGTTCATGTGTATAAAATAATTTTAGTGAAATGTGTTTAGTTTTATCTCCTTTAATATAACCCCCTGTTATTTGTGCAATGCATGCAGCATTATCTTCAAATAATATTGTCGGGTCACCTTTGATAGAGGAGAGTCCACATGATTCCCGAATATGTTGGATCATGGATCTTAGTCATATATATTCACGACTTGCTTCATGAATTGCCAGTATTTCTGAATGATTTGATGATGTGGCCATCATTGTTTGTTTGACAGATCTCCATGAAATAGCAGTACCATTGCAATTAAACACATACCCTGTTTGTGACCTACCTTTATGTGGATCTGAAAGATATCCTGCATCTGCATATCCAAGCAATTGTTCTTTGATTCCCTTGAGTAAAATAAACCCATATCAGTAGTTCCGCGAAGATAACGCAATATATGTTTGATACCATTCTAATGTCTTTGAGTTGGAGCGGAACTGTATCTTGCTAATAAAATTAACAGAAAAAGCAATGTCTAGATGTGTACAATTGGCAAGATACATAACTACACCAATAGCACTAAGATATGGTACTTTAGGACCAAGTACGATGTATCCTTTTCGCAAGGACGAAATGGGTCCTTTTTCACATCAAGTGATCGGACAACTATTGGAGAACTTAAAGGATGCGCTTTATCCATATAAAAATGCTTCAAAAATTTCTTAATGTATGTTGATTGATGTACTAAAACTTCATTTGGAAAATGCTCGATCTGCAGGCCGAGACAAAATTTTGTTTTTCCAAGATCTTTCATCTCAAATTCCTTTTTCAAGTAATTTAGTTGTTCTTGTGAGCTCTTCAGGAGTTCCAACAAGATTTAAGTCATCAACATACACTACAATAATTGCAAATCTGGTTTCTGATTTCTTAATGAAGATGCATGGGCATATAGGGTTATTCACATACCTTTCTTTTAGCAAGTATTCGCTAAGGCGATTGTACCACATGCGTCCAGATTGCTTTAATCCATACAAGGATATTGTAACTTGATTGAGTACATGCTACGAGGCTTTGTATTATTTGTTTCAGGCAATTTAAATCCTTCAAGGATTTTCATGTATATATCCTTATCCATGGATCCGTATAAATATGTTCTAATAACATCCATGAGACGCATATCCAGTCCTTCTGAGACTCCCCAAACTAATTAAGAAACGAAATGTGATTGCGTCCATGACGGGATAATATGTTTCCTTGTAGTCAATACCAGGTCTTTGCGAGAAACCTTGTCCTACTAATCGCGCTTTATATCTTATGATCTCATTATTCTCATTGTGCTTTCGTACAAATACCCATTTGCACCCAACATGTTTTACATCTTCAGGTGTTTGGACTACAAGTCCAAAAACTTCTCGTTTTGTTAATGAGTTTAATTCTGCCTGTATAGCTTCTTTTCATTTTGGCCAATCATTTCTATGTTGACATTCTTCCACATTTCGTGGTTCGGGATCTTCATCATTTCTTATGATATCAGAGGCCACTTGGAAAGCAAAAATATTGTTAATAACAATATTATTTCGATCCCATTTTTCTCCTATTTGTACATAACTTACTGAGATCTCACAATTTTCAAGTACATGTGCCTCTTTAGGGGCTTCTTGTTCAATATGTACCTCTTCAAGGGCTTTCTGCATTATTTGTGCCTTTTCTAGGGCTATAGGTTTATCAATTTTAAACTCATCAGTCATTTTGATGGTCTCTTCTAGAGTGCCAAGTTTTTCTTGGGTTCTCCTCTTTTGAGGAGTTACATCCTTTGAGCCGACAAGTCTACCACGCTTCAGGCGTATCTTAGATTCATTTGTTAACTGTCTTAGAGGGACATCAATCCGTGCTGGAGTATTTGTAGCCGGGATATGTGACTTTGTCACTTACTTTGTATCAATGAATGCATCTGGTAATTGATTTGCAAGATTTTGCAAATGAATGATCCTTTGAACTTCTAGTTCACATTGATTTGTACGAGGATCAAGATGGGTCATAGTAGATGTCTTCCAACTAATTTCTCGTCGTTCTTCAGGAATCGACTTTTCTCCCCCTAATGATGGGAAAACACTCTCATTAAAATGACAATCCGCAAAGCGGGCTATAAAAACATCGCCTGTCAAAGGTTCAAGATATCTTATGATAGATGGAGAATCAAAACCTATATAAACCCAAGTCTTCGTTGGGGACCCATTTTAGTGCGTTGTGTAGGTGCAATTGGTACATATACTGCACAACCAAAGATTCGTAAGTGAGAGATATTTGGTTGTTTTCCAAGCACAAATTGAAGGCCCATGTGAGTGTTCGATTATTCGACGCATCATTGAAGACCCTAGGTGACCTAGCCTGTCATGCCAAATGACAAAAACTTTTGGGTCATTGAACTTCTGGTTTACGACAACATATGATTCAATAGGCTTTATAGTTGTATGATACAACCCAGAGCCGGGAGTTTTCCATTATAAGCTTCTGGCCAGATATAATGGAAGTAATATAAAGATATTCTACATTATCTTCATTCATAGTTTCAATATGATATCCATTTCTATGGATATCTTTAAAACTGAGCAAATTTCTTCTAGATTTGTTAGAATATAACACGTCATTTATATGGAATCTAGTTCCATTTGGCAACGTTATGTTTGCTCTTCTAGAGCCTTCAACTAAGTTTGTAGTACCAAATATGGTACTTACATTAGCTTTTATTAATGTCAATTCAAGAAAATATCTTTTATCTCGAAGAATTGTGTGCGTGGTCTCACAATCTGCGAGACATACATCATCCTCATTCATCTTGAGACCAAATAACACATAGATTTCAGATATAACAAAAAAAAAAAACAAGGCATAATGTAAATAACAAAGTAAATCAAATGTAAATATAAGACATAATAATATATTATTTCATATATAAAATAACATCAATCAATGTTAATTTTCTCATCATTTATCAAATGGTCTGTTTTTTCATTGGGGCCTCCAAAAAAATCATTGTCATAGTAGGTTAGGTCCAATCCATCACCATCGGTAAAGTTCATCTCTATCTCTTTTCCTTTAGCTTTTATTGATGCTTGGTAAAGGTCGACCAAATGTTTGGGCGTACAACAGGTACGCGACCAATGCCCCTTTATACCACATTTATAACAATTATTCTCATGGTTCTTAGGAGGTTTATCTTGTAAACGCTTCTCATTTTCTTGTATTATCTCAGTATTGTTCCACTTCTGGTGGTGCAATGAGGCTTTCATTTTCTGAGAATTATTACTATAAGAACCATGGTATCGGGGATTTCTTCCATGATCACGTCCTTGTCCTCATCCTCGTCCACGTCCACAAGTTTGGGACGATATGACATTCACTTCAAGGAATGGTTCAAATCCAGTTGGACGAAACTGATGATTTCTCATCAAAAGCTCATTATTTTGTTCAGCAACAAGAAGACATGATATTAATTCAGAATATTTTGTAAATCTACGCTCTCGATATTGCTGCTGCAGGAGCACATTCGAGGCATGAAACGTAGTAAAAGTTTTCTTTAACATGTCTTCCTCTGTGATTTTTTCTCCACATAGCTTTAATTGAGAGCTAATTTTGAAAAGTGCGGAGTTGTATTCATTAACAGTTTTAAAATCTTGCAACCTTAGGTGCATCCAATCATATCGAGCTTTTGGGAGAATCACGGTTTTCTGGTGGTCATATATTTCCTTCAAATTACTCCATAGAGTAAAAGGGTCCTTTACCGTAAGATACTCATTTTTTAAACCTTCATGGAGGTGACGGCGAAGGAAAATCAATGCTTTTGCACGATCCTACAGGGATGCTTGATTTCCTTGTTTGATCGTAGCTCCAAGGTTCATTGCATCAAGATGTAATTCAGCATCAAGGATCCAAGATAGATAGTTCTTTCCCGAAATGTCAAGTGCCACAAATTCGAGTTTTGTGATATTTGACATTGTCAAATAACTTCATATATATGACAAAACAATATTATTAGAATCAATTATAATAACTTGATAGCATTGGTATAACTTTGATTATAAACAAAATCAAATAATTTGTTTATAACTTTTAACAATATGTAACAAAACAAATCAACAATAATAAAATATGTAAAATTTTATTTTATATAAATAACTTCAAGTTTAAGATACGAGAATTACCTTCAGAGCAATTCGTGCTGATAACGTGTTATAAAATAAGGACAAATATAATGCAAATCAAAGTAGTAGAGATAAAATATATCTTACTTTGATATATAATATGGAAGAAGGAATCAAAGAAGAGAATTGAGAAAGTGAAAGAAAGAGAGAGAGAGAGAATGAGAAGAAGAACTTTTCTTTCTTTTTCTCGGGATGCTCTTACATGGGGTGTAAGAAGCCTTTTATAGGCTTCATAATATGAACTCCCATTACTCATCTTAAAGATGAGTAAATGGAGTTCATAATGACCATCAATGTGGTCATTCACTACTCTTCATTTACAACACATATCATGTTTTGTTTTTGTTTTTTTTTTTTTTTGTTGTTGTTTTTTTGTTTTTTTATCTCTTAATGAGTGGCTTGGATTCCATTATGAGATCTAATGGTTAAGATCCCATGTTTGGTAGGTACCGACGCAGTACCTTAGCATTTTCTATTAATTAATTAAATATCAAAATTTTCTTTTATAAACAACCTTATTCATGATTATGTTCATTAATTAATTGATTAAAAGACAATTTTTTTTTTCTTTTTTTTTTCACTTGTTTAGTAGAGATATGAGCTTATAGCATTCATCCTAGTTTGCAGACTATCCTTTTTTTTTTTCCTTTAAGGAGTTATACAATATTTTTAATTTAGTTTTTTTTTTAAATTATAAAATAAATGGTGACTTAGAAACAATAAAGAAAAATTTATCAAATTAAAATTTTCATAAATTTGGAGTCTGACATATGAAAAATACAAGTCATCGTAAAAAGGAAGAGTGTGTTTCCACATTTATATAACAATAAAGACACATGAAAGATACAAGTCCTCGTAAAAATGAAAAATGAGACACATGAAAGATCCAAATTGTCGTAAAAAATGAAAAGTATGTTTTTATAATTATATAACAATAAAGACACATAAAAGTTACAAATCATGTGTTGTCACACTTATATAACAATAAGGACACAAAAAATATAGGTCATGGTAAAAAGGAAATGTGTGTTTTCACACACTTATATAAAAATAATGATAAAATTGAAACCTTTTAAAAATAATTCAAGTTTTATATATTTATCGATGAAAGATAATAGTTAAAAAGATAATATTTTTAGTTAAATGTATTTTTTTTTACCAAAAAATATATAAAATTTATATTGTTTTCAAATAGTCATTTGAAGTTCAGATCTAAAAAATTTGGGTTCTTATAATGTGATTTTTTGCATTTAAGTGTGTGGAAACACTCGTTTTGCACAGTTACAAAAACCAAATATTATTATTTTATTTTATTTGTTTAAATTTGAAAAACCTAAAACCAAAATTTTTCCAACAATATATTATTTGATAAGAGCATCATTTGGTTGGGATAACACGTTGCCACAAGAGCATTGAGATTTTCAAAATTTTGAGTTACCTAAAAAAACATGAAAATATTCGGATATATTGATAGTTGATTTTATGAATATATCAGTTGGAGATATATTAATATATTAATATAAAATATTAGTAAAATATTTAAAAATATCAGTTGAAATATAAAAAAAAATTAAAAAATTGATAAAATATTAGTAAAATGAAGGACTGGCAAAATTTTAATTGATAGATAGTTTTCGTATCGGATCTACGAAGGATATATGGAGAAAGTTTAAACTTCACCGCGTAACTTTGCCTAGTTGCAGAGTGTGGTGTGGTGTTTAATGGACTGGCAAATGAAGGACAGTCCCAGGCTGTCACTACGAACAACAGGGAAAATGGCCAAACGACACCCGAGAATGGCAGAGTACATATAGCCATAGTGGTCCTTACACCCTGTCACAATAAAATTTTGCGATTTTTAACCCATTAACCCACACCCACTACAAGCCAATTTGGAAGCTGATGTTTGATTCCACAGGAATATTTGACAATTGGTCTTGTTTTAGGTGTATTTGTTTTTTTAATTTAATGTTGAATCCAATTCATTTTTAAATTTTATATTATTATTTTTTAACTTTATTTTCTAATTTATTATTTATTTTTTTAAAAAAATTTGATTGAATAAAAAGAATTAAAATATTTGATTTTTTTTATTAAATATTAAAAATGACTTTTTAAAACAATTAAAACAAGATCCCCGCACAACCTTTACCCTATTAATATTTTACATTTAATAAAAATAAAATAATAAAAAAATAAACAACTTAATTGTTAATACTATTAAATTAAATTATATTTAAATTTAAGTAAAAAAATAGAACAGCTATACCAGGTCCTTCGTATCCTGTGGCAATTGGCCTATGTACTGTTGTTTAATGGACTAGCACGTGAAGGACCAGCAAGGCTTTATTGTACCAGTCCCAGTGTCAGAATTCCCAGCTTAGGGACAGCATGTACAATGACCCAAAGACACGCTGGACCCAAATTGCCTTTTAATGAATAATGATTGAAGGTCAAGGAAGAAAATAAAGAGCTGCCTCATGGTAATAAAGAAATAATTGATCAGGTGACTTTATGGAATAAGGAAATATCATAATATTGTTTTAGGAATAAATATTAGACAGCACAAACTATAGATGAAATCATTTGGATATAAAGGACGCAGCATCAAATATTAGCCAACAGAACATCAATTGTTAAATATTCATTGGGGAGTAAAATGTTATGAAAAGTTATGTTCTTGAACAATGAGAGAAAAAAAAAATAGAAGGAAAATAAATAAATAAATAAAGAATAGATTTAAAATTAATAAATTATTTTATATGCTACTTTAAATCCATTTTACTTATTTTCCCTTTTTTATGTAAAGTTTAAATAATTTAAAAATATATCATTTTTTTTTATCTAATTTTAATTATATTTTATTTTCTTTCTTATTTTCCATATTGAAACCAAATATGACAAAAAATTATTTCTCCTAGTATTTTTTTTTCTTTTCTTAATATTTTCCAGGAACCAAACATAACCTTAATGTTTATGGTTAATTTTAATTTAAATATTAATATTTATTTATATTTGGACAATAAGTTTTTATTGTATGTTAATAATTTTGTTACAATTTATTTTTTGGCTTAGGAATCTTTTCAGATAGTAAATTACTCTCTATTAAAGATTCAAGATTGTTATTCACTTAACCAAAAAGTCATAGGTAAGTCTAAAAAGATTTTGCTCTGCCTTTCCTTCTCATTTTTTTTCTTTATTTTTCTTTCTAGCCAAACAACCTCTGAGGATGATTTTTCAAGGGATGAGTGGCTAGGTTTTACATTTCTTGGAGTGATGGAAGTTAGGTGAAGGACCTGAATGCAAAGGTGGGAGTTGTCCTTGCTTTAAATGACAATAGTTGTTAACCATCAATGGTTTAGAGCAAAAGCTTTGTATATTTCTTACTACAGGAATTTACAAGTGTTTAATGAAAAAACATCATTCCTATCATTTTTGTCTCTCTCCTTATATATCAGCTACCTAAAAGATATATAAAAAGATATAAAAAAAAGTATCTAGGTTGGTTACAAGGAGAAACTAGGAAATTATAGAAAATATCTTAAGATAAAAATCTAACGGGGTCGGTGCACAGGAAGATTTCACGTACCATGCGAAATTTGGCATGGTGTGAGAAATTGGTTGGCTGCTTCAAGTGGTTTCACATGGTGTGCGAAATTTCGCACAACCATGCGAAACTGTTGGTTGTTGGATTTCTTCTTCTGATTTCCTTCCTTGCATCTCTGATTGGCTTGGCAAAGGGCTATGAAGTGCTTCAAATCTTGGATTCTTCATGCATTTGAGCTTTAACTTGCATTGCCATAGATTTCACCAACTTCTCCCTCATTATTGGCTTGTTTCAATAATCAAATAACTACCAAAAACACCAAAACTTGCCAAAAACTGAGTAGTAGCCTTTGTTAGGTTCCTTAATGTGCCAATTGAGTTAAAAGGTCTTAACTACTACTCAAAAGTCTTTAAAACAATTAGTTTCAAGCTATATAAAAGTACTTTTTTAGTAGTAATCACAAGGAAATTAAAAAAAATCTATGTAGGCTACTTGGAGTGAGAGAGATTCTGAAGAAAGTTACTCCATGACTTTTAAAGATGTTAAGTATGATCAAAATGACTTTTTGGTTGTTGTTGCATCTATTGATTCTGTGCATGATAGTGATAGCATCTATTGATTCACACAACTAACAAAAACCTAGTTAGGGGTATTCCTAAGTTGAGTGGTCAACCAAACCTATTTGTGGTGAGTGCATGAAGAGTAAACAAATGAAAAGTACTCACAAAAAAAAAAAGTAATGAAATTAATACCACTAGGATTTTGGATCTTCTTCATATGGATCTTATGAGTCCCATGCACACTAAAATGAGGGAAAAGATATGTCTTGGTCATAGTTGATGATTTTTCAAATATTCTTTTGTGTGCTTTCTTAGGGAAAAATATGATACCATTGAGCACTTGAAGTCTCCATGTATTAGGATTCAGGTAGAAATAGGTCATCAAATTGTGAGGATTAGGAATGATAAGGGGATAAAGTTTGATAATGTTGATGTTAACCTCTTTTGTGATTCAAAGGGAAGTAAACATGAAAATTCAGCCCTTAGAACTCCTCAATAGAATGGAGTGGCTGAAAAGAATAATAGAGTTCTTCAAGAAATGGCTAGAGTCATGCTACACATGCGTGATAACACCAAACAATTTTGGGCTGAAGCTGTTACTATTGCCTGTTATACTACCAATAGGGTTTTTATTAGGTATAAAACAAAGAAGATATCTGATGAATTGTGGACTAGAAGAAAGCTTAATCTTAAGTGCTTTAGGGTATTTGTCAATTAATATTACATACTCAATGATGGGGAAAACCTAGGCAAATTTGATTCAAAATCTGATTTAGGTAGATTCCTGGGCTATTCCAATAAGAATAAAGCCTATAAGGTTAATAATCAAAATTCACAGGTTATCTAAGAATCTAAAAATGTGGTTATTAATGACATTGGGTATGATTTTGATGAATTTGAAAGTGAAAATTTAACCCAGAGAATCAATCGGAGATAACATTGAAAAGGTGGAAAGCTTGGGAGATAATCTTGAAAGTATCCGAAAAAATAAGATTGACCCTAACAAGGACATAGATGCACTTCAAATTGATAAATTAGGTAAAGTGGGAAATAAACCTGAATCCAAACCCTATTTCAAATGTTATAGGTAACTTAGATGTTTCCATGGTTATAAGGAGACAATCAAGGATAAATGAGATATGCTTTGTATACTATACCTCCTAATTAGAACCTAAGAATGTGGAGAAAGCTTTAGGAGATGAATCTTGGACTACTGTACTACAAGAATAACTAAATCAAATCATTAGGAATGAAGTGTGGTACTTAGTCCCTAGGTTTAAAGATAAGCATGTGATAGGTACTAAATGGATATTTAAGAATAAACAAGATGAAAATGGGTTCATTGTGGGAAACAAAACTAAACTAGTAGCCCAAGGATATTCTTAAATAAAAGAGATTGATTTTGAGGAAACTTTTGTTCCTATAGCTAGACTAGAGTCCATTATAATTGTCCTAGCCATTGTTTGCCCCTTGAGAATGAAACTATTTCAAAAGGGATGTGAAAGCACTTTTTTAAATGAGATTCTAAGTGAAGAAGTTTATGTTGAGCAACCTAAGGGTTTCAAGGATCCAAAATTCCTCAATCATGTCTCTAGGTTAAAGAAAGGCCTTTATGGTTTAAAATAAGCTCCTAGAGCTTGGTATGAGAGGCTCACTATTTATCTTTTAGAGAAAGATTTTGAAAGGGAGTTGATAGAACCTTGTTTATCCATAAGTCTAAGTCTAAGTTTTTAATGACTCAAATTTATGTTGATGATATTGTTTTTAGAGCCATCTCGAGTGACCTTATCCTTAGCTTTGCAAAGGAGATGAAATTAAAATTTG
The DNA here is from genome assembly GCF_004353265.1 of Vitis riparia. Taxonomy (NCBI): domain Eukaryota; kingdom Viridiplantae; phylum Streptophyta; class Magnoliopsida; order Vitales; family Vitaceae; genus Vitis; species Vitis riparia. The sequence continues at coordinate 10,701,507 of NC_048434.1, read as the reverse complement.
AAATGAGTATGGTAGGTGAACTCAACTTCTTCCTAGATATGCATATTAGACAACTTTAAGATAGAATATCTCAATTTAAATATGCTAGGGAGTTAGTAAAGAAATTTGGCCTTGAATCCACTAAGCACTCAAGGACAACCATGAGCACTAACACCAAGCTTAGCAAGGACACATTTGGAAAGGATGTTGAGCAAAAACTATATAGGAGCATGATAGGAAGTTTGTTATACTTGACCAAGTTGTTCAAACATATCATTTAGTGTTGGAGTCTGTGTTAGGTACAAAGAAGACCCCAAAAAGTCACACTTAACTTTTGTTAAAAGGATTATACATTATATTAGTGGGACTTTAGATTATGGGTTATGGTATTCTTATGATTCCTTTCTTATTATTGTTGGATATTCTGATGCTGATTGGGTCAGAAATGTAGATGATAAGAAAAGCACCTCGAGTGCTTTATTTCTTTATTGGTGATTGATTGATAGCTTGGCTAAGTAAGAAACAAAATTCAATATTTTGACCTTTGTTGAAGTAGAGTATATCGTTGCAAGGAGTTGTTGTACTTAACTCTTTTGGATGAAATAGATGCTAAGTGATTATGGAATTGAGTAAGGGATAATGAACATTCATTGTGACAACTCTAATGCTATTAATATTTCTAAAAATCTTATCCTTCACTCTCGTACTAAACTCATTGATATTAATCATCACTTTATTAGGGATTTAGTTTAAAATAAGATTGTCTCTCTAAAGTTTTTTCCAACTAAACAAAATTTCGTAGACATTTTTACTAAACCCCTTGATTCTCTTAGGTTTGAATTCCTTTGAAAATCTCTCGGCATATGCTTGATTGATTAATATTCTTATGTTAGGCCTTAAAGTTTATGTCCTTATTTGTCTTTTCTTTTGGTCTCCTTTGACCTTCATCTTATCTTCTTTGGACCTTCGTTTTTTAAATGTTAGGGCATTTGGTTATTTATGTTTACTTACCTTATTAGCATGATTTGTAATATATTAAGTTTTTGACCTAAAGAAATATAAAAAATCTACAAGTTTTGATGTCAATTTTCACTAGATATTTGTTAATCACTATTGAGGTACATGATTCTTGATAGTTATCTTTGTATAGTTGAGAACCAACAATAGTTATACTTTGTGATTGATCAAAAGGTAGACTTCTTAAGTTTACCTAATAAAGTAGACTTTGGTTTCTTTAGAAGGAATAGGTGTCATGCTATATCTTATTATCCACATACATTGTTTGACTAAGTTAATTACTATTGTTCCCCAAAGTGAGTCAATGCAAACTTTGAATCCTTAACTACGAATCAACTCTCATATACCTTCCAAGATTCAATCTTTAAATATCTACTACTCACTTGCAACATTTAGAAACACCCCAAAGTGGATACAAAGATAACCATGAATAAAATAAAGAAAAATCAAATGAGATCATGGTGTGTAATGTCTCCACTTTCAAAAGAAAAAAAAATGATATCAAATTAAAAATGAGTTAAGTTGTGTTGTATATAGATCAACGAGGTTGTGTTAAACAAAAATATGATGATCTTAGAACAAATTGATTGGATGTATTCTTAATTTGACCAAAGACATGACTTGATTTCTTCTAAGAATTAAATTTCAAAATAAAGAACTAGATAGTAAGTTATCATCCCTTGAACATCAATACTTATGTTTCTATGTTGATCCTTATACATTGATAATCGAGTTTCTAATATGAGATTAGGATTAATCCTATTATTTGGAGCTAAAACATCATTCTTGCTTGATTGAGTTATACTATGTGGGAATTCTACTTGCTTTATTATATTTCAATTTAATTCTACGAGTTTCTACATTATGAATTTGCCATAGGATGTCTGATTATCATGTTCCTAGTTCATTATTGGTTTTCGCTATTTTTCTGTTTATATTTTTGTTGCTAAGCTCCTTTGTTAAGTATTCAGTTTTTTCCTAGAGCTTTCTGTATTGCATCGAGTGCTCAAACATTGCTTTCAATGCTTAAGTGTTGTCTTCTAATGCTCTTGGTACTCAAGCGCTCTAAGTTCTATCCAACGCCTCATCAAGCGGTCAAATTTTTAAAGCGCTTTAAGTTACTTCCAATATTACTTCCATCACTCGTACTCCTCAAGCGCTAGTCTAAATCCAATGCTCTAAACACCTATATAAGGGAATCTAATGTATGCTTTAGCTCATTTGTACATTTTTAAGTTTGTTCAAGTGCTCTAGTTGCTTTATTTTTCCTTTCTAAGGTTAGTCTGAGTCTTCTCTCGCTTTTTCATTTGCATAGCATTGTTTAGGAAGTTGTATTAAGTATTCCTAGTGGTTTACTTTTGCTAGGTAGTTTCCTCCATTTTTCGTGTTTTCATGCCTCATTTTATCTTTATGGCTATTAGATGTCATCCTAGAGACGTGACTCCTCCAAGGTCACTTAAGTCTATTTAGGGTATCCTTCTCCATGGTCCATTCAACTTGGATGATCTTCCTTTAGAGTGATTTCACTCCAAGGATGCGTGTACTCGATTTTATGCCAATTTTAAGATCCATCGTGTAGAGGTTGAGTGTCCTTTCGAGTTGCATGCTTTCCAAGATAGTCTTCATCTAGCCATTACTCGTGAAACAGGTTGGGAGACCTTGTTTTCGCTTTAAGGGACTTATTATCCTCACCTTGTTTAAATGTTATATGCGAACATCCACTATGTAGTTGTTGATTTTAATTTTAGATTCACCATGTACAGGTAGACCTTCATAGTTTCCACAAGCTCTATCAAGCGTGTATTAGGCATGCCTTGTCTCACTGAATGTGCACCCTATTTCTCTTCAGAGGTTTAGGTTCTCACACATAGCAAGCTTGATGCCATTCTGATCACCATTTTTACTTTGCAGACCAACGTCACTATAGTTGACTTCATCAAGTCAACATGGGTTTTGGTATTTTTCTCTTGTATTCCTTCTATCATTCCTCTCATTACTCCCAATTTTTTTATTCTGCAACTTAATTCATTCATGTGATTCTTACTACTCAGTAGTTCGATATAGGCCAGGTCATCCTTAATACCATGACTCCTTACCGAGATCCATTATATCGATTTGGTTTTCTCTCTTTCGCCCTTCTCATTTCCAAGATTCTAGAGGATGTGGGATTAAAATTCGATCATTCCTTAGCTATTCAAATGCCTTATGCTCTCATAGATGCTAGCATCTAGGCCAAGCACTACAGTTATGTTGATAGCCTTATAGCTCCTCTTACACCCGCTTAGTATCATGTTCTACCCGCTACGTAACACAGGAGGCTATTTAAGAGGCACTATTAGAGGAAGAGGAGAGTTGTGCCATGGAGTAGAAGTATTAGTTTCCAAGGTAGACTTTCCAAAGCCCACACCGATACATGCCATAACAAAGGTCATGTAGTTCTTTCACATGTATCTTCTTGTTTTGCATTCTCTTCTGTTGATCCACTCAATGAACGCTCATGGATTTGATGATGAGTCTTCACTTGAGGCTAGATGATCATGACACCCGCTTTCAAGAGATCCAAGGACAAGTCACTTACATCATATCTTGGATTCATTCTCAGGGTGCCTCAAGTTCTGCTCTACCTCCTTCACCCTTGATGCTTAGACAATTGTCTTTTTTTTTCTTACTTATATCTCATTGTATCCAAAATGATTACTTATATATATATATATAATATATATATTTATGTTCTTTCATTTACCGCTTTACATTTCTCCTTTGTGCTTATTGTTTATCATACTTTGTCATTTTTGTGAGAAAAAAGGGAGACATATAACTTAACAATGGAGCTTGGTTGAGGAGAACTTACCAAGTTAGGGGGGGGGGGGGGGGGGGGTAATTTTGGTGTAGTAATTTTTATATTATTATTTTATTTTTATTTTTTTGTTTTTGGGGGAAGCTACTTGTGACATTGAAGGAAACTAAACTTGAGATATTGGGGAAAACCAAATTACCAATCGATTACATGTTTTAAAAGTTTGAGAAAACACTTAACATAGATGTTTCCTGCAAAATTTTTCTTTTTATTTGTCTAACTCTCTTGAACCATTCTAAATAGTAGAAACTTGTTCTCATGGTCTTCTTTACATATATTCTAGTTGGTAAAGCTATTGGTCTCCCCTTGAGACCAGCTACTTCTTACAAAGCTTTACAAATATGTTTGGTTGATTTGCATGTAATCATATGTGTGTCGAATTGGACCTTGCACATTGGTTTCTTTACAGTATTATGTTTCTTCTTCAATCATAGTCAATGTATCAATCAAAACTTGTCACTATCTTGTTTTGCTTCCTTGACTATATTATATCCACACATTGCTTTAGGAAAAAATAAGGTTAATCTTAATTAGGAAAACACCCAAGAGGTGGGAGAGTGAATTGGGTTTTTAAAATATCTTTTCAACCACAACAGCTTAAGAAAAATAAGCACAAATATAAAGAAATAGGGGTTAGAACAAGCAAATAAAATTTATAGTAGTTCAGCACCCTTGCCTATATCCACTCTCCTTAAGTTCTTAACTGAGTAAGGGTTTCACTATCTTGAAGTTTCAACCAAGCTTCTATTGTCTTTACACTTGGATTTTGACTCCAATAGGCTTTTACACAATCCCTTCAAGTTTCTACTCACTTGAAGCTTTTAACACTCACTAAAACCTTAAATATAAATGGAAACTCTCAACCTAGCTTAATAAAGGCTCAAATACATTGAAATTGCTAGGAAGAATGACAAGGGTGCACTTAAGGAGTATACAAGTGAGGATTTAATGCACTAAGGAGAGCTTTTGGGAAAAGAATATGTAGTTAAACAATTAAATGTATATGTTCTCTTGCTCATTAACGAAGTTGAGATCTTAATTTATAGATTTCTAGCCTCGGGAACCAAAATGACAAAGAGTAGCCTTGATCGGTCGAGCTGGGGATTGATCGGTTAACTAGTCGTTGGGTAATAATGCATGGTAGGTGACGTTGGACTTAACCGAGCTTTAACTGAACCTTAACTTGGAAGACCTATCATAAACCAGGAATGCATAGAGCTACTAGAAGAGAAAGAAGATTTTTTGCATACCTTAATCGGTCTCGATCAGGAAGACTTAATCAGTTGACTGGTACCTTGACGATTGAGCCAGTTGACTAGTCTTTGACGATTCACCTATTTTGGCCATAAAACCTATCATTTTGTATTCCTTTCACTTCTAACACTTAGGCAAGGTCTTTAAGAGCACTAATGAGTCAAAATTAAAAAGATTTGCCTAAGGTTTGTATAAGAAAACTCGGGTTTTAATGGAAATTTAACTTTAATGCATAAACTGAGTTTTTAAAGATGTATGAAATACATGAAAAACCTAAGTGCACCCATGCATTCCACTTACATATGTTTCCTAAGATTAAAAAGTCTTCTATGTGCCTCGATCTTGCGTCCATTGAGTTCTTTCGAATTTCCAAACTAAAATATGAAATTCTTTTAATTCAAAACGATTAGCAACTTAACCATGATTTATATCATCAAAACACAATTAGGAGAACCTTGGGATAACACTTTACTTTGGTATATATATATATATATATTTATGTGTGCATGTTACACTGTTGGGAGATTCGTACTATAAGATGATGCATGTTTCCCTCGAGTCCTTGTTAGTTGAGCGTACTGAATGTTATGTAAATACATTATGAGAGTTTGAGGGGTTTATGTAACACAAAATGCTAAAGGATAGATTGTTAGGACAATGGGTCTTCATTGTATTTTGGTTATTTTGTTCCAATTTATTTTTTGACTTAAGAATCTTTTTAAATAGTGACTTACACTTTATTGAAGATTCAAGGTTGAAAAACCAAAGTCCAGTAAGGAACACTTAAAAGGAGGCGAATGGGTGAAATACAATTTAATAAAGATTTATATGTTATACTTAATTTTTACCCTAGAAGTTGTTAGGGATTATAAATTCTTTCTATTGTTAGCAATTCAAACAAAATATCAATAATAAGCAATAGACAATAGATTTTACATGAAAAACCCCCACACTAATTGTGGAGATAAAACCATGAGATCTAAGCTACTAATTTCAATCCATTATACAAATCAAGTCACACAGATTTATCTGGTTTCCTTACCCTAAAGAGTTACTCTCTAGTACCTACAACTTGATTCACGTCTATGATGCAACAACCTTCATTACTCCAGTGGATCATCTTAACCTCACTGAAGAGATGAAGATCTTCAACCCAAGATTTAACACTTGAATTCTTTGTATGAGAGATTGAGAATGGTGTGGCACTGTAGACTTTCTCCTCAATGAACCTTTTAAAAAATTATATGATCTCTTATTCTCAAGAGTTTATAATGATGTATATTTTAGAAAAAAACTCGAAGAGATTGGTTTTGGAAGAGTTCTAAATTCAGTTACATGAAAAAATCTTAGTAAAACAGGTATGACTGCTTGAGCTGACTTACATTGCTTAAGTGGTCCTGATTACTTGAGTGAACTTACATGGTCTGACCCTTGAGCAGTTTTTTTTTCTTTAAAAATCAATAAAAAAAATTTTAAACTGAGAAAAAAATATTGATTCTCTTTATACTTGAAAGGAACTTAATATCCCACAAGCCAACCTCTTTAGATGTACTTGTGAGTTTTCGGTTGATTGAACTATAACCTTGATCTTGAATGAGAGTAAATCACTATTTAAAAAGGACTTTTATGTCCAAAATTAAATTGGAACAAAATTCCAATATATAAATAAGACCCAATTCTTAACAATCTCCCAATTTGGTAACTTTGTGACAAACTTCATTACATAAACCCACTTGTACCTCATAAAGGAGTTACATAACACACATTAACATTCAATTAAATAAACTAAGGGAATGTTTTCACCATCTTGTTATACTAAACTTCAAACCTGTTACTTGCATAGATAAAAAAAACTATGCAAAGGTAAATAATTTGTGGGATAAGATATGATCAAGACAACAAATAGTATAATTGGAAATTTTGCTTGATGCATTGTGAAAGTATGAAGAGGAACAAATCCTGTAGCGACACTAAGGTACAAAGCTAGCTTGGCAGGATCTAGATGCATGCGAATCAATAACATAATACAAGCTTGATAGACACAGCAGATCAACTATATGCTTAAAAGTCTATCTCCAACCAAAAATAGGTAGTGAAAACCACATGAAGAAGAGTCTATGACTTAGAATAGTTTAGAGAGATAATAATTCAGACAAAATATTTTGCAAGAAGCATTTGTGTCAGGTATCTCTTTATAACTTCTAAGTTATGTTTTCAATTGTTGATTTGGTTCCTCCAGTGTCTTACATTTATTTCCTCCAAGATTTCAATTAATTTTCCTTAAGAATTAAATGAATGAACTAAATAAATTATTTAAGAATTATGAACTCCCTTAAATTAAACAATAACTTCTATAAGAAAAGTTTTCCCTATTTTTACTAGCTTTGGCTCTATCTAGTGATGTGTTCTCAAAAAAAAAAAAAAAAACTCATTAATTTTCTACCCATTTTTTGTCACAAAAATGTCAAAGAGCAATAAGGATATCAAAATAAAAGCTTAAAAGAGATATGACAAACACAAGAGCAAGGAAAAGATCATCATATATATATATGTATGTATGTATGTATGTATGTATGTATGTATGTATGTATGTATATGTATATATATACATATATATCCAAATATGATTCTAGATATAGAGATATATAGTATAAAGTAAATTTAGATCAACTAAACATAAAAAATAAATAAAATCTAACCACCAAGAAGAGACGAATGAGGGAAGAAGCTCGAGGCACTCTATGAATTGATCTATGAGCTAATGTAAGTCAATTAACCTTGGAACTCATGGTGCTTAATGTCCTATGAGTCCAACCTCTGGTGACCATGCTTTATGAAGTCGATAAGCTCTCTAAGGGTTGGGTCAATAGATGTCGATGCACTTTGAGAAGCTCGAGAAGATCTAGCACGACCATGACTCGAGTGAGTCCTTAAAGCATGCTTGGGAAAGTCATCATTGGAAAGTAGGAGCATCTTTCTCCATCATTCAGATCTTGTTTTCCTTGATGGTGATAGCCTCCCAAGTTGCTTGTTGTGTTGTTGTTGCATCTTGTGGGCCATGGGGAGCAAGAGGAGCCATGAGACCATACACATGACTATAGTGCTTAGCTTAGGAGCTCTCATCCAGTAAGGCACTCTTGGCATTGCTGATCTCAAAACTTACATCCTTAAGGATACAGGAAACAAGGAACACAAAAGGAAGATCGCTCAATCAAAAGGAGTAGTCGTGATAAGAGGTCAAAGTATCAAGAATAACCTGGTCAATATTGAACTACTAACTTGTGAGAATGTCATGAATTAACCGAGCAGTTGATTGCTAGATCTCGGTATGATGGGTAGAGAAGTAGAAAGAATAAGTGAGGAATGTAACAATGATCCATGCTGGCTTGGAAAATCCAACAATAAAGATATAAGAAAGAAAACTCGATGGGCACCGAAGAGGGTGGTTGAGATGGTCGCAAGCTCTCCTTGAGTGAGAGCCTGTACATCCAAAGCGAAGGAAGAAAGATGAGCATCCAATCTAGGCATGCCAAGTGCACACTTGATTGAGTGAGAGAAGATTGGGAAGGACTAGCCATACATTGTCACTCTAAAGGTGATGCCGACCACGATAGAATGCATGTTTGCATAGAATATGCGAACTAAGTGAGGGTATTAGGTCCCCTAAAATGAAAACAAAGACTCTTAATCTCTTTCTCTAAGAATACAAGGGAAAGAAGTGTCTTAGAAGGCTAAGGGATCGATAGGCCACTCAACCTTGATGCTTCGGTGGTGAAAAGATGCGTAATATCGATCTTGGGTCTCTTGATAGTGGAAACACTCCATTGGTAGAGTAGTAGGGTCAAAAGGACCTTGAAATGTGATCTTGGATGGGCTTAGATGACCTAAGAGGGGTCTCTTCTCACAGGCATCTATGACTTCCCATAACAAGGTGATGGAATAGATAAAGTCACAAGAAACAAGAAAAAACTACGAAAGAAAACTAACCCACTAGGAATAGTCTAAACAATGTGTAGAGCAATACTATGAAAGCCAAACCTCAAAAAACAAAGTAAGTTGACCTCAAATGGTAAAGAAGCAAAATCCTAGCGCTAAGAGAAAACAAAAATGTTTGAAATGAAAATAGTGCAGTAGATACTTAAATAGACATTAGGATTGCTAGATGCAGATTAGTACTTGAGTGTCACGAAAGTTGGAAGCGTCATTGGATGCAACTTATAGCGCTTAAATGATCTAACCGCTCAAAGTGGCGTTTGATACAACTCACAATGCTTGAGCCTAAGTAGCATTAGATGGAGCATTTGAGCGCTAGTAACAACACTCGGCATTAAAAGAAAAAACCAAAATACTAAGAAGCCTTGAAAAACAAAGGAATTCAACACAAAATCAAAGTAATGATAAAAACACAACCATACAACGTAGACAGATCATTGATCAAGAACTCTCAAGATTAGTTTAATCAATAATAAATCAAGTAAGTTACTTTAGATATTATATGCCTAAAGTAAACTAAAAAAAGGCCAAAGAAAATAAATAATGAAAAAAATAAGCTCCAAACCTTTAAGGCCTATAACATTTAATGATTAATCTATTATACATCTACCTAAGGATTTCCTAAGGAACTCAAACCTAAGAGAATCTAGGGGTTTGGTAAGAATATCTTCCAATTGATGTTTGTTAGGGACAAACTCTAGAGAAACAACCTTTTCTTAAATAAGATCCCTAATGAAATGATGAAAATTTTCAATGTGTTTAGTATGGGAATGAAGAATAGGATTCTTTGAGATATTTATAGCACTAGAGTTGTCATAGTGTATGTTCATGGTCCTTTGCTCAATTCCATAGTTTTTCAGCATCTGTTTCATCCATAAAACTTGTGTGCAACAACTTCCAAAAACAATATATTTAGCTTCCATAGTAGATAAAGATATAGAATTTTGTTCTTACTAAGCCAAGCCACAAGACAATCACTAATAAAGAAACAAGCACCAGATGTGTTTTTTTTATCCTTAAAGTTTTCGATCCAATTAACATTAGAATAAGCAACAATCATAAGAGAAAATCATAGGGATACCACAGACCATAGTCAAGAGTCCTGTTTATATAAAATGTAATTCTTTTAATAGTAGTTAACTGTGACTCTTTGGGGTTCGCTTGGTACCTAGCTCAAGCTCCAACAGTAAAAGATAAGTCAGGACTTATTGTGAGGTATAGTAAGCCTCCTATCATATTCTTATAGAACTTTTGCTCAACATATTTTCTAGATGTATCCTTGCTAAGCTTAGTGGTAGTGCTCATAGGTGTCCTAGAGTGTTTAGTAGATTTGAGACTAAATTTCTTAACCAACTCCCTAGCATACTTGGATTGAAAAAGAAAGATTTCATATTTTAGTTGCCTAATCTTGCAGTCCTCGGAAGAAAGTTAGTTTACCTACCGTACTCATTTCGAATTCAGTTTTCATTTATTTAGCAAAGCTAAGGGTAAGGTCACTAGAGGTGGCTCTAAAAACAATATCTTAAATCTGTCCCACTAACAACTCATCCTTAGACTTATGAATAAACAACATTCTATCAAACCCCCTCTTTTAACTTTTTCTCCAAAAGATAGGTTGTGAGCCTCTCATACCAAGCTTTAGGAGATTGCTTTAATCTATAAAAGGCTTTATTTAACCTATAGACATGATTAGGGAATTTTAAATCCTCGAAACCCTTAAGTTGCTCGACATAAACCTCTTCACTCAGAATTCCATTTAGAAAATCATTCTTGACATCCATTTGGTAAAGTTTTATCCAAGGATTTTGCTATTGCCAAAGTATCCTAATTGATTCTAATCTAGCTATGGGTGCAAATGTCTCTTCATAATCAATCTTTTCTATCTGTGAGTATCCTTGGGCAACCAACCTTGCTTTGTTTCTCATAATGACCTCATTTTCATTTTATTTGTTCTTGAAAATCCATTTTGTATCTATGACATGTTTATCTTTAGGCCTAGGGACTAAGTACCACAGATCATTCTTGGTGAATTTATTTAACTTTTCTTGTAGAGTGGTAATCCAAGGTTCATCACTTAAAGCTTCCTCCACATTCTTTGGCTCTAATTAGGAAGTATAACATATAAGACCCATTTCATTTATTCTTGATTGTCTCCTAGTAACTACACATTCATTTATATTACTATAACATTTGGGATTGGGTGGTTCTTAGGAACTTTGGATCTATACTTATTCTCCGTTTCTTCAAATGTGTTTTCTAGAGGTATAGTTTCATCCTTGTTAGGGTCAAAGTCACTTTTAGGGACATTATTAAGGTTTTCTTTTGTGATCTCCACATCTTTAAGGTTATCACCAATTGATTCTTGGGTTAAAATTTGACTATTAATTATATCCCAATTATACCCTATATAATTTATAACCACATTAGAAGACTCCTAGACGACTTGTGAATTTTGATTATAAACCTTGTAGGCTTTACTAGAAGTAGAATAACCTAGAAAGATGCCTACATTAGATTTAGCATCAAACTTACCTAGGTTTTCCCCATCCATGAGTACATAGCACTGACGCAAAAAGTTCTAAAATACTTAAGGTTAGGTTTTCTCTTGGTCCACAATTCATAAGATGTTTTCTTTGTTCTAGGTCTAAGAAAAATCCTATTGGCAACATAACATGTTGTATTAATAGCTTTGCCCAAAATTGCATAGGGGTATTATGCATATGAATCATCACCCAAGCCATTTCTTGTAACACTATTTTTTATTTCAACCAATCCATTATGCTGAGGAGTCTTAGGGGTTAAAAATTCATGTTTAATCTCTTTAGGCTCATAAAGGAAGTCAACATCTACATTCTCAAACTCTTTCCCCCTATCACTCCTAATCCTTATAATTGGATGACCTATTTGCACTTGTATTCTATTGAACAATGACTTCAAATGTTGTATGGCCTATGACTTTTCTCTAAGAAACTCACAAAGGAGTATCTTGAAAAATCATACACGACCATAAGGACATATCTCTCACTTTCTTTACTTTCAGCATGCATGGGTCCCATGAGATCCGTATGAACAAGATCTAAAGGTCTAGTGGTCTTAATTTCCTTAACCTTTTTGTGAGAACTTTTAGTTTGTTTACCTTTCATGCACTCTCGAAAAATGGGTTTAGGTTCACCACTTAGTCTAAGTATATCTCTAACTTTTTCACTATTCACTAAGTACATAAGGTCCTTATAATTTATGTGACCTAGCCTTTTATACCAAAGTTGGGTAAGATCTAACTTTTCCATACTTCACACAAGAGGTATTCTAGAAATAGGATTTATTGCATAATAGTTATCAATCGTCTTATGTCCTACGATAATGACATTTCCCTCTTTGTTAATTGCTTACATAAGTTTTGGCAAAAAATCAGCCTATGATCATTGTCACATGTTTGACTAATACTTAGAAGGTTTGCCTTTAATCTATGTATATAGAGAACTTCATCTAAATTAGGACAACCAAGGATAGATATACTTCATTTTCCTTTCACACAAGCTAAGCTCTCATCTCCAAAAGTAACTATCCCACCATTATAGTCCTCCAAAGATGGGAAAAATGACTTGTCTCATGTCATGTCTTGAGAAGCCATTATAAAAGTACTAGTCACTAGAAGATCTATCTTTAAGTGCAATGAAGACTACTTGACATTTATCCCTATCTTTTCTATCTAGACTTGTCTGGTCCTAGGTGGGACTTAGTGGAACTTGATTGACTTCTAGGCTTTTGATTAGTTTTATTCCCTTTCCCATTTTCAAGATGTTAATTTAAAGGAATTAAAGCCATTCATTAGCCTACTCATTTGAGATCAAATCTTCTAGGAACTTAGTATAACATCTAAATTGAGTGTGTCCAGTTTTCTACATTGTATGCATAGTGATGGGTTTTTAGGAGATTATGATTGGATAAGGGCCTCATCTTTACCTTTGACAAACACAGTTTCTCCACTAGAGGGAGTTTCATCTTATTGATGTACCCCAAACCTCTTTTATCACAATAGGTTTTTTATTTATCAAGTATTCATTAAGAACTTTAGTTCTAGTGTGAAAGAAAGTCAAAATGTACTTTTACTGTATGAGAATGGCTTGTACTTCAGTGCGTCCACAGAAGAGGAAATAGATTTCATTCACAGAGGAAGAAGACTTATTGTTTTTTTATCTCTTAAGTTAAAGCATTATTTTTCTCAAAAAGAGAATGATGTTCCAACTTAAGAAATCGATTTTGGTTAAGTAGATTAGTCTTTCCATATTAAGCATGTCAATCTTCATTTTATGAGCTTCAAGAATATCATGATCTTTTAAATATTTTTAATTAGTTTTTCATGCTTAACACAAAATTACTCAAAAACTAAACCTTTTGATCATCAGTAAACTCATCATCACTATCACTATCACAATCATTATAATGCTCAGATTCCGTAGATGTAATGAAAGCTAAAAATTAATTGGGATCGTACCTTGCATCTTCAGAAGCTATTGAAGCACTTTGTTCAAACTCTATGTCACTCCATATTGTCTACATAAACTTTCTGATATCTTTAGGGCTAGGACAATCAACAGCGAAGTGTCTAAGACCTTCGCAATTAAAGCATTCAACTTTCTTACATTTGAAGGAACCTTTATCCTTTTCTTTGGATGATTGTTCATTAGGTCTCTTTTCTTTTCTAGATTCTTGATTTTTATAATATTTTCTATTAAATTTCATGACCTTTTTAATCCTTTTATCCATATGAGCCAATTCATTCCTAATCATGTTATATGACATTTTAATATCTTTTTACTCATTCTTAGAAGCCTTAGAGGTAAGAGTCTTTAGGCTTTGAGAACTACGTAGGGTCATCTCATATGTTTGTATAGAGCCAACAAGTTTATCAACTCTCATGGAATCAATGTCATTGTTTTTCTCTATGGCAGTAACCTTAGGTCTAAATCTCTCTAGAAGAGATCTCAATATTTTTCTAACTTTGAGTTTGGAATAGGTTCTCCAAGGTTCAAGGAAGAATTAATTATATCACTCAATTCAAAATAAAAGGTAGAAATTTTTTATTTTCATGCATCATTCTCAAACTTAGTAGCAAGCATTTGTAATTTAAATATTTTAACTACAAACATACTTTCATCAGTGACTTGAAGAATATCCCATGCTTATTTTGCACGTTTACAATTTGCTATCTTGCGAAACTCATCTAGATAAACTTCGTTAAAAATACTAAATGAAGCTCTAACATTGACTTCACTACCTTCATTATCAGTTTTGTCCCATTTGTGTTTAGGTTTCAGTTCTCCTGTTGATCTTCCTTAAGCATCAAGGATCAATGGGGGTGCCCATCCATATTCTATTGAATTATATTCCCTTTCGCCTCAAATTTTAAGGAAAAACATCATTCGATCTTTCCAATGGGAATAGTTATTCCCTTCAAAGTAGGGTAGACTATTCAAAGGGCCACCACTTTTAGATTAATCCATATTGAACTTACAAGATCAATAAAATTTGATTTTTGTCTATATGATCAATAAAAGTTGGATTTTGAATCAATCTGATCAATAAAAATTGGATTTTTAATCAATAGGATAAAGAATCAATTTTATTTTATCCCTCTTTGATACCAATTGAAAAAACGAAAGTCCAATAAGGAATATCCAAAAGGGAGGTGAATGGGTGAATTAAAAAAATTTAAATAAAGATTTATATGTTATACTCAATTTTTACCTTATGAGTTATTAAGGATTATCAATTCTTTCTATTGTAGGCAATTCAAACTAAATATCAAATAATAATCAATGAGACATAGGAGATTTTTATATGGAAAACACCCAAACTAACTGTGGAGATAAAAAATCACAAGTTCTAAGACCTACTATTCTAAATCTACTATATGAAATCAATTTACACAGATTTACCTAGCCGCTTTACCTTAAAGACCTACTCTTTAGTACCTACAACTTGATTCATGTCTACGACACATTAACCTTCAATTACTCTAATGGATCATCTCAGCCTCATTGAAGGGATGAAGCTCTTTAACTCAAGATTCAACACTTGAATCCTGTGTATGAGAGATTGGGAATGGTGTGACACTTTAGTCGTTCTCCTCAATGAAACCCTTTAAAAAATTATATGATTTCTTACTCTCAAGAGGTTATAATGAGGCATATACAAGTAAAAAGCCTAAAGAGATTCGATTTTGGAAGAGTTCTAAATTTAGTTTATGTGAAAAAAATCTCGACAAATGGGTATGACCGCTTGAGTGGTCCTAACCGCTTGAGTGGACTTACACGGCTTAAGCCATTTAACCGCTTGAGTGGTTAGTTTCTCTTTAAAAATAAATAAAAACATGTTTAACTTGAGAAAAAAATACCGATTCTCTTTATACCTTAAAGGAGCCTAATATGCCACAAGTCAAACCTCTTTAGACGTTGCTGTGACTTTTTGATTGGTCAAACAACAACCCTTGATCTTCATTGGAAAGTAAGTCATTATCTAAGCAGGACTTATTTGACTAAAATTAAATTGTAATAAATTTTCAACATATAAGCAAGATTTAATGTCCTAACAAAGGTTATTGTTCACTCAACCGAAAAGTCACAGGTAAATCTTAAAAGGTTTGGCTTGTGACAAGTTAGGTACTTAATTAAAAGATTAAATGGATCGGTATTTTTTTATTTAATTAAAAATATTCAAATAATATTTTGAAAAATGCAAGGCCGCTCGAGTAATAGAAACAATGCTTAAGCATTGGGACTACTCAAAAGCAAGACCAACACTTAAACGCCCAAGGCACTTGAGTGGTGGTAAGTGCGTTTGAGCACTTGTATAGAATCTACCAGAATAGGGAAGATTTTAAATATTTCATGCAAATTGAGTTTGGAAACTTTGAGATACCGATCCCTTAGAGCTTAGATGCTTTTATAAGCCCATTATAACCTTTTTAGAGTTGGACATTCACTGAGGGGTTTAGCTTAAATTGTCATATCATTCCTAATCTCTCAATAAGGATTCAAAGTGACACAAATTTCATATCTCTCAAAAGTTATATGTTCATGTAGATGTATTAATCATATTTTCAATGATTTGGTTAAGAAAATGGTGGATGACTTAGGGTCAAAAAATTTTCCCCCAAATATCATTATTGGGAAAAAATATTGGAATTTCCATGCAAGAGTTAAATAAAATGCATGGCATAGGCGTACAATCCTTGGGTGATAAGGAAAATAAAAAAAAAGTGGTTTAGAATTGATTAAAATAATTCACAAAGGGTAATATTGTACACCTTTGTACAATTAATACATTTCCCTTGTACAGTTAGTGTAATACTCTTGTACAATGACACAAATTTTATATCCCTCCTAAGTTATGTGTCCACGTAGGAGTGTTTAACCATATTTCCAATGGTTTAGTTGAGAAGATGGTGGATGACTTAAGATCAATTTTTTTTTCCCCAAATATCATTATTAGGGAAAGTATTGGAATTTCCATGCGGGAATCAAAATAAAGTGCATGACATATGTGTACAATTCGTGAGTGATAAGAAAATTAAAAGAATAACTCATAATCTATTATAATCTTTCACAAAGGGTAGCCTTGTACAACTTTGTACACTTAGTACATTTTCATTGTACTATTAATGTAATACAATTGCACAGTGGCGCAATAAATGAATAAATAATTTTTTTATTTTCATATAAAAAAAATAGTACTAAACAAGGTTTTCAATTTTCATTTTTAAAAATATTTTTCATTTTTTAATTAAACGTATTTTCAAAAAGAGAATATAGAAAATAAAAATTATTTTTTAAAAAATAAAAATAAAAATAAAAATTAGAAAAATATTTTAAAACCAAACTCAAATATAATCTATATAATTTTTAACTACTTGTTTTCATCTAAAATAAGTAAATATATCTTTCAACTATTTTATATAAGAAAAATTCAATCTCTACTATGTATTGATATAATTCACTTCTAAAATTAGGTCATATGAAAACATTTTAATTGAGTACTTAAAATAAAAACTCTTCATCCATCCTCTTTCTTTCTTTTTCTTTTTCTCATTTTAATAAATTTTCAGTTAATTCAAATCATTCAAAAAAATCCTTAATAAACAAATTTGTAACATTTTATGTAACATATTACTAAAAGTCATGTTCAAAAGGTTATTAAAATAAGGAAGGAAGAAAATTTAAAAAAAAAATTAAACTTTTTATTTTATAATAGTAAAAAAACTTTAAAATACTTTTTAGTATAAAAAAAATTAAAATAGTGAATATATTTATTTTAAACAGTATTTTAATCATTAAATTATTTACTTCTAAATGTAAATGATAAAAATAAATGTAAAAGATAATTTTTATTTATTTAAATTAATATTTTTTTAGAAAGTATTTTCCAAAATAGTCTTTGAATCATTAATATAATTTTTGTTTATTTATAATTTAAAAATAAAAAATAATGTTGATTTTTCAATTATTTATAAAAGAGTTTAAAAAAATAATGAAAAATCCAAAAATTGTTAAATAAGAAATAATAGTGGCAAGTGGTAGAATAAAGACAAAAATGAGTCAAGTGGGTATTTTTATCGATTACTATCTCATATTCTTATAATCAATTATGGGTGGTTGGAGGACCTTATCTTGGTTATAGGGTTGAAAACACAATTGTCCCAAAAAGAAATAAGGAAAAACAAAACAAAACAAAATGAAAAAGGGGCTTACTGAGTAGCAAAGGGACTTACTGACGAATATACTATTCGTCACCCACATAAACAAGGTGATTCTCCATTGCAGACTACCATGTCAAGCTCTCAACTCCCTCTTCCTCTTCCTGAGTATTTGCAAGAAGATGAAGTAACTCAGGAACACAGGGACTTACTGTCCTCCCTCCCCAGAGAGAAGGGTTGGGTTACATCTCATCTCTTTCAATACCAAGGCTTTTGGCATACATCCAGGCATTTGAAAGGGGTAGTGGCATGCCAACAACACTTCCAAGCTCACGATCCTGACATCCTCCTTGTCACCACTCCCAAATCAGGCACCACGTGGTTGAAGGCAATGGCCTTTGCCTTATTGAAAAGGGTTAGATTTCCTGATGCCCGACACCACCCATTGCTCACAAACAACCCTCATGAACTCGTGCCCTTCTTAGAGATTAAGCTCTATGCTGAAAGCAAGGTTCCTGATCTCACCTCATTTACTCCTCCAAGGCTCTTTTCAACTCATTTACCATTCACATCTCTGCCAGAATCTGTGAATACCTCAGGTTGCAAGCTTGTGTATCTATGTAGGAACCCCAGGGACACCTTCGTGTCATTTTGGCAGTTCACTAATAAGTTGAGACTCGAGAATATGGGGACTAATCTGCTCGAGGAGGTTTTTGATAAGTTCTGTAGGGGAGTGAGTTTGTCTGGACCCTTTTGGGACCATGTGTTGGGTTATTGGAAGGAAAGTTTGGAAAAGCCTGAGAAGATACTTTTCTTGAAGTATGAGGAGATGAAAGCACAACCCCATGTTCAGTTAAGGAGACTGGCTGAGTTCTTGGGGTGCCCATTTTGCCCAGAGGAAGAAACCAGATGTGTGGTGGATGAGATATTACAGCTGTGCAGCTTTGAGAACTTGAGCAATTTGGAGGTGAATAAGAATGGGAAACTGTCATCAGGGGAGGAACACAGCGCATTCTTTAGACGAGGTCAAGTTGGAGATTGGGTGAACTATTTGACAGCTGAGATGCTTGATAGATTAGATCATATAACTGAAGAGAAGCTCCATGGTTCTGGTTTAAAATTTGAGGTATCTTAAGTTGTATTATTTTGCTCCTCTTTTGCAAGAATGTGTATTTTGACATTGTTTTGGCCCTTCAGTGTCGTTTATCTGAGTAGCACGTCTACTTGGTTTTTCATTTTCATGTTTATTTGATGATGATGGAGGCTATGACATTGGTTTCATGTTTAGCTTTAAGAGAATATGACATTGGTATCTCAAGTTGTAAATTGACTTATGTACGATTATACTTGACAACATTTAATTGCCATAATGGCATTTTTCGAACTCTGAATTTTTGGACAGCATTAATGGAACATTTGAACTTGAATCTAAAAGAAAGTTAGGTGGTGTTTTATGTTTTTTTATTTTTTATTTTTTTTCAGCCTCAAATATAAATATATCTGAATTTAACTTAAATTTGAATATAACTTATTACCATTAAGTTTTTAGGTTGTTTATTTATTTTATTAATATTTGAATGTCGTTATTAAGTATTAAGTTATTTGTTTTTATTCATATTTGAATATGAAATTATTTTGATAAAATTAAATATTATTTTTATTTTTATTTGAAAACTAATAATTGAAAAAAGATATAATTTTAACATATTTCTAAAATATTATAATTTATTCTCATAATTAAAATTTTATAATAGTTAATTATGTGATTAGTTAAAAATTAGTAATAAAATAATAATTGGGGTTTCTAGTTATATCTAGTAGCTAAAAAAAGTTGTGAATTTTTAAATTAATAGTTATTTGGATCTGCTTATATTCAGATTTACAGAATTGTGATTGAAATATATATTTCATTATTATGATTAATTCATAATTTTCATATTTTTAATTTAGGAAATAGTATGAAATCCTAATTTTATTTTTTTATTTTTCAAATTAACTAGAGTTGTTCATTTTGGTGGATACTTAGATGAGTTTGAATTATATTGTTTAATTCTAATTAAGGAAAATCATTGAAATTAATGATATTTTATTTCGATTTTATTATATGATATTTTGAAAATTCATAGTAAATTTATTTATAATTCAAATTTGTGATTTTATTGTCATTTTCAATATTTGTGAAACATCAAATCTAATTTGATTGACCATTAGATGAATTATAAGGTAAAATCTGAGGTTGCATGGGGAACAATTTGGTTTGGTTTTGGAATTTCGTAAATTCACTTTAGATTATTATTTTTATCTAAATTAAATTATTTTTATATTGTTCGTTTTTTTAAAAAGTAAAAATTCATAATAAAATTTAAATATATTTTTCTTAAGAAATAAGTGAAAAATGGATAAAAACAATATCTACTTCAGTTATAGTCAGTTTTTTTCCTTGATACGACAAATTCACTAATTTAATGTGAATTTATTTTCATCCAAATTAGATAAATTTGTCGTAGTTTAATTTAATTGTAAGGTAAAAGTTATTCAAAAATAAATTCGATTTCATTTATATGAGAAATTGGGTGTAACTATCATAAAAAATTCAATGCTAAGGGGTGTAGTGGAAGTGAACAAGTTATTTATTTATTTATTTTGTTAAAATCAATGTAACATCTCAGCCTTTTAGATAGGATTAAAAAAAAATTTGAAAAAAAAATAAATCAAATTAAATTAAATACAATTATGTAGAGAAAACAAAAAGAATTTAATTAAATTAGCAAGGATTGTGGATAGCAAAGTTTGGAGAAAATGTAAGGAATAAAAATAACTTTTTTGAGGAAAGTTAACAGAGTGGACTAAAGTATTATATTAAATTATAATAATTAAAGACTTTTTCTATATAAAATTTCTTTAAATTTTCCTAATTCTTATAGTTGATTTAATTTATCTTAAATCATAATTCTCATAATTTTAAAATATTAAAATTTCAACCTTAATTTAAGTAATTAAAAGTAACTAGAAAAATGAAGATCCTAGTTAATAAATTTAAAGTGAGTAATTTTAGGGAACACTTGCACGCTTAGAAAGTGTAGAGATTTTAAGGTCATTCCTATTATTCCTATATCAATTAGGGGTTTTTTTGGTACTCCATGAAGATACAGAGGACATAAGAGTAAATTTATAAATCCCTCAAAAATAAATAAAAGAAAATTCATCATTTCTCTTCATTTTCCATAGGGTTTCTTCTTCTTCTTCAAAAAGTTGTTGAGAGAAAATGATATAAAAATCTAACACAAACATAAAAGCCATGTTTGGTTCTCATAAAATTTAAGGGAAAATATGAGAGAAATAAAATAGAAATGAGTTAAAAATATGAGGAAAGAAAAAGTGAAGGAAAATAAAAAATGAATAAATGTTATTTTTAAGGGAATTAATCATTAACCTACTCATTTGAGATTCAAATTTCTATAAGAACTTAGTATAACACCTATACTAAATGTATCATGTTTTCTTATAGTGTGTGCTTAGTGATGGGTTTTTAGGAGATGTTGCTTGGTTAGAGGTTTCATCTTTACTTTTAACAAACACAATTTCTCTACTAGAGAGAGTTTCATCTTTATTAATGTACCTCAAACCTCTTTTATTACCATGGCTTTTACAATTATCAAGTATTTCCTTAAGCATTTGGCTTCAGGGTGAAAGATCTCATTTACTTATTACTTTTCATCCCTTGAGTGAAAGCATTATTCTTCTAAGGAAAGAATGATGTTCAGACTCAAGATATCTAATTTTTTCAAGAAGATTAGTCCTCTCTTCTTTTAGTACATCAATCTTGGTCCCCATCCATATTCCTCTGAATTTCATACCCATTCACCTTGCATTTTAAGAAAAAAACTTCATTCGGGCTTTCTAGTGGGAATAGTTACTCCCATCGATTAAGATGCACTATTCAAAAGAGCCCTAGTTTTTTATTGTTCCATATTGGACTTATAAGATCAATAAAAATTGTTATTTGAATGTTGTTTTTTGCTGTGGTTCATGCCATGGATGGATGATGCAATTTTGAAGCATAACTTTTGAATAAGAAAAGGGTTTTCAATTATTTATGCTTGATTTTTCTTGTATTTGGTTGATTTTTCTTGTATAGCTTTCTATGTTTGAATATTGTTCATGTGATATTCAAGTTATACTTCTTATACAAGTGGGGTTTATCATGTTTGAAGAATGGAAGAGGCTCACAGTATATATACTAGCTTGATCATACAAACAATATTTTGTCTTAACATCATACTTTAAATATATTATGCTTTTGTTTATTGTTTTAAATGGAACATAATGAAGGATTTGAATTGCATAAAATTGTAAATGAAAGAAAAATTTGACTAACTGGGATTGACAAAAGGATAACTTTTTGATTGATCGGCTAATGGAGCAAATGCACGAAGGACAAAAGATGTGATGAACTTTTACCAAGACAACTCATACAATAAAAGCTTAGAAAATTATAAAAAAAATTATTTAAGTTGTAACTCTAAGCACTTAAAAAATAGAATGATTTTTTTTTCTTTTTTTAGGATGTTGCTCAAGAAGTTTTACATAGTGGTAAGAAGATTTGTTTTCAATCAATTAACCCAAATGATCGAAACTATCATGGATGTGTGGCCTACTTACACTAACATCGTCTTATAATTATTTTCTTTTCCATTTTTGTTTATTGTTGTTCATATTTAAATAATTTGTTTCATGTCGTCAAACCATAGTGTACGGATCTTTCATTTATAGGATCTTTTGTTCTCATAACAAAGGAATTCCTTTTATTTAGAGGTTGATGAAATTTATAAAATATAGTATTAACTTTAGAAAAATTTGTTCAATATAAGTTACCTTTGCGGGAAATTGGACCTCCATGCTTTACTAAAGCCTAGATATAATAGGTCGAAAATGAGCGATATTCATGCTTAAGTTCTAGTCAATCATATTTAAAAATGCATTTGGCCGCTGTTCACAGCCGCTTAATTCATTAAGATACTTTCCCAAAAAAATTTCAGATCTAATAATGCTGCTTGCCAACAATTTGCACCATCAATACAATAATAATAACGATATCGATGAGTTGTCATTTTCTGGCGTTAAATGATTGAACTCAGCATCTAATGACAATAAATAAATACCAATGAGTTGTCTTCGCTTGGTGGCACTTGAACCGATCCACAATTTAAAATTCATTTAAAGTTGGCTTGAACGTCTGAGCTGCAATCATCATAGCTTGAACCTGCTGTTCAATTTTTAATTGTAAGCAAAGCGGTGTCATGCACGATTTGAGATGAAGTGGTTGCCCCAGAGCCTATACAAACCTGTCACTTGTGCTGCTCATATGTTACTGGCCATAAAACAAGGAGACACAGCGGAAGGCGCATCCTCATGTCAAGCTCTCAACCTCCCATCCCTGCTCCCCAGGATTTGCAAGAAGATGGGCTCACTCAAGAATGCAGGGACTTACTCTCCTCCCTCCCTACAGAAGAAGGATGGCTTTTTGATGTCTATCAATACCAAGGTTTTTGGTTTCCGTCAAGGCAGATACAAGCAGTGCTGGCCAGCCAACAGCGTTTCCGAGCTTAGGACACCGACATCCTCCTTGTCACCACTCCCAAATCAGGCACCACCTGGCTGAAAGCAATGGTGTTCGCGTTGGTGAATCGGGTCAAGTTTCCGGACATGCAAGACCACCACCCCTTGCTCACAAGCAACCCTCGTGAACTCGTGCCCTTACTTTGAGCATTTCCAACCCTCATGATGTCATAGAATACAGTTTAATTTAAAGCCTAAAATGTTAAATAAAAATTAAAATAAATAAATAAACAAGAAAACCAACAAATAAAATAAAATAAAAACCAAACAAACAAACAAACTTATGTATAACGTGGAGCTTTAAATTATATGGTCTTATATGATCATCATTAAGGGCGTCGAAATGGCACGAAACAGATAAAATGTAAAATTTATTTTACATTTGGCTATATTTTTTATTTTTTATTTTTAAAATTAGAAACTCTTAGACTTGTGTGTTCTTATTCAAAATATTTTCCAATTTTTAAAAAAATTGAGAATATGAAAAATTTTATTTCCTCAAGTTTAATATTAATTTTCCCAACTGTTTTTTTTTTTTTTAAATGATATGTATGTACCTTTTTTTTTTATAAGAATTTCTACATCTTTTATTAAAATTTTTATTTTTAAATTTGAAAAATAGAAAATGTATACAGGTGAAAGGTGACAGTCATTCTAGAAGAAAATTGATATAAGAAACCAAACCCACTTCTCCAGCCACTTGATTGAAGTTTCCCAAAAATTTCCGAATATTTTTGCAGGGCTACTTATAAAATTTCAATCGAAATTTTGGTAAATTTATTGTTATTTTTCTGAGGGGAAAAATAGCTTCTTTACCATGCAGCTAGGCTATATTGCCCTTATTATTGATATTTGCTTTTGTTATATTTAAGTACCCCTCTAATATATCTATGCATAATTAAATATTAAAATAAATTTTTGACATATATACAAACTAACTTTAGTAAACAAATTATTTAATTATTTTATCTCTAAATTTGATTTATTTGATTATTAAAAATATCATCATGGTAAATTTTTTTTTCATAAGTCTTTTTTATATCTTTTGTACAATAAAGAAAACATAATATTGAAAATAAAATTACAAATAATTTTTGATAAAAAAATAATTATATATATACTATCATTTCTTTTATATCTTGAATACATGCAAATTAATTAGATACATGAAATGTTGCTTTAACTTTTAAGGAATAAGAAAAAATCAGTTTTCATGCATATTTCAAAAATAATATTTAAATATTTGATAATTTATATTGTTGCCTTATTATCAACTAACAAACATTTGTGAGATCAAATAAGGATATTAAAATTTTACATATTTTGATATAAAATCATTTTTTATTAAATAAGTACCCATTTGGATAGATTTCCCTCTTTTTTTACTTTTAAAATAAAAAAAATAATACCTATTACATTTTACATAAGATAGACTTACATTGAGAAATTAGTGGTTTTTAAAACTGTTTGAAATTTTGGGCTATTAAATTTTACTCTGCTCATATTCTAAATTTTTAAAAATGAATTTTAGAGATTAAATGTAAATTTATGCTTCTTGTAAAAGATTTTCTATTTTCGTATAGAAACTTTTTATATTAAGAACAACAAATAGGAAATATATCCAAAGGCATTGTAGAAGTAATACTCTCATTTTCCTATTTTATTTTTATTCAATTAATATATTTATAATAACTAGTTTTTTTTAAAATAACAAGAATCTTAAAAGGTAATGAAGTAGATGGATGAGAGAGAAAAATAGATCAAATAAGTATGAAAGGAAATTATTTGAAGATACAATGGGCAATAAAATAAAATATCATGATTCTTGGAAAATAAATTAAAAGATTTTTTTAGAAAAGCATTATTGTAAAAAGTTACTTTGATGGACCTAAATGTTGGGCTTTGTGGAGCATAGTTTTGTTTGATCCGGTTTGACGACCCGACTTGAGAAAAAATTTTGGGTCCATTTAGCCCATTGTGGAACCGCATTTTGGAATTAAGGTTTTTTAGTGTGGTGTGGTTGTCGTGTTATATATAGAGAGAAAAATATTGAAACTGTGTAATACTTTGTATTATTCCTTGATAATAGTGATATCCTTACAATTCCGTGGATGTAGGCAAATTGTCGAACCACATAAATACTGTCTTGTGTGTGTGATTGTTTTTCTTTGGAGTGTGTTTTCTCTTTTTTTTTTTTTTTTTTTTTTTTTTTTTTTTTTTTTTTTTTTTTGTTTCTCACGGGTTGGGAATTTGACTTAATTCCCTTCAACTGGTATTAAAGCCTAGGGTTAGGTTTGAGTGGGAGCAATGGCAGAGGAAACATGAAAGGTGTCTGGAATAGAAAAGTTTGATGGCACAAACTTTGCGTATTGGAGGATGCATATTGAAGATTATCTCTATGGGAGAAAATTGCATCCGCCTCTTTTGGGGACAAAACCTGAGAGTATGAAGGTTGAGGAATGGGCACTTCTTGACAAATAGGTTCTAGGAGTTATTAGGTTAACTTTGTCTAAGTCTATTGCACACAATGTTGTAAAGGAGAAGACCATAACAGATCTGATGAAGGCTTTGTCCGATATGTATGAAAAGTCGTATGCAAACAATAAGGTGCATCTGATGAAGAAATTGTTCAATTTGAAGATGACAGAGAATGCATCAGTAGCACATCTTAATGAATTTAATATAATCACAAATCAATTGTCGTCTATAGAAATTGATTTTGATGATGAGATTCGTGCTCTGATTGTCTTGGCTTATTTGTCAAATAGTTGGGAGGCAATGAGGATGGTAGTAAGCAATTCTACGGGAAAGGAAAAGCTCAAGTACAATGATATATGAGATTTAATTCTGGCTGAGGAGACTCGCTGAAGAGATGCAGGCGAAACCTTAAGATCTGGTTTTACCCTAATGCTTGAGACAAGAGGCAGAGGTAATGACAAAAATTCAAACTGGGGTAGATCAAAATCCAAGAATTCTAATATGAACAGAAGCAAATCTAGATCAAGCCAACAAGTACAATGTTGGAACTGTGGGAAAACAGATCACTTTAGAAGGCAATGCAAAAGTCCTAAAAAGAAGAATGAAGATGATTCTGCTAATGTTGTAACAGAAGAGGTACAGGATGCATTACTTCTTGCAGTAGACAGTCCACTTGATGATTGGGTTTGGATTCAGGAGCTTCGTTTCATACCATTCCACACCAAGAAATCATACAGAATTATGCTACAGGTGATTTTGGTAAGGTGTATTTGGCTAATGGTTCAGCCTTGGATGTTGTGGGTCTGGGAGACGTCCGGATATCATTGCCCAATGGATCTGTTTGGTTACTGGAGAAGGTTCGACATATTCCTGACCTGAGGAGGAATCTGATTTCTGTTGGACAACTTGATGATAAAGGACATGCAATACTATTTGTTGGTGGTACTTGGAAGGTTACAAGGGGAGCTAGGGTATTGACTCATTAAAAGAAGATTGGTACTCTGTATATGACCTCATGTCCAAGAGACACAATTGCAGTTTCTGATGCAAGTACTGATACAAGCCTATGGCACCGCAAACTTGGTCACATGAGTGAGAAAGGGATGAAGATTCTGTTGTCAAAAGGAAAACTACCAAAATTGAAGTCCATTGATTTTGACATGTGTGAAAGTTGCATCTTACGAAAGCAAAAAATGGTGAGCTTTTTGGAATGAAGGTTGGATCAAACCTATGATAGCATTTTCCAGCTACATGCCCAATTTTACCACACAACTGGCATTGTGGCTTCCATTGTTGCCTACCACTTCTTCTATTTCCTTGATTATGTGTGTCATAAGTAGGATTGAAATTTTGAGATCTGTAATTACTTTGTCCAGTAAAATTGCATTGAAAACCACCTTATCCTCCATTAAACATTTTATGGGGCTGTTGATTGTTAGCTATCTTCGCCATATTCACTTGATTTGTTAAATCAAGCTCCTTAGAATGTTTTTCAATCCTGCTTTCTTGTGCTAACAACAATGATTCAATCTCTGCAACTGTATACGGATCATTTCTTGAATTCACCAAAACAACAAATGTATCGTACTCAGAAGACAATCCATCAAAGATTGCATCTATATGATCTTTGGTTGTAACAACATATCCAATAGAAGCTAGCTAATCAATTAGGGATTTAATCTTTAACAAATAATCATTTACTGATATATCACCCTTCTTTGTGTTATGGAGTCTAGTCTTGAACTGAGATATCTTACCTTTGGTTTGTGAGGGAAAGAACACCTCAAGAGTTTTCCAAATCTGATGTGAAGTTTCACACCCAACCATTCATGTGAGCATCACTTCTGTCATTGAAGAAAGTAGCTATGAAAAGAGCAGTTGATCTTGTTGTTCCCTGTCAAGATACTTTGGATTTATCTTCCCTTGAACACAATCTCCAACCGTAAGAAACCTTTCTGGTGGATTTTCATTTTCCAGAATAAATTTTTGTAGTTTGTGACCTCGTATTGCAACTCCAACTTGTTGTTTCCAAAAAAGAAAATTGATATCATCTAATTTGATTGACAACGAGTGTGTGAATACAACTGGAACAAATTTCGCCATGAAAGGAGAGCTCTCTAACAAAGAAAAAAATGAATTCTCTCCAGCCATTTAGAATGGCTCTGATACCATACTAGAATTGATAAAATGGGTATTTCATATTGATGAGAAAACAAAGTTTACAACTTAAATAACTCTCTCTGTATCTAACTACTTCTAATAATGTGTAACTAACAGGTAAACAATATGTAACTAATTTTATAACCAGATAACAATAACCTACTATCTCTTCACAACCTGTTATCTCTTCACAAAACCAACCTGCAAGTGCACATGGTTGGGATTTTCCTAGTACGAAAGGTTGGAATGATGTTGAAAGGCAATCTTAATGGAGCTAGAGAGGATCCACTGTGAAAAATGATTAAAGTGAAAATTCACATGGTTAGGGCTATCATCCTTGATTTCTTCCCTTCAATAATAATCCAAAAGATATGATTGTTTGATTTTTGTTTGGCATATCAGTTTGCTTTATGATTTATATGAGATTGTTTTACACTTCTTGTTGAGCTAACCTCGTTTTCTATATAAGCACGGGTGCTTGCTACCTAGGTATGCTTTCTATCTTCCCATTTCAAAATTCCATGAATATGTATGTCATTAAGAACTATATAATTGTTAGATATTAACCTTGGGTGCCTTGATGTTCATTTGATTTCCTCTAATAAAATGCATGTTGAGTGATATAATACTTGAACTAACTTTGGTGTTTTGCCCAACATTTAAGTTGCAGATCCAAGTAAGCATCTTATTTTTTCTTTATGATTGTGGTTTGAATCTTTGTTTGGCATACTAGGGTTAGCAAACTTTCGAAATTACCTTAACCTATCTTACTATTCATAATCAATTAATTAATTGTCATATTTCCCTCAACTCAATTAGTAGAGACCATCTTAGGGCTTAGAGGGGTGCTACTTATTTTAGGCACCTTCCCAATAAGTAACATGATCATTAGACCCAGACTAAAGTTTTCCTCAGACAACTTTTTCAAGAGTTAGGAGTCATTTTAGGGGTTTTGTTCTTACTTGATTTCCCCTTTTAGAAGCTAACTTTAAATCATTTTAAGTTCAAAAACAAATCTAATTCCCTTTATACCTCGAGGGAGCCTAAATTGTTACAAGTTAAACATTTTTAGACGTACCTATGACTTTCCAATTTGACGAACATCAACTCTTGATCTTCAATAGAGAGCAAGTCATTATCTAAAAGAATTCTAAGGTCAAACAAAAAAAAGGAACAAAATTGTCAACATACAAATAAGACTTAATGTCCTAACATAGTTGAAGCGTAAAACTACACAGTATAAGTAGTTAAACTCGGTTCATTATGCAATATTTAAAGTTTCTACTATTTTTTTTCCTCTTGCTACATAGTCTAGAAAAGTTTTTTTATGGTTTTCTTGTCTTTTATGTCATTATACTTTTTTCTATATAAAAAAGAATTAAGGGCATTTATATATCTTGCATTGATCAAACATTATTAAAGTAAAATGGATTATTTTGGTTTGGTATAATTATGATTTGGAATAATCATTTTGGTATGGTATAATTGTGATTTAGAAGGCATGAAATCCAGATTGTGGCACGAAATTGGTCTGCATACAGTGTAAATAACAAAACAATCAACAATTTCTTAGAATAGATTTTTTTATTCTATGTAGAAAGCCCTCATATCACCAAAAGTTGTATGTACAAAGAAATAGAGAAATACAAAGAAACAAAGGTTGTAGAAACAATGATTAATGTTTCGAATCCTCTTGTTTTGCATCACTTGGGCCATTCGAGAATTGTTTTTGTCTCCAAACTCCTTGAAGGTTACAACTATGGGCAATGGAGTCGTGTCATGCATATAAGTCTTAGTGCAAAGAATAAGATCAAATTCATCAATGGATCCATTGAGGCACTAGCATCTATAGATCCAAAGTTTCCCATTTGGCGGTGATGCAATGACATGGTGTTTTCATGAATCCTGAACTCAATCCATCCTTGGCATAGTCAGCAGTGTTATCTATCTCGAGACAGTTGCCGAAGTTTGGAATGATCTCAAAGAGAGATTCTCATAGGGAAATGACTCCATAATTTGTCAGATTCGATAAGAAATTATTGAACATCAATAGGAATAGCAATCTTTTTTTTTTTTTTTTTTTATTGCACCAAAATGATAGCACTTTGGGATGAACTAAATTTATACCTTAATCCCCTAGCTTACACTTATGGTGGGCTAAATGACCTTGCCAAACAAAAAGAAAATGAAAGGGTCATGCAATTCCTTATGGGACTAACCGAATTCTATGCCACTGTATGAGGATCAATTTTGATGATGAGTCCTCTACTAAACACGCGCAAGGCCCATGCTTCAGTGCATCAACAAGAAAGACAAGTTGATGTGGCCTCGCAATGCAAGCCTAATACTGACCATCATGCAATGCAACTGACTCATTTGCAACAGATGATACAACTCGCCCAAACAATTTGACCTTCCACGATGCAAGAGGGACTCCAAGAAAGCAACTCAAGTGTAGCTATTGCAATCAAAATGGCCACCTTGTTGATCATTGTTTTTATTTGCTTGGGTGTTCATTTGGTCACAAATTGCATGACAAGAATGTGAAGCTAAAGAAACCAGTTGCACACAACATTCATACTAATACAATGGAACCAATCAAAGGACCAACTATAAGGACGGTTTCATTTATCACTAAAGAGTATGATCAACTCATGGCCTTGTTTTGAAAAGAGAATGGTAATAACCAATATTTCACAAATACTATAGGTATAACCACATCCAGTTGCAATAATACTCAATATGGTTCACATTCAACTTTAAATTGGATTGTGGATAGCAGTGTGATCAATCACATACCTAAGTCACCATTGTCACCAAATAAATTGGATATTAATCATGATTTTGTCGACTAATGATGGTCAAGTTGAAATCAAGTCGACTCGGTCTATTGAGTTATCATCTAATTTGATTCTTAATGGGACAACATGGTCCAAAATTTCGAGCTAATTTGTTGTCAGTTAGCAAGCTCACTCAAGCATTGAAATGTAATGTGACATTTTACCCTGATTTTTGTGTGGTTCAAGACATGCCTTTCACTTTCAAGCAAATTTACCTATAGAGTTTTGGGGAGATAGTGTCCAAACAATTTACTATCTCATTTATCATCTACCTACACCCTTGTTGTCTCACAGGTCACCATATGAAATTTTACATGGAAAGTCACCCACTTACTCTCACATTCAAATTTTTGGATGTTTATTCCATGCAACCAACCTCACACCCATGCACAAATTTAACATGCGTGCCCATTAGTGCATTTTTGTTGGCTATCCCCTTGGCCAAAAAGGATTTCGTGTATATGATCTTGATACTAAGAAATTTTTCACCTCTTAGGATGTTTTTCATGAGCACATGTTTCCTTTTTCTACCTCACCACTCAAAAATCAATATGATTATCCTGTTTCACCTAAACCTCTTGATGAAGTCACAACCACTACTCCCTCAGCCATGATTGACTCTCTTGATTCTCTCTCATCACTTTCCTAAGTCGAACCATCATCCTCTATGGAAATTTCCATTCCTATTGAATCCACACAAATCACCACAACATTAGCCCCCTCTTTGTCATTCTACTCTATCCACCAAGGCCCCAACTCATCTTAGAGACTATCAAGTCAACCATGCCTTGTTGTTTAACTAGGGAGTATTCACTCCTTCCACGTCCAGTACATGGTACATTCTCAATCGATATATCACTTTTACTCTAACTTTTCTATTCCTCAACATAAATTTGTGCATAATATTTCTCACTTGGAAAAACCAGCATCTTATAAGTAGGCCCACCATAATCCTAAGTGGGTTGAAGCAATGCAAGTAGAACTTTGTGCTCTTATAAACAATAATACATGGACCATGGTTCCTCTTCCTCCTGGTCATCACCCCATCAATTGTAAATGGATATTCAAAATTAAATATAACTCTAATGGAACTGTCGAGCATTATAAAGCCCAACTAGTTGCCAAAGGGTTTACAAAATGTGAAGGCATTGACTACAAGGAAACTTTTGCCTCAATTGCCAAACCAATCATTGTGCGTTGCCTCTTAACTATTGTTGTTGTTCGAAATTGGGATCTCCATCAAATGGAGGTCCAAAACACTTTTCTACATGGGGAACTCTTTAAGGAAGTTAAAATGCATCTCCTACGTGGTTTTCGTCGATAGAGAGAGCAAATTGTATGTCAACTCAATAAATCTTTATACGGCCTTAAGCAAGCCTCTCAAAGTTGGTTTCATAAGTTCTCTTCTGCGATCCAAAATATTGGTTTCAAACAATCAAGAGCAAGCTATTCTTTATTCACCAAGGTTCATGTGATTCTTTCACAAACATATTACTATACGTTGATAACATGATTATAATATAGAACAATGAAGAGGTGATTAGTGACTTTAAGAAGCATCTAAGCACTTGTTTTCGAGTCAAGGACCTTGAAATTTGAAGTATTTTCTTGGGGTCGAAGTTACACGCTCCAAAGCTGGAATTTCCATTTGCCAATGTAAACATACATTGGACATTAGAAAAAGTTCCATTACTTGGTGTGAAGCCTACCAAATTTCCAATCGAACAAAATTTGAAGCTAATTCCAATTGACGATGATCTTCTCAAGGACCAACCCATTATCATAGGATAGTTGGAAAATTAATTTATCTTACTATCATAAGACCAGAAATCACATATTCAATATCCATTCTTAGTCAATTTATGCGACAAACAAGAAGACCATATCTTAATTCCGTACATCACATCCTTTGATACCTAAAAGATGCACCAAGGCAAGGACTATTCTTCCTATGACATGGCCAATTGAAATTAGTTGGCTATTGTGTTGCGGAATGAGCCAGATGCTCAACTACGCGAAGGTCAATCACAAAGTAATATATATTTCTTGGCAAAGCTCTTGTGTCTTTGAAAAGCAAGAAGCAAACAACAGTGCCCAAACCTCCAATAGAAACCGAATATAAGTCAATGGCAGCGATCACGTGCGAACTTACTTGGCTTAGGTATTTGCTTCAAGATTTACGCTGATCACCATGAATCTGCAAGGTTGTTTTGTGACAATCAAGCTGCCATATACATTGCAGCAAATCCAATGTATCATGAACACACTAAATACATTGAGCTAGATTGTCACACAATCCGTTAGCAAATTCAAAACAATAAAATTGAAATGATTTATGTGCAAACGGGGAAACAAGTTGTCGACACATTCACAAAACCATTGGAGCAAATAGCTTTCAAATCTCATCTTAACAAGTTGGGAGTTCTTGACATTCACACTCCAACTTGAGGGAGAGTATTTAAAGGAAAATAGATTATTCTGGTTTGGTATAATTGTAATTTGGAAGGCAAGAATTCAATGTGCA
The DNA here is from genome assembly GCF_004353265.1 of Vitis riparia. Lineage (NCBI taxonomy): Eukaryota > Viridiplantae > Streptophyta > Magnoliopsida > Vitales > Vitaceae > Vitis > Vitis riparia. The sequence goes on along the minus strand of NC_048434.1, from coordinate 10,668,091 downwards.
TACAGTGGAAATAACAAAACAGTCTTAACAGTTTCTTAGAATGGATTTTTTATTCTATGCATAAAACCCCTGTATCACTGAAAGTTGTATGAATTTCTGCATTGTTCTCCCGATCATTTTTTCATTGTTTATTTCTCCTGTCACCATTTTTTCATACATCACAAATTGAGGTGAAGGTTCAAAGGAGTCTGAAAGTACTCTTCGAAAACAGCTGACTGGCAATTATAAGAATAAATATGAAACAATAGAGGTGTGAGAGTGGCGATACCTTAACAAGGGTGTCATTCAATAGCTTAGTTCCCACAAGCCTAGGCTGGCAAGAAATGTTTTATCATTTTCCAATAAAATCTAATCTCTAAGTCCTGATCCTACACATTTTTAATATATGAAACCCATTCATGGCAATAACTAAGTAGCATGGGTGATACAGGTTGTATACAATACTTGTACAGACAAGTGCACAGCAAACAGACAGGAGAGAAATGGCACACACCATAACGTGGAAATCCCGGACAAAATGCATACAACAAGACATTTATTTCACTCCCAAGAGTAGGACTTGAAGCAATGACTCTGGCGTGTTATAGAACTGATTTTCCATGCATTCTCAGTACTCAAGCGACCCAGCAGAGGGTAGTCCAGAAACAAGGTCTCGATCATCAGTTCCACTGCTATTCATCCTTTGAGCACTATTTGGGCTGAATCCTGATTCAATCCCCTGTTTCCCCATTTTCTGCACATCCTCTGGTGAAAGTATCTTGATGTACCAGACATTATTCACAAATGCCCTGCACATGGGAATCACACATGGTCAGTCCATCATAACCCAACACTAGAGTCCCTAGTTTGCGCAGGATAATTGAGGCCACTTCTTTAAATCCTACTAACATTATGGGATGATTCAATATAAATTTCACACTTACTCCCATGGGTCGTCTCCAAGGAGAAGCACATCGTTCTCCCTGTCAACAAATACAAGCTGCCAGCCTGATCTCAGAGGGTTTTCTAGTTTCCCCTCAATTCCAAACATCTGACCCAGCTCCTCTCGCAGTTCATGATAGCTGCTGAACCGGGTGATGTCTAATGACCGCCCAACCGATCCCGATTTGTAAACCTACACAAGTAAACAGGCCACGATTTGCCCAGCACTCTTAAACAGATAATAAATAAAAGAAAGGTCCATTTGTTTGTGGTTCACACCTTGACAAATGTTCGGCTTGGAGTTGGAGGATCAACTTGTCCTGCATTCTGCAACAACTCTGAAGGGTCTTGCACGCAACCAAATAAAGAGCCCTGAAACGTAGAAGCCCCTAATGGCATCGAGGAAACATCAGCATCAACTGAGCTACCAAAACTGGGCACTGTTGTGGGGAGTAGCAGCCCAGACGAATCAATGTTTACACCAAAAAGAGTATGATTCTGGGCATCCAAGTTACAGTTTTCTGGTTCCACTGCAGCATCCTTCCCCGTAAATGGTGGGAGCGAAGTTGAGTTGGCAAAGGCATTGAACTGTGAATGTGCGAACTTTGTTGCCCATGGTTGTTGTGGTGGCTGCTCACTAAGCATAGACTGACCAGTTGTTCTCGAGAAGTTCAAGAGATTGCCACTCCCTTCAGGACACATAGAACCAAGCATATTTTGCATACTGGAAGGAGTAATAGATGAGAACTTGGTGTTAGAATCTGGGAAGTCAGCTTTTGAAAATGATAGAGATGACACATTTGGCTGCTGCCTCTGCTGGAGCTGATCACTTTGAATCTGAAATGATTCTTGATAAGAATGTTGCTGCTGTGGCTGCTCCTGTTGATTGTTAAGTTGTTGCTGTAGAAGGTGCCGGGGCAAGTTATCTTGTAAAATTTGAGTTTGTGCATGCGACATATGTTGAGGAATTGTTTGTTGAATCACTTGGGGCTGCTGCCGCTGCTGCAACAATGGATTATTGCTGCCCGTCTGTTGAAGATATTGGAAAGGCTGCTGAAACTGCATGAATTGCTGTTTCAGAGGATCCCCGCTTCCTAAATTCTGCAACCCAGCTGCCAACATGGCTTGGTATTGCTGATTATGATCATTTCCTAGAAATGTTGGATCCAGCCTCTGCTGCGTCCAAGGAAACATACCAACAGTTTGAAAATTCAGTGACTGAAGACCTTGGTCTCCAGTTTCTCCCCTTAGCCACATTAAGCCATTAGCAGCTTCGTCTCTGCTGTCTGTAACAAGACAATGGAAAAAAGAAAAAACAAATGACAAAAACAGGTGGTCTGGTATTTGAAGACACCCAATGCAATCCAAATACCCGTGTATTAAAATCAACAAGGATAACATTCAGAAAAGGGCTTTACTGGGGTGAATATAAATGATATTGTTACAGAAAGTAAATCTTTGAGCAACTTAAATTCCATCATCCTCTTCTATATGTATTAAGCACATTATCTAGAAAAGATCACATGCCATCTACATGAAGAGTACATCCAGCTTTGTAAGCACAGGATGCCTATTCCAGCCAACTTCTATTGTAGTTTCATCCATAAATACCATACAACAATTCTAGTAAAATAAGAAAACATAATATTCAAGGCAATAGAACTAGGCCTTTACCATACTCCAGAACACTAAGATGGATACTGACTATTTGATCAGATTTAAATTTTTCAAAACGCACCAACCCTAGCATGAGATTTATTTTTCCCCACCTCAACTTAAGCCTCCTTTGACATCACATATAAATGCATTTATGGTTTCATCCTAACCAATAAAAGTAAGGTGTTTGAAGTAAAAGCACCAAAAGAAACATTTTAGAATGTGTACCATGCAAAGATGAGGCCCCAGGATGCCAGGGTCGTTTTAGTCTGAGGGGAAACAATGATGGATACATGGGGAAAGTTGTTAAAGGCTCAATTTCCCACAACGATACCCTTGGCTGCCTCTCACCTGCAGTTGACTCATCCCAACCAACCTACAAAATAAAAAGTTAAAAAATTTAAAATAACAAATAATAAGTACTACAAAGAACAATATGTTGTTGGCTCATGCTATCCTCAAACAGAAACAAATCTTATCCTAGCTATTGATAAGAAAATTGTCTGAAGACAAAAAAATAAAATAAAATAAAATAAATCATTGTTGCTGACGAATTTTGAGGGAAACTATGTTAGTATTTTAGCAAACAGTAAGTAAACCAGATGGTTTATAGGAAGTCTAATAGTTCCAATATTTGTTAATGGAAAGATTATCCAAGTGCTGTTAACACAAACACTCCAATAGAGAAACTTCAAGCATTGGAACACTGTATTTGCTTAGTTGAAAGCAACCAAATAGCAAAGGGACATCGCCCCAATGGGAACAGATGAGAGTGTATCATATGGATAGGAGTTATATAAGTGGGTATGATCCCAAATATTCAATGAAGTCATCCATCAAAAAGCAGACTGAATCAGAACAAACCAACATAACTGAAGCTAATGATGTACTACATGGTTAAGGGTTTGTATACAAGCAATAGAAAGTGTTTTTTCCAACTTTGGGATAGAAGTAACAAAATGAGAACTTCCAAATATGGAATAATTAGTCTCTCTAATGAAACATACTTCATAAGAAAAAATATAGAAGCTACTGTATCATCCCATCTGCACATAATCATCCACCTTAAAACAAAATTAAGGGTGGTCCTAATTGTAATTGCAATCATAAAAAGAATTGCAAAACAACGAAGTACCTAAATGCTGCAGACAAATAAATGCACCAACTACAAAAAGGGTATCAAAGAGACCATGTGAAAACATGCTTTAGAAACCTGGAGTTCAATCCTTTTGGGTTAAGGGATCAAGAAATATCCATCTTGTGCTAAATTTCTTGGAATCAGTGGTTGAAGAAGCCTCTCCCGCACAAGAGATACCTTTAGTCTATTGCTTAGATCCACTGAAAGCCCTCTTGTTTCTTTTATGGAAAAATAATGTGCAATTTTCACCATGTTCAACAGTTGAACTATTCCTGCAAGGTTGACATTTACACAAATTTTTCCTTTCTTTGGAAGGACCAACTTTGCTGACTGTTGTTTTGTTGGCTTCACTCTGGAAATTACTTACATCTTGCATCCATCATTTTGCCAATAGCTGCTTTTACAAAGGAGATTTGGAGTTCTAACCTCCTAGTTACTTTGAGGATTGGTGTCAACTGTCCTCTTCAACAATACATCAAGACAGTCATAACTCCTCAAATAATGGCCTCAAAGCCTGAGTCATAGACATAGCCTTTTCCAAACTCCCATATATGATAGTAACTTGCTCTAAAATGCCTGCCCAAGCTATGAGACAAACAACTTCAGCTATAGTCACAGACAACTACTAGGGTTGTTTATGATCCTTCTTCAACCTGGCCAATTATCTTCAGTCCTCTAAATCCTTGAGGGCTCTAAGTCTCAACTGCACATCTCTGAGAGGTCATCTAATTGATGCCCTTAGTTAACAAAATCATCAAGTCCAACATCCTTGTTGTGTGTTCCAGGAATGCTTAATAGCAGGTGTGTATCAGATGTGGCAAAATCAATTGATGTCTTGTGCACCTAAGCAAGAGGAACAATTCATTTCACTTGAACAAACAGTGACCAAAGACCAGCATGTTACAAGGTCAGCCACTGCTGAAAGACAATCAACATCCTAATGTTAGCCTACTGTTGTGCTGAAAAAGCTCTGATATTCTTGTGGCGTCAGCAAAAGCTTTGGCATTATTTGTCCTAGTGGAAGCTTCAATACAATAAATTACTTTAAAACATCAAGATAAAGCAAAATCATTCAAACAGAACCATGAGATTTTGACATGATTTGACCAATTATGTCTACATCCAAAGATAAGAGAAAATCATTCTATTCTACCATAACAAATATTACATGGAATAGATAAAACAAATACCAGTCGTTAAACCTACACTGAGTAGGTAGAAATGTGAGGGAGAGTGAGAGACACCCACAGGAGTAAGAGCTCAAGGTTCAGATGTATGAATGGAGAAAAAAAACATGGAATGTTTCAAGCTCAATAGTTTTTTATTTTTTATATTTTCCATGGTATAGTTGAATGATTCTTTCTCATCTATAGATGTAGGCATAGTTAGCAAAACCACATAACTCCTTATATGCTTTTCATTATCTATTTTCATTTCTTATATTATTCTCCCTATTATTGTTTTGTGTCATAATTTACCACAACTAATGGTTTCAAAGCTTTTTCCATCACCAAAAGAAAAAAAAAAAAAAAACCAAGACTTCTATCTCCTTCAAGCAATGTAACGAATGCATTTTAGTTTCTCTTGGAAGCACTTGGAGATGTTCACAGAATTACAAAGAAAACAAGTAAAGTGAAAGCTTGACTTGCTAATCAACTACCCTTATGATCACTTCAAGCCTACAAACTATAACCATAGCTATGACTCCTAATTGTGCCCTAAGTTTAGTTCAAGTTACTTGTATTCCTATGATAGAAGATCTACTGATTTGTGAGTCTAGGTTTGATGATGTTCTAGATGGAGGTTACAAGCTTTGCAACTTCCTCTATTTTATACCCTTGCTTAGTGATCACTCTACTAGGAACTTCCTCATGGCCATGGAACCACTTTACTATCACACAGGCCACTACTACAAACAAGGATAAAAATATCGATAATCACAGATATATTGGAGATATATCGGCAGTTATTTTGACACAAAATATCGGAAGACCCAAAATTGATCAAAACATAAAAAAAAAATAAAAAAAATAAAAACCTCTTAGAAATGAAATTAGAATTATAATAGACATTTTAAAGTTGTTTTGCTGAAGAAATTGATATACATATATATATATATGTGTGTGTGTGTGTGTGTGTGTATGTGTGTGTGTGTGTGTGATATAATTTATCATATTTGACAATAATATTGTATGTGTCAATAAAAAAATATAAATTTTATAAGTGTATGTTGATTATTAAATTACATCAAATATTATTTGATATAATATTGTAATATTTGATTATAATATATCAAATTTAAAATATATTTAATATTAAAATTATGATAGATTTAATTCAATTATATTAAATGATGTAAAATAAATGATGATAAATGTATAATTTTTTAATATTTAATTAATATATTAATGATATTAAAAACACTGAAGAAAATTATCATGATAATTTTTATATTTTTGTTAATCAAATAAATAAAAAAATTTCATTTAATTATAAAATAATTATAATTAATTTGTTCATTAAAGTATTATTTTAATATTTTGTTTATATGATAACGTATAATATATATATGTTTGGTGCAAAATATTTATCACGGGGAAAACTTGCCCCAATGGTGCGCTGAGGTGCTTACCAAACGTTTTGTTTAGGGTTCAAGTCCCCTCAGCAGCAAAAAAAAAAAGCCAATTTTTTAGTTTTAACCGCCCTGCGTTGACCCGCATTGACCACCAATATATCCATGGTAAATATCATGATATTTCGGTGATATATCGCTGAAATATCTTGATATTTTAATCCCCAACTACAAATATATATATGTGTGTGTGTGTGTGTGTGTGTGTGTGTGTATGTGCACATGTGTGCGCGTGTGTGTGTGTGTGTGTGTGTTTGTGTATGTATGGGACCAAGTTGTTTGAAGGATAATCTAACAATTCATTTTGGTAACAAGGCTGTCTCACAAATGATGTAAACTCCTTCGCCCTTTCATTTCCAACAGTTTCAGAATTAACAAGTTAGTCCAAACAGGTAAATTAGCCAAGTGATGAGTCAATAATCTCACATTTGTTCAATTAGTGGAATATTTTCCTAAGATGAGAAACTTAACAAAGAGATTTGACTCGTCAAGCATCAGCTGATATGTCAAGTATGGCCAATATCTACAAGCATCAACAAAAATTTCAATTATAGATTTAAATGACCAAATAGGTGTGTGTGTGTGTGTGTTTGTGTGTGTGTGTGTTGAAATACCAATCAAAGAACAATGTGTTCTTTTTAAAAAGTTCTTAAAAACAAAAACTGAAATTGAACCTTTCAATTCTCAAATTGGACTATATGTGTAAGGTTCTGGTTTATAACATTACCAAAGTCCTACACCTTTTGCAACTGTACTCAATATTTCAATCCAGTTCAGGTCAATAAAGCCTTGATACCAGCTGCCTAGGATTGCCTAGATAATTGCATTTTTGGCATCCAATTATATCTAGATCCATTCTCCGTTAAGCTCTTGGCAACAATGCCCTCTATCCATGTGCTTTTCAGGCATCATCACATCCTTTCACCACCATCAATTTGTATTGCATTTAATCAGATAGCAAATCATCTAGCTAAGCATAAAGCTAATCAATTAGAGCATTTTGTAAGGAATCTTTTACCTCCATGAGCACTAATTTCATGTTTTGTAGCTGCTTTATATTTGGGGATTTTTTTTTTTTTTTTTTTTTTACTTCTAACTCTCCTTTTTTGCTTTCTTTTCTACAACTCTTTCTTCCTTCAAGACAAGCTTTGTTTTTTGGAAAGGATAACTCATTCTTCTTCATATAATTGTTTGAAATTCAATAAAATGAATTATTTGATTCTGATTAAAAAGATAATAATTTCTTTCAACATTAGTAGTCTGAAGTACAAAAAATCATGGACATAAATTCTCCTCTAATCTTCAATGAACTTAAAAGAAATGGATACTTGAATGGTTTGCCAGTTTTCCCACATGTTAACTCTACCTAGAGAAACTTGTACTCAATCATCAACCCAATCAAATTACAACCAACAACACCAAACAAAAAACAAAAAAAAAAAAGGGCAAGTGAAAATGTGGTAATAACTCTAGCACAGAGTAGATAGAACAGCACCATCAAATAACACGAGATATTACCAATTCAAATTGATTGTTCTTAAATTATTATTCAAAAGCTAAAAAAAATTGAAAATACATACATGAGCACATCCTTATATTGAAATCTGCCCCACATGGAATTTTTAACAAAAGAAAACCCAAAAAAATATGAAATAAATAAAATAGCGTCATGACATAAAAATAAATAAATAAATAAATAATAAAAAATAAAAAATAGCTTCTTTGCATTTTAAGATTGATAAAAAGGCATATTTAGATAACAAACAACCATAATAATTCAAAATCAGTGGAACTTTTAACAAGAGAGAACCTGGAAAGAAATTCACACAGAAACCCTTTCTTAAGGCAACATTATACTGAACATAAGTACTTCATTATATAGGTCTGAAACGTTATCAAGGAAAATAAGAGTGCACAACTGCATGCATGTTGAAAGACGTATAGGTACTACACATATTTACCTTAACCGATCGCCAATGAGAATTTGGCCAACGAACAGGATCCAGGTCACTTATGCCAGTTATCGTACCCATGTACCTGAACCACACAAGCTTCACACATAAATATACATGTAATTATAAACATGGAATAATAATATATTTGTCACCTCCACAAAGCAGTTCCTTGGTGCCACACCATTCAGGAATATGCAACAAGAATTTAGGCTGCACCTTTTGCAAGAAGCTATTTCTACCACTCACCAATTTAAAGACCAAATCAATCCAACAGGCAAATAAACCGTTGGCCTCTACGTTTACATGCTCTAATCTAAGGGGTTCACTACAAGCTTACAATAGAGGCAAATGATTTAAACATAAAATCTTAGTTTTAAGGCAGAAATTATTTGGCAATCCACTCAAAAATCTGCTTTGCCCCAAAGGTAAAACCTATAAAAATGGCCTGCCCTTCCATACTAGTTTGCAGGGAACACTTCCTCCACATAATAAATATTTTCTAGTGGCCCATAATTCTAGCTCATTCATCATTGATCAAAGACTGAAAGGATATTAACTCAACAAATTGCAGAAATGGCAAAACAAATGCCATAAAATTGCTAAAAGTTTTCAACATCATAGAAGCCTCAGAATATAAAAAATGTCATTGCATAATGCAAGTAATGTGAAAATATTATTGAGTTGAAAAAAATAATTTTTTATTCAACCTTATTTTTCCACTACATCAAACTCTAATTTATAGAGTTACAACATATGTGAAACAGAAGCCAGAGATAACCTCTTAGCTAACCTGAAATCTAGGAACAGAAAAATAAATTTAAAAATAAACAACTTGATCAGATAAGATAGTTGTCTAACAAACAAATCTAATCTTATATTAAATAACATAAATTTAAACTAACTAAAAAAACGTAATCTTTCAACACTCCCCCTCAAGTTGGTGAATAGATATCTATCATTCCCAGCTTGTTTGCCAAATCTTCAAAAATATGTCTGGACAGTCCTTTGGTGTGTATATCTCCTATTTGTTGTGTGGTTGGTACATAAGTCATGCAGATCACTCCATTTTCAACTTTTTCCTTGATGAAATGCTTATCCACCTCTACATGCTTCGTGTGATCATGGTGAACTAGGATGTAGGCAATGCTAATCGCAGCTTTGTTATCACAAAAAAGCTTCATAGGTTTCTTACTTGGTATCTTGAGTTCTTCCAACAGTCTTTGAAGCCAGATCAACTCACATGTTGCTCATGCTAATGCTCTATATTCAGTTTCTGTACTACTCCGGGCCACAACATTCTGCTTCTTGCTCTTCCATGTGACTAGGTTTCCCCATACAAAAGTGCAGTATCCTGTTGTTGACTTTCTATCATCAATAGAACCCACCCAATCTGCATCTGTATAAGCCTCCACACCCCTCTTCTCATTTTTGCCAAAGAATATCCCTTTTCCAGGTATAGTCTTTAGGTATCTCAATATTCTATGCACAGCATCTAGATGTTCTTGAAATGGGTCTTGCATATATTGACTAACTAAACTCACTGCAAAAGCTATGTCAAGTCTTGTGTGAGCAAGGTATATTAGTTTTCCAACCAATCTCTAGTATCTCCCCCTATCTATTGGATTACCTGCCTTCATTCTTAGTTTGTCATTCCATTCTATAGGTGTATCAGATGGCTTGCAACCAAGCATGCTTGTTTCCTTCAATAAGTCAATTATGTATTTCTTCTAGGATATAGAAATCCCTTTTTTTGTTCTAGCCACTTCCATGCCTAAGAAGTACCGCAGTTGACCTAGACCCTTGATCTCAAACTCTTGTGCTAAAAATCCTTTTAATTGTACTAATTCCTCCGAGTCATCTTCTATAAGTATAATATCATCTACATACACTATTAGAATAGCCACTTTCCCATTTTGAGAGTGCTTGAAGAATAATATATGATCCGTCTAGCCCTGATTGTACCCATATTTTTTTACAGACTTTGTGAAGTGATCAAACCAAACTCTTGGTAACTGTTTCAATCCATAGAGAGATTTCTTAAACCTACATACTTTTTTACCTTCATAATCCCCATCAAATCCGGAGGGTAAGTCCATATACACTTCCTCATCAAGTTCCCCATTAAGGAAAGCATTCTTCACGTCCATATGATGAAGCGGCCAATCAAGGTTTGCAGCTAGTTGAAACAGTACTCTAATGGTATTAAGCTTAGCAATTGGAGCAAAAGTCTCATTGTAATCGACACCAAAACTTTGGGTAAAACCTTTGGCCACTAGTTGAGCCTTGTATCTATTTATATTGCCATCTGATTTATACTTGATGGTGAAAACCCATTTGCAGTCCACTAGGTATTTCCCTTTTGGTAGCTCCACAATATCCCAAGTATCATTCTTTTTTAAGACTTGCATCTCTTCCATAATTGCAGCTTTCCACTTGGGAATTTATAGAGCTTCATGAATTCTTGTAGGAACTTCTGCAACTGTAATTTTTTCACTTTTTTTTTTTATAGATAAACACAGAAAATTTTATTAAAAGAAGGGAGCAAGAAGGCAACCCGAAGCATACAGGAAGTATACACGAGAAGCCCCACAACAAAAAACACAAGGAAGCATACACTCACCAACCCTCAATTAGAACCCAACCAATCCACAAAGTTAATTAAGGAGCGGGTTTCTCCATCTAAACAAGACTTAGACCAAGAGGAAAGATTACAAACAAAGGAGATTTTCAATCTTTGGATCGACAAAGCCACATTATCAAAAACTATCCTATTTTTTCTTTCCAAATCGTCCAAAATAAACAAAGGGGAGCTGCCCGCCAAGTCTTCCCACGCTTCTTGTCCACAAAGGAAGCGGACCAACCAAGGAGAGTGTCTCTAACCGTAAGCGGAAGGACCCAATTAACCCTAAACAACGAAAGCACAAGATTCCACAACACCCTCATCTTGGGGCAATGAATAAGGATGTGGTTTATTGTCTCCTCGTCATCACAACATAAGAAGCACCTGTTTGCTAAAATCCAACCCCTCCTTTTGAGTTGATCTTGGGTTAGCACCTTCCCCCAAGAAGCTTCCCAAGCAAAAAAACCCACCTTAGTAGGCACGCAAGGGCTCCATATGATTCTCCACGGAAACGGGACTGCACCACCAGAATCAAGAGTATTGTAAAGGGATTTTACAGAGAAAATCACATTCTTAGAAACATTCCACAACACTCTATCCTCCATCCCAACATTAAGCCTCTTTCCTTGAAGGAACGAAAGGAGACTCGCCACCGCCTCCAACTCCCAGTCATTAAATGGTCTAGAAAAACAAGGATACCATCCCCCTGCATCCCCCATAGAATACCAACAATCCGCTATCCACGCATCTTGAGAGACCGCAAAGGCAAACAAAGAAGGAAAAACCTCACAAAGGGGAATGTTTCCACACCAAATGTCCTTCCAAAATTTCACCCTTCTACCATCCCCTACAGTGAAGGGAACGTTTTTAAACATTAGAACGCCTTCCTTTCTAATTTCCTTCCACAACCCCACCCCATAGCCTTCCCTAACCTCACGAGAGATCCACCCTCCTCCTTCTTCCCCATACTTTGTGCTAATAATAAGCTTCCAAAAAGACTCTCTTTCAGCCGCAAAACGCCAGCTCCATTTACACAACAGGGCCCTATTGAGGATAGAAAATTTTCTAATCCCCAAGCCACCCTTCATTTTATGAGAGCGAACCACATCCCACTTTACAAGATGAGGCCTCTTCTCCAACGCACCCCCACCCTAAAGGAAATCCCTTTGGATTTTCTCATGCCTCAATCTTACAACTCTTGGAATACGCATCAAAGACATAAGATAGATCGGCATGCTAGCCAAAGTGCTCCGAATGAGAGTGATTCTCCCCCCCTTAGAAATGAACTGCCTCTTCCACAAAGCGAGTCTCTTCCTCATCCTTTCTTCCACACCATCCCACACAACCACCGATTTGTGAGGAGCACCTAGAGGTAGCCCCAAATAAGTGGAGGGAAGGGAACCCACTTTGCAACCCAATTCAGAAGCCAAAACCTCGGCATTCTCAACTCTTCCCACCGGCAGAATTTCGCTCTTGTTCAAATTGATGTTCAGACCAGAAATGGCTTCAAACCACATTAAAAGCCAGCTTAGAACAGCCATTTCGTCTTGGGAATCCTCACAAAAGACCAACGTATCATCCGCGAACAACAGGTGAGATACTTGAATCCCATTTCCACCCCTACCCCTTAACCTGTAGCCGGTCAAGAAGCCCCCCCTAACCGCTTTGTTAATGAGGCAGCTTAAGACCTCCATTCCTAAGACAAACAAGTAGGGGGAAATGGGGTCCCCTTGCCTTAACCCTCGAGTGCTCTAGAAGAAACCCATAGGCGAACCGTTGATTAGAACTAAGAAGGAAGCGGTGGAGATGCACCACCTGATCCAACCAGCCCACTTCTCCCCAAAACCCATTTTTTGCATCACTGACATCAGAAAATCCCAGTTAATATGGTCGTAAGCCTTCTCTAGGTCCAGTTTGCATAACGCACCAGCTTCGTCCCCTTTCAACAGCGAGTCTATGGCGTCGTTAGCAATAACGCTGCGTCAAGGATTTGTCTTCCTTCAACAAAGGCATTTTGGGTAGGAGACACCACCTTACTCACTACTTTCTTCAGCCTATTGGCTAGGACCTTGGCGAGAATCTTGTACAGACCACCCACCAAGCTGATGGATCTATAGTCACGTAAATCCTCAACCCCGCCTTTCTTAGGGACTAAAACCAGGAATGTGGAGTTAAGACTTCTAACAAATTTCCCCCTCTCAAAAAAATCCTTAAAGAAGCCCATTATTTCGTCTTTGACAAAATCCCAACAAAACTGCCAGAAAGCAATGGGAAATCCATCCGGTCCAGGATCCTTGTCCCCATTCAGCTCCGATAGGGCCAAATACACCTCTTCCAAGGAAAACATCTCCTCCAGCCTGGCAGCCTCCTCTCTCCCAATTCTATCAAACTCCATGCTGCTCATACTCGGGTGCCAGCCACCAGGATCCGATAACAAGTCCTGATAGGCCCTCACCACTCCCCTTTGAATTTCTTGATCTTCTAAAAGCCAGTTACCATTGACTTTAATCTTTTTCAAACAATTCCTTCTACTGTTGGAGTTTGCCATCTTATGAAAGAAAATCGTGTTCTTATCTCCTTCCTTCAACCATGTTTGTCTTGATTTCTGCCTCCACGAGATTTCCTCCATAATCGCCCACTTTTTAAACTCCTCCTTGGCCTCCTTTCTAGCCTTTAACTCCTACTCATTTAACACTCTCTGCCTCTCCTGATCATCCCAAAAAGAAACTTTGCCCAAAGCCATCCTCAAGTTCACCCCCACTTTACCAAAGACTTCCTTATTCCAATTCTTCGGCTTAACTTTTAAGGCCTTTAGTTTTTCTGAGAGGACAAAGCTATAAGATCCACTGTAATTAAACCTTGCCACCAGCCCTTCAGAAGATCCTTAAATCCCTCCTCCTTCAACCATATATTCTCAAAACGAAAAGGAATAAGACCTCTCCTAACTCCACCCCCATCTAACAGGATTGGGGAATGGTCAGACACAGGCCTTGGGAGTGTGCACTGAGACACTCCACTAAAATGGTTTTCCCAGTCCTCCGAAATTAGGAAACGATCTAGTCTTGACCTTGATTGGCCATTCAGCCCCCCACTCCACGTATAAGGACCCCTCTGAAGAGGCAAATCACTTAAAGTCAGCTCATCTAGCACCTCCGAGAACCTTCTCATAGCACCAGACAATCTTCCTTCTCTACTACGTTCACTGGGAAATCTAATAACATTGAAGTCCCCACCGATGCACCAGGGATCAGACCACAAACCTCGAATTGCACCTAACTCTTCCCAAAAAGGTTCTCTATACCTTTTCAAAGTAGGGCCGTAGACCCCCGTAAAGAACCACATAAACCCATCCTCACAGTTCTTGAATCAACACAAGATTGAGAAGATTCCCACTTCCAGGCCTACTAACTCCAACACTCTCTTATCCCAGAAAACCACCACCCTTCCAGCTGCCCCTCTTGCATTCACAGCTCCCCAACCTAAGAATCTTCCCACGCCAAGACTATGAATAACCCCTTGGGACATTTCTTGAATTTTGGTCTCCTGCAAGCACACCACATCCACTTTTTGCGATCTGATTAGGGCCTTGATTATGTTTTATTTCTGTCATTAGCCTCTCTGACATTCCAAGATAGAATCTTTAGCTTCATCTAACTGTCGAGATTCTAACCCCACCTTCTCTGACTACAAAATTCTCCTTTCTCGCCCCATTATAATTGATAGACCACTCAAGTTTTTTCAACTCCCGATCAAACTTAATGGTCCCTGACGTGCCCTTCTTCAAATTTTGCTCTCTTCTTCTCTTAGTCCTTAGGAGCAAATTCAGGATTTCGCCTTCAAAACCTTCCGTGGAGAATCCTAAGAATTTGCTAAACCTCTCCAGGCAACTGTCGTCCCACCGGCAACCATCCAGATCCTAAAGCAACCCCTCAAACTCCCCACCTGGACCTTCTCCAGCCATTGGCTTCTCTTCCTTAGAGGCTAGCACCCCATTGCTACCGTCAGCCAGAATGATACTCAACGGAGTCTGCTTCTCTTCGTTGACCTTAGAAACCGAAACACCGAAGGACCCCTCATTCAACGTCGCCCGTCCAAAAAAAGAAGGAGAAGGAGAAGAGAGATCCCGACCCCCCAAAGGAATAAAACAGAGATCGACATACCGGAAGCCTCTTCGCAAAGTGCTTCGTCAGTCAAGAGCCCCCGATCCATCATCTGTGAGGAGTATCGCATCATCGAGTCTCGCGGCAACCCGACAAGGGGATCGGCTTCTCCTCTTGAGTCTTGACTTGCACCCCTGGATTTGGAAGGCAACTACAAAATCCAAGCCCTAGGAAGCGAGATTTGGGTCTCGTTTCCATAAAAGGCCCCATCTTCCATTGCGACAGCTTAAACAGGCCCACAAGCCTCACCCGACACCCCCTCTCTTAAGGAGCTCTTTAGGGGACTGGGCCTTGGATCCCGGCCCAAAACCACCCGGCTTACAAGACTAAAGTCTTGGGCCTCCCCACAGCTTAAAGCTAAAGGACCACAGCTAGGCCCACTGCATGGGCCTGCCAGCCCACTACCACAATTGACCAGACTGATGGGAGAGGACTCCCTACCCCCTCCCACTAGGTCGGCTGGACCACCAACCCATCTCCTCTCAACAGTCCCTTCTACAGAGGCCTCATCAGAAGGTATGGGTGGTTTCCCTCCATTACGCGCCACGTCTTGTACCTCCGCCTACAACCACAACTGTTCCACCCCCTTCCTTTGACTCCCACAACAAGCCACCCGATGAGACCCAACAACTTCTTCGCCTACCCTTAGCCCGCCCTTCCCGGAAGAGCTTCCCGCCGGTACCACCTGCGAGAACCAAGGTGCAGATTCCCACCATAGATGGAGGGAAAAGCACCCCGTCCCCAAAACTATATGAGCAGAGTTAGGGACCTCCTAATCTGCACGCTTCACCAAAATCCTCGCCCATTGCATCTCAGACATGGATTTGGTTCCTTCATCCACTGCTATAAATCCTCCGCACCCATCTCCAATTCTTTTAAACACCTCAAAACTCCAAAAATGGAGTGGGAGCCCGACCACCCTTACCCATGTCTCTACGGCAATGGAGTTCTTGCAGGAACACCCCACCTCTGGGTTCCATTTGCCCAAGATAAGACAATTTTCCTTAATGCTTCTTTTGCCTCTGGCCAAAACACACTCAACCTCTTGAGCCAGATCGAAATCGAACATCATAATACCCCTGCCTAACACGGCAATCGACAACTTCCCCTTAACCTCCCAATTTTGACGGGTCCAGAACCTAACGTAATCCAAATCAGGTAATGGGGCTGAGATAGAACCCCACCTCCCTATTAGACAATGTTTCAGTTGCTCTAATCTTCCACACACCTCTTTTTCCCCTACCTCTAACCACACTGACTCACCCGCCCTTCTCGGGGTCGATTTAACAGCTTCTGCAAAAGACTTCATTCCACCCCCTTTTCCTTCCACTGAACCTTCAAGACTCCCTTCAGCTTGAACGGAGCCTCTGGCACATTGATGAACTTTAATCCTTCTGACGGTGTCACTCCAAGACCTCTCAACCTCACGGCCAAAGTGTTCCATCCACTGGCCTAACCCTTCCCTTCAGGGAAGATAATGCTATATCTTTTGCTTCCATATCTCAAACAGAGCATAGGATGAACCTCCCTACCTTGTTCAACCGTCGCTCCATTCTAAACTTTCTGTTTCCCTCCAACCATTCAATAACCCATCTTTGATCATCCACCTCTCTACAACTGGTTTCAACGCCTTCCAAAAGACAACGAAGGCTAGCCCCCGCAAATCTAATCCAAGAAGCAAAACCCCTACTTCTCTCCCATATACATCCTTTCAACTTTCCACTCGAATCCTCAACCACAATCTCAAATAATTTGGACTCCACCACAAATCGACTTCTTCCTCCCCTAAGGCTCATCTCTTTACAGTTCTTAACTATAATTTTTTCACTTAGAGCCTAATATGGTGAAGATAGGTTGTTGTAGGACAGATAGTTGGATATCAAATACTTTGTACATGATCTAATACCTTTCCTGACTACAATTGGCATGTCAAAGTCCAAGTCATTTTGTTGTTGCAACATATCTTCTTGTTGATTGCCCGGGAAACTTGAGACTCCTTCCCACCCTAAGACTCCTTTAGATTCGGGATTTGTTTCCGATTCAGTCTCTTGCCAGTGCTATTGGAGTGTGACAGCAAGTACTTCCTGAGGAACCTGATGCTTTGTCTTTCGCGAATAAACACGAAGCTTAGGTTGGTGATTAAGCATGGGAAAATCTCCTCCTGTTCCCAACTTTGTTTCTATATTTTCCATAATTATTAGTACCATAATTGACTCAGCTGGAGGTTTGGACAAATTTGGTGACCCGATTGACATTAGAAGAGGAATAGTTGAGAAATCCCAAAGACAATCTTCACTTAATTTCTCCCCCTAAAGAGAAGGATTTGGATAGCATGGTTGGTCCTCAAAGAAAGTAGCATCCATGGTGACAAACAGTTTTCTAGTTTTAGGGCAATAGCACTTGTATCCTTTTTGGCATGGTGAATATCCGAGGAAAAGGCATTTTGTGACTCAAGGATCAAGCTTGGTATTAGTGGAAATATGAGCAAAGACAATTCAACCAAAGGTTTTTATGGGAAGATTTTGGATTAATCGTGGGTGAGGATAGGTTTGGAGTAGGATTTGTAAGGGAGTTTGAAATTGGAGAACCCTAGATGGAAGACGATTTATAATATAAGAGGCAGTGAGGATGGCTTCTCCCCAAAACAACTTAGGGACATTATTTGTGAACATTATAGGACAATCAACTTCTAATAAATGTCTATTTTTTCATTCAGCTATGCCATTCTATTGTGGGGTTCCAACACAAGTGCTTTGATGAACAATTCCATTATTCTTAAGGTAGGTCCCAAGGATAGCGTTAAAGTATTCGCGACCATTATCTGTGTGTAGAATTTGTATGTGGGTTTGAAACTGGGTTTTGATCATTTGGTGAAAAAAATGGAAGGTGGACTCAGCATCAGATTTTTCCTTAAGTAGGAAGACCTAAAATAGACATGTGTGATCATCAATAAAGGTGATAAACCATCTAGCTCCTGTGATATTATTTACTTTCGAAGGTCCCCAAATGTCACTATGAATCATTGAAAACGGTTTCGACATTCTATAAGGTCGGATGGGATAAGCAACTCGTGTATGCTTGGCTAATTGACATATCTCACACTAAAATAAATTTAGATCTTTACTTTAAAATAACGAGGGAAATGATCTTTTTAGATAGGAGAAGTTAGGATGCCCTAATCTTTTATGCCATAACATAATCTTATCTGAAACAGAAATGGGAATCAGAACAGATCCACTACTTAAAGCTTGAGCTTGTTTATTCACGACTTGTTTGTGATCCTCTAAGTAGTACAAACCATCATGTTCCTTAGCACTGCCAACCGTCCTCCCCAAATACAAATCATGAAACTCACAATAAGGAAAAAATTTAACCACACATTGCAACTCCCTAATTAATTTGCTAATTGAAACCAAATTGCAATTGAGACTAGGAACATGGAGGATTGAGTGTAGTGTTATATTAGGTGAAATGGACACTGTTCCTTTGCCAGCCACAGATGACAAGGAGCCATCAACAATTTAAATCTTAAAAATCCCAAGGCATAGTGTATTATTAGTAAACAGGTCAAGGTTGCCCGTCATGTGGTCGAGTGCACCGAAGTCAATAATCCATGACTCGACAGTTGCTGATTTTGTGGTCAGGGCAAATGAGAAGCTACCTTTTTGGGCTATAGAACTAGAGGGAGTAGGATTAGGTTGAGTATTGTGTTGCTGGAATTGTGCCTGCATGAAAAGTTATTGCAGTTTTGTCATCTGTTCAATGGTAAAAGTAGAATGTCCATGTGGCTTGTTGTCCTCTACTGTGGCCTGCTATCCTCGTCCATCACCTTGCTTTCTTGGTTGCCAATTTGTTGGTTTCCCATGTAATTTCCAACAATTTTCTCAACTATGGTTATATCGCTAACAATGATCACACCATACACGATTATTCCATCGCCCTTCACGCAGGTTAGGAGTCCAACGCTACTCACCAAAATTTGGCCGCTGCTCTCCATAATTTGGACGCTGCTCTCCAGAGGCCAAACTACTACGTTTTGTGACAAGAGCAAAGTTTTGCAGCAAGGATTCGGCTGATGGATCCTTGGAGGTTTTGAGCATTACTCACTTTCTACTTTCTTCCCGTCTAACTTCAGCAAAGGCTAAGACCATGGAGAAAAGCAAACAACCTTTCTTTCTCCAGTTTCTTGGTATATCTTACACTACAATCAGGGCAAGCCCCAGTGTTATCATCAAACAAATCTGACTCCTGCCACAAACCAATCAAGGTGTCATTGTGGAATCGCCTTGCTTCTTCTCCTTGAGTTCAAACTGTAGTTCAAAGAGTTGAGAAACATTACCAAGATCTGAATACATAACCCTAGCAATGTCCCAAATCTTTTTCATTGTCTTGTAAGAGAGATAATTCCACCCTATTTTAGGTCCCATCGAGTTTACCAGCCAAGCCATCACCATGGAATTCTTGAATTCCCATGTGAGATAGCCATGTTCAGTTGCTGCTGGTTTTTGAGTCTCCCCTGTTAAGTAGCCTAGTCATCCCTTGCTGCGAATGACAAGAAGGACAGATTGGGACCAGTCCAAACAATTGGTCCCATTTAATTTATGTTGGGTAATCTACAGGGTGTGAGATTCAACAATATTGCTGGTAGAAACAGAGTTGGATGGTTTGGTAATTGCCTCGAAGGATATTCTAGAGGCTCCATCACAAGCATGGCCAATCATTGTTGTTTTAACCATGGATAATAACCTTTTTTTAGGAAATCAGAGTGTTTTGATACCATATTGAATTGAAAAAAATAATTTTTTATTCAACCGCATTTTTCCACTGCATCAAACTCTAATTTATAGAGTTACAACAAATGTAAAACAGAAGCCAAAGATAACCTCTTGCCTGACCTAAAATCTAGGAACATAAAAATAAATTTAAAAATAAACACCCTGATCAGATAAGATAGTTGCCTAACAAACAAATCTGATCTGATCTTATATTAAATAACACAAATTTAAACTAACTAAAGAAACATAATCTTTCAACAAATATGAATCAATTGAAGGTACTTAATGTCATAGTGAATTATTAATTAGCATAATACCTGCGAACACTTGATTCCTCGGTCTCAAAAAGCATCCGAAAACGCATTCCAACAGAAACACGAGTGTGAAATACTGCTTTAACATATTTCGAAAGGGGTATGACAAACTCAGATGGACTAGCCCTGGACATAAGAAAGATATTAGAGGAAAGAGAGAATGAAAATTTGCATAAGAAACTTTGAATTGCCACCTTGGATTATAAAAGATTGTGAAACAGCTATTAGTGGCAGCAGCATGAGCTGCAGCAGCAAGGAGTCCAATGTGCATGCTGTCACTTGATAAAACAGAAGATGGCATCACAGTTTGTGGCCTAGTAGCACGACGAATTCCCAAAAGAAGCTGATTCTTTTCATTCCTAATGATGGAAATTAAAAGATAAGTAGATAATTAATAAATCTTAATCTGCAAGAATCTAATGAGAAGTTGAGGATTGATATAGCAAAAACATAAGAGAAAGAATACCAAATAAATAGGACAGAATCTCCAGCAACAAGTCTTTTGGCACTGACAAACACACTCCATCCTGTTGTAAGAAGATGTCGTTTCGGCTGTCCTGAAGATAGCAAGAAATACAACATGGTATTAGAAACGAATAAACAGGCTTCTGAATGTTTTAAAGATCAGAAACTATTCATCCATTTATTATTTGTGCATTGTTAAGAATTGGAGTTTCAAGTTTTAAGTTACATTCCAAATCTGAGTGATCTATATCAATTATTCAATCTTAGAAAGAGTGGAAGTCTTCATCAATATATGTTATTCCTTGCTACTAGATCAAAAATTGGATTTTTGAAAAGTCTCCAAGGTTTTTATTCATTGATATCCTAATCAAGTTTCATTTTTTCATGCAAAAGTCTCTTCTTTTATCCAATAACTTTTTAGAAGACAGCAACGCTTGATTTGTTCCATACAAAATTAGCTAAGTAGTGCTTATTCCCTTAGGACAATAGCCACAAGCAGTAGTAAAATGCAATCCAAGAGAAGAATGAAAAATTCTAATTATCTTTTCGCTAAGAAAATAAGAATACAAATGCCTATTTAAATACAACTATACATGTTGAATTCTAGCAATAATATAGGAAACAAACTGTGAAGAGAGAGAGAGAGAAGGGAGAATCCCTAATTATTGTTATTGAAAAACTGTAAAGAATACACATTGGACTTGGGTATATATATACATGTTAGTGGGACCCACAATACAATAAGGAAAGAAAAGGAAAAAAAAAAAGAAAAGTAAATAACCTAAATAACCATACACTATCTAACACTCCCCCTCAAGCTGGAGCATATATGTTATATGCACCAAGCTTGTTACAAATGTATTTAATTTTAGGACCTCTGAGAGATTTAGTAAAAATATCTGCTAGTTGATCATTTGAGTTAACAAAACTAGTCACCACACATCCTGATGCGATCTTCTCTCTAGTGAAGTGACAGTCAACTTCAATGTGTTTGGTCCTTTCATGGAAGACTGGATTGGATGCAATATGCAAAGCGGCTTGGTTGTCACAAATGAGCTTCATCTGTTCATCCTTTCCAAATCTCAACTCTCGAAGAAGATGTTTCAGCCATATGAGTTCACATGTTGCCAGAGCCATAGCTCGATACTCGGCTTCAGCACTAGATTTGGCCACTACATCTTGTTTCTTACTCTTCCAAGATATTAGGTTACCTCCAATAAAAACACAATACTCGGAAGTGGACCGTCTATCTGTGGGTAAGCCAGCCCAATCTGCATTTGTGTAACCAACAACTTAGGTATGACCTCTGTTCTCGTACAACACACCTTGGCCTGGTGTGCTTTTGATATATCGAAGAATGCGGATTACAGCATCCCAATGGCTATCACATGGTGACTGTAGGAATTGACTAACCACACTTACAGGAAAAGAAATGTCTGGACGAGTAATGGTGAGGTAGTTCAGTCTACCTACAAGTCGCCGATATCTCCTAGGATCTCCTAAAGGCTCCCCCTGTCCTGGTATAAGTTTGACATTTGGATCCATAGGAGTGTCTACCGGTTTACAGTCTGACATACCGGTTTCTTCCAAGATGTCTAAAGCATACTTCCTTTGGGAAAGAACCACACCGGAACTGGATTGAGCTATCTCAATCCCTAAGAAATACTTGAGTTTCTCCAAGTCTTTAGTCTGAAAGTTGGTGAAAAGGTGTTGCTTTAGTTTCTGAATACCATTCTGATCACTGCCTGTAATGACGATGTCGTCCACATAAACTACCAAATAAATACACTACCCCAAAGAGTTATGATGATAGAAAACGGAATGGTCTGCTGTACTGCAGAACATGCCAAACTCCTGAACAACAGAACTAAAACGGCTAAACCATACTCGAGGAGATTGTTTCAAGCCATATAGAGAACGGCGTAACCTGCACACTAAACCAGACTCCCCCTGAGCAACAAAACCAAGTGGTTGCTCCATATAAACTTCCTCAGCAAGATCCCCATGAAGGAAAGCATTTTTAATATCTAACTGATAAAGAGGCCAAGAACGCATAGCAGCCATGGAGAGCAATAGATGAACAGAAGCTATCTTGGCAACAGGAGAGAAAGTGTCGCCATAATTAGAACCATAAACCTGAGTATAGCCTTTAGCAACCAAGCGGGCCTTAAGGCGATCAACCTGACCATCAGGGCCAACCTTAACTGTGTAGGCCCAACGACAACCAACGGTAGATTTACCAAAGGGTAAAACAATAAGATCCCAAGTGTCATTGGAGTGTAAAGCAGTCATTTCATCTACCATTGCCTGTCGCCAGCCTGGATGAGAAAGAGCCTCAAGAGTGCTCTTAGGAAGAGAAACAGAAGATATAGCAGAAACAAATGCAGAATAGGGTAAAGACAATCGATGGTAACTCAAAAAATTGTAAATAGGATGAGGATTACGAGTAGATCGATTACCTTTCCGAAAAGGAATGGGTAAGTCAGCAGGAGGAGGCAAAGTCGGGGCAGGAGAAACCGAAGGGATATGAAGTGAGTCAACAGGTACCTCGGCCAAAGAAGGAGGAACAGCGACACGATGACGGCGATGATAAACCTAAAGTGGGCGAGAAGGCACTGCATCAAGTGGGGAGATAATGGGAAGGGGTAAGACTTCAGAAACAGGAAGAGACTCAGAGGTGGAGAAGAACGGTGAGTCCTCAAAGAAAGTGACATCAGTAGAGAGAAAGTAGCGATGAGTCTTAGAGGAATAACAATGATAACCCTTTTTTGAAGTCTGGAATATCCCAAGAGAATGCATTTTATGGCTCTGGCAGAAAGTTTGTCCTGTCCAGGAGTGAGAATATGAACAAAGCAAGTACAACCAAAAACACAAGGAGGAAGGAAATAAAGTGGTTGGTCAGGGAAAAGAAGGGAATGAGGAATCTGATCGTGTAATACAGATGATGGCATACGATTAATCAAATAACATGTTGTAAGAACAACGTCCCCCCAAAAACGAAAAGGAACATGACTATGGAGAAGGAGAGTACGAGCTGTCTCAACAAGATGTCAATTCTTACGTTCAGCTATCCCATTTTGTTGAGGAGTATGAGCACAAGAAGACTGATGAATGATCCCATGTTGGGACATAAATGAAGTAAATGGTGTAGAAAAATATTCCCTGACATTGTCACTGCGCAACACACGAATAGAAATATTGAATTGGGTTTGGATTTCAGCATAAAATTTCTGAAAAATAGAGAATAACTCAGCTCGATTTTTCATTAAAAATAACCAAGTACATTGAGAATAGTCATCAATGAAAGTGACAAAATACTGAAATCCTAAAGTAGACGCGGTCCGACAAGGACCCCAAACATCAGTGTGGACAAGTTCAAAAGGAGACTTTGCCCGATTATTCAAACGCTTTGGGAACAAAACACGAGTATGTTTCCCAAGCTGACAGGACTCACACACAAGCGACGACAAAGATGAAAAACTAAGGACCATTTTCTGGAACTTGGATAGACTAGGGTGGCCCCGGCGACTATGGATGAGAAGGGGAACATCAGTGGAAATGCAAACTGCAAGAGTTGAAGGCGCGGTGAGGTGATAGAGGCCTTGAGACTCACGTCCTATGCCAATCGTCTTCCCCGTACTCCGGTCCTGCAAGGTCACAAATTTATCAGAGAAAGTGATAAAACAGTTAAAAGTGCGAGTTATTTTGCTGATGGAAATAAGATTAAAAGGACACTCAGGGGCATAAAGGGCAGAATGGAGAGGTAAGGAAAGGAGAGGATGAGCGAAACCAAAACCTTTAGCCATAGCTTGGGAACCATTAGCTAAAGTAACTGTAGGTAAGGTAGAGGTAGTAGTAATAGAAGAGAAAAAATCCTTATTACCAGATATGTGATTAAAAGCGCCAGAATCTAGAATCCAAGGTCCAAGAGAAGATGTGTGGGTAAGACAAGCAGAAGCATTACCAGTCTAGGCAACAGAAACAACAGAAGCTGACTTGGTGGCCTGATAGCGGAGATAGTCATCATACTCACTGTCAGTGAGGGAAATACCCTGAGATGTGGATGAACTGGGAGGTTGAGGCGACTGAGGATCAGATGACTGGGCCACGTGGGTAGTGCGGGGAGGCCGCCCATGTAACTGATAACATCGATAACGAGTGTGGCCAAGCTTATTACAATAGGTGCAATGAGAACGTTGGCCTCTACCTCGGTTACCACTACGTCCTCCTTAAGAGCTAGTTTGAGAAACTAACACAGGAGAATCTGAAGTGTTATCAGATGGCAAAGTCTGAGTGGAGGAGATACGGAGGAGGCGAGCAAACACATCATCCAAGGATGGAACGGAGGAACTGCCAAGAATCTGATCGCAGACGGTCTCGAGATCTGGACGGAGGCCAATAAACGTAAGAACCATGAAGAACTTGTCAATCTGTGTTCGTTGATCTCCAACATCAGTAGTAAGAGGCATCACGGTCAAGAATTCCTCCTTAAGAGAGGCAATCTGGCCAATATAAGTAGATAAATCCATGTCTTGTTGTCTGATATTGACAATAGAAGAAGCCGCCTTATAAAGACGTTGGATATCATTCGTGTATAGCCCTTTCGCCTAATTCCAAAATTTAAAGCATGTTTTGTAGGCCCGAAGATGAAACAGAATCTTAGGATCAACTGATTGTCATAACACACTACATAATTGTGCATCTATCTTCCTCCATTGTACTCTGTCAACCTCAGGGATATCTGCCTCCTACGTAACAAGGTGATCCTCATAACCTTGACCCATAAACCAAAGCTCCACAGAGGCAGACCAGGACAAATAATTTTCACTCCCAATCAATTTCTCCGAAGTAATCATAGGAGATCCAGATATGACAGAGGAAAAAGTGAAACTTTTAGTAGCCATATCTACTTATCTGGTGAACGAAATACGTTTGGATCGAAGAAAGCCCTAATACGGCTTATCGCGGACTTCCTAAGACACGTGCAGGGCTCGGGGTGGAGAGGAAGTCACCGGAGGTCGTCAGAAAGGCGGTTTAGAGGGCCAATGGAGACAAAAAAAAACCCCAAAAAATGCACTTTTAGGGCTCAGATGACACAAGAGCAGGTGAAGGGTGGCTAGACGGCGTTAGGCGAGACTGGAGGTGGAAGCGCGTGGCTGGAAAGTGCCTCACACGCCCTCACGCGCCGGCACGTGAGATTCAGGCCGCCGGAGAAGAGACGCGCGTGGCTGGCACGTGGCTAGGATTCTTCCTCCGATGCTTTGAGAAAAGTTGAAGATCTCCTCCTTGCGCACCTGATGGTATGGTCGGTGTCGGAAAAGGACTTCGCCGGAAAAGTCGCCGGAAAAGTTCGCCAGAAAAGTCGCCGACGGTGAGGGTTTTCTGATGGCGGTGAGGGTTTTTTGACGGCGATACGGTTGATCGGAAGCTTTAGGAGATGGGAAGGATGACCGGAATGAAACACAGTCACTGAAAGACTTCCCAGAATGGATTCACGGATAAACCGAAAATAATTAGGGTTTTTTTCTCCCTAGGCTCTGATACCATGTGAAGAGAGAGAGAGAAAAGGGAGAATCCCTAATTATTGTTATTAAAAAACTGTAAAGAATACACATTGGACTTAGGTATATATATACAAGTTAGTGGGACCCACAATACAATAAGGAAAGAAAAGGAAAAAAAAAAGAAAAGTAAATAACCTAAATAACTATACACTATCTAACACAAACTATACAACTAATTTCATATAAACTAGGAACAAACATTTTTTAAAAAATACAAATAAATAAAACTAAACTATCCTAACTATTTTTGCACCCAATTAGAATATAACTAGTTCCTAAACTTCGGAAATCTTCAACGCTCCCTCTCAAGCTAGTTTGAAGATATTTGTCATTCCCAGCTTGTTAATTAAGCAAATAAACATCTCTTTTATAAAGTCCCTTAATTAGAACATATGCTAATTGTTCTTCAGTAGGCACATAAGGCATGCAAATCAGCCTTGCTTCAAGATTCTCCTTGATGAAGTGACGGTTCACTTCAACATGCTTAGTTCTATCATGTTGAACTAGATTATGAGCAATGTCAATAGTTGTTTTGCTATCACAGTAAAATTTCATTGGCTTCTCATTGGGAATTCTTAGGTCTTCAAGTAGTTTCTTCAACCAAAGAAGTTCACAAATATTATGAATAGCTGCTCTAAGTTCATCTTTAACACTGCTTCTTGCAATAATAGACTATTTCTTACCCCTCCAAGTCACTATGTTTCCTCCTACAACAAAATAATAACCTGAAGTAGATCTCTTATCCGTTATACTCCAAGGCCAATCATCATTGTTGTAGGCTTCAATATGAAGGCAATTGTTGCTTCTAAACATCAAGTCTTTTCTTAGACTCTGTTCCAGGCACTTAAGAACCCAACAAACCACCTTAAGGTGTTCTTAATTTGAAGAGTGCATAAATTGGCTCACAACTCTTAGTGAATAAGCTATATATGGTCAAGTATGAGAGAGAGATATCAATTCCCACAAACTTTTAATAGCATTCTTTGTCAACACGCTTACTCTCTTATAGCACTAATTTGCAATTAGGATCAATTAGAGTATCAGTTGGTTTACACCCTAGCAATTCCATCTCTTAAATCAATTCAGTGTATACTTCCTTTGTGGTACAAAAATACCTTCCTTTGATTTAGCAAACTCTATTTTCAAGAAGCACCTCAAGGTTCCTAAATCCTTGATCTCAAACTCTTTAGCCAAAAAATTCATCAATCTCTCCAATTCAACTAGATTATCACCAATAAGGATGATATCATTCACATATAGTACTATTATAGAAAGTTTGCCATCACTAGAATGATTGTAAAAGAGAGTATAATCAGCCTAGCTTTGTGAGTACTTGTGGCTTCTAATGGACTAAGCAAATTTATTATACCAATCTCTTGGTGGCTATTTCAATCCAAGAGTGAATTTTTCAACCTACATACCTTTTCACTTCCAAATCTTCTTTCATAACCCCTTCTTCCCTCTAATTCACCATTTAATAAAGCATTTTTTGACATCTAACTACTTTAAAGACCAATTCAAGTTGGCTGCAAGGTACAAGAGAAATATGACTGTATTCAATTTTCGAACCAACACAAATTATGGAAGAATGGAATTAGGGAAGTTGTGATTTTGTAAAGAGAATCCAACAATCCCGTGATCAAAGGGATTTGTTGTAATTGAGTTAGGAAAGTTCCTAATTTAGGTGCTAGGATTTATATATATATGTGATTGTGTGTGTGTATATGTGAATCTCTATACAAAAAAGGATTAAGGATAAAAAAATTTACCTTGTATTCCTTCCATCTCTCTTCTACATGGCATCAAAGCTTTAGCCTTGTAAATCTGGTAAGAGAAGTTCTTTTTTCGACCTTCATTGCCGAGTTGAAAACCATAATCAACCTTCATCATCCATCTTAAAGTTTACTCTTGTCTAAGTCGAGCCATTGCTACAAAACCAAGGTCGCACCCTCCGCTTCACACCAATGACCTAGTAACAACTATCATCATCACATTACAGATCAAAGATTGGGTCGTTGCCCTCTACCTTGTTGTCGCCCCTTGTTGTCGACCTTGCCTCAACCTCGCCAAACATCTCATCCTCGCCAAACGTCTCATCCTCGCACTATAGTCATATCCCCCTTGCACTACCATTACACCATCTTCATTGAGATCGCTTCAACCATCTCCATCGTCATCCTCATGACCGTCACTACAAGTACAGATCGCAAAAGTAGCCAATGACCATCGTCGTCTTTGCATCATTGATACAACCAAAGATCAGGAACCCATCACGAAAGAAACCAAAGACCACTGTCCACTAGGGTTGTAACACGAATCAATGTGTTATTTAAACCCTTAGTTTTGTTTTTATATTTTTAAAAAAGAAAAAGTTTTTAAAAGTTTGCTCTTGTTTAAAAAAAGACAAAAAAAAAAAAAAAAAAGTCCAACATATTATAAACTACCTCTATCATTGCTCAATGTGAAGGAGTGATTACCAGTCACAACACAGGAGAATTGCAAAATATTCAAGCAGCATACAGGCTTAATGGGAAAAATTATTTAAAATGGTCGTAGTTTGTTCATACCTTTCTGAAGGGAAAAGGGAAATTAGGTCATCTCTTAGGAACGAGACCAAGAAGATGAGGCCCTTGGTTTGATGCCTGGGATGTGCAAGAATCAATGATTATGGCATGGTTGTGAAACTCAATGATCCTGAAATTAGTGACACTTGTATGCTCTTGAAAACTACTAAAGATATTAAGGATGTAGTGTCAACAGGATCAACAGATTCTATCTATATCTTTCTTACCTTATTTACATTAGCCATACAAATTGGTTTTCCTTTCTTAGCTTTGTCGTGTATAGCTATGAATGTATAGCTGTGTATAGCTAGAGTTTCCATATATAGCTACCAGATTTTCTATTTAATGGAATTCTCACAATGGTGAGAGGCATTCGGTCAATCTGATATGGTATCAGAGCTTGTGTTCTAAACCTAGAGTTTAAACGCTTTCTAGTTTTTTCTTTGGGTTTTCTTGGACTTAGCCCTAGGGGCTCTCGGACTCTAGCCTAGCTTTTGGGTTCTTGTTTTTCCGATGGTTGCAGCAACACATTTGTGGTGCTATCTTGGAGTTTTCTTTGGGTTTCTTCGCTTTTGGGCTCTTGGAGATCTTTGGTTCTTGATTTTCTCAGGTTATTTGGAGGTTTGTTCTCAGATTTAGGCTCTTTGATGGTGTTTTTTTTTTGGGACTATTTTTGTCTTTGTAATGTCTGGAGAAAATATTATTGTTTGTTTCAATGGCAAAAACTATCTTAGTTGAGAGATTCAGTTTAAGATGTTTGTGAAAGGAAAGGAGTTGTGGGGACATATTGATGGGACGTCTTCAACCCTCAAAGACACCAAGGGACTCGGTCTATGGGAGGCAAAGGATGCACGTATTGTCTCTTGGCTGTTGGGCTCCATTAAACCACATATGGTGAACAACTTCAGGTCTTTTTCTACAGCTAAAGAGATGTGGAAATATATAAGGCGTATATATAATCAAGATAACAATGCACGCTGTTTTCAGTTGGAATTGGAGATAGCATATTTCACTCAAGGTAATCTTTCTATTGAGCAGTATTATTCTGGTTTCTTGAACTTGTGGGCCGAATATTCTGGTATTATATATGCTAAGGTACCCAAGGAGGTGCTGTCCGCACTTCAGACAGTTCATGAAGAGAGCAGATGTGATCAATTTCTGATGAAATTAAGGGCAGAATATGAAACTACACAGGCTGGGTTATTAAAACGAAATCCAGTTCCTACCTTGGATATTTGTCTTGGAGAGTTGCTGCGGGAAGAACAGAGATTGGCTACTCAGGCTGAAATGGGACAAGAGAGGCTGCATTTAGAGATAGTGAATGTCGCCTATGCTACCCAGGGAAGAGGAAGAGAAAAAGGTCAAATCCAGTGCTACAGTTGCAAAGAATTTGGCCATATCGCTACCAGCTGCACAAAGCCATATTGTAATTATTGCAGGAAACGAGGACACATCATTAAAGAGTGTCCAATCCGTCCTCAAAATCGGCAGGCACAAGCGTTTCAAGCTGCTGTCCAAGCTACACCAGCGGCACAATCTTCACCTATTGTAGGTCCGACAGTCACTCCAGTAAGTACTAGTCAAGCTGTCCTCACTCCTGAGATGGTCCAGCAGATGATCATCTCAACTTTTTCTACATTTGGACTTCAAGGTAATGGTAAGACAGTCTCCTCTCCTTGGTTTGTTGATTCAGGAGCTTCCAATCACATGACTGGTCAGTCTGAATCATTGATTAATGTTCAGAGTTATAATGGTCCTCAATACATTCAGATAGCAAATGGGAGTCATCTACCCATTAATGCAGTTGGTGATATTGGCCCTTCCTTCCAGAATGTGTTTGTGTCTCCTGGGTTATCTGCTAATTTGATTTCAGTTGGACAACTAGTGGATAATAACTGTAACGTTTCTTTCTCTCACGGTGGTTGTCTTGTGCAAGATCAGGTGTCGGGGAAGGTGATCATGAAGGGGCCTAAAGTGGGGCAATTGTTTCCTCCGCAGTTTTCTATTCCTAGCGCTTTATCTTTGGCTTGTAGTACTGTAAGCAATCAGAGTGAGGTTTGGCACAAGCGATTAGGCCATCCCAATTCTCTAATTTTACATCATTTGCTTAAGCATGGTTTTCTGGGCAATAAAGATCAATTTCCTGCTCATGGCTTGTCTATTGATTGTACTTCTTGCAAACTTGGCAAAAGAAAAATTCTTCCTTTCCCTATGCATGGTAGTCATGCTACCAAATGCTTCGATGTTATCCATAGTGATGTTTGGGGTATTACACCAGTTGCTTCGCATGCCCGTCATAAATATTTTGTGACGTTCATTGATGATTATAGTCATTTTACTTGGGTGTATTTCCTCCGTTCTAAGGTTGAGGTGCTTCAAGTTTTTCAGACCTTTGTTGCCTACCTTGAGACCCAGTTTTCTACATGTCTTGAGGTTTTGAGGTCAGATAATGGTGGTGAGTATATTTCCCATGCTTTCCAAGCCTTTTTGCAGCAGAAAGGTATTATTTCTCAGCATTCTTGTCCTTATACATCTCAACAGAACGTTATGGTTAATTGCAAGAATCGCCATTTGTTAGATGTTGTTTGGACTTTGCTTTTAAAGGCCTCCGTACCCTCTAAGTTTTGGGTGGAAGCTTTGTCCACTGCTGTCTATCTAATTAATCACCTGCCATCTCAAATTTTGGACTTGGAGTCACCATATTATCATCTATTTGGTTTGCAACCTAGTTATCAAGCCTTGCATACATTTGGATGTGTGTACTTTGTTCATCTACCTTCTCCTGAACATCACAAACTTGC
Organism: Vitis riparia; assembly: GCF_004353265.1. NCBI lineage: Eukaryota > Viridiplantae > Streptophyta > Magnoliopsida > Vitales > Vitaceae > Vitis > Vitis riparia. The sequence continues at coordinate 10,636,526 of NC_048434.1, read as the reverse complement.
TGCTCAATCTGTTCAATGTGCTTTCTTGGGGTACAGTGTATCTCAAAAGGACTTTGTGTACTTTGATACTATGGCTGATCGCATTCGTATTTCTAGATATCCGATCTTCTTTGAGAATCAATATTTCTTTCAAAGCCATATCGATCCTAATTCTGATTTGGTTATGCTTCCTAACTTTGATGATGTATCTCGACCTATTGAGCACTTTAAACCAGGTGTTGTTTATCAGAGACAGCAACCTCCACTTCTATCATTGCCCCTTCCCGACCTTGATCTAGCCTCTGGTCCTGAAGCTTCTGCACCTCGGTGGTCCTCCCGACCATCTCATCCATCGAAAAGGTATGGCTTTTTGCACACATCGCTCAATGCAACTTTAGCTCAGATCAATGTACTTAATTCTTACTCTCAAGCAACTGCGCAAGCCTATTGGGTAAAGGCTATGGATGAAGAGTTGCAAGCTTTGCAAGAGAACCATACTTGGGATATTGTTTCTTGTCCATCTAGTGTTAAGCCCATTGGGTGTATATGAGTATATACCATCAAGCTAAAGTTTGAAGGTTCCCTAGATAGGTATAAAGCACGGTTGGTGGTGCCTGGTAACAGACAAGAGTATGGGGTGGATTATGAGGAGACATTTGCTCCTATGGCTAAAATGACTACAATATAAACTATCTTAGCCATAGATGCCTCACGAGGTTGGCCTCTGCTGCAGATGGATGTCAAGAACGCCTTTTTGCATGGTAATCTTAAGGAAGAGATCTATATGACTCCACCACAGAGCTTGTTTGTTACTCCTTCAAATGTGTGCCGATTGAAACGGTCTCTCTATGGGTTGAAGCAGGCTCCTAGGGCTTGGTTCGATAAGTTCCGATCTACTTTACTTGATTTTTCCTTTGTCCAGAGCCAATATGATTCTTCCTTGTTCCTGCGTACAACTGCTAGTGGTATTGTGTTGCTTTTGGTTTATGTGGATGATATCGTTATTATAGGGACCGATTCTATATTGATTCCACAACTCCAACATCTCAAAGCCTCTTTTCATAAGAAGGATTTAGGTCCTCTGTAGTATTTCTTGGGTCTTGAAGTGAAAACTACTCCTGCTAGTACTTTCTTACATCAGCACAAGTATACTCAAGAGTTGATTGCATTGGCAGGTCTCCAGGAAGGGAATTCTGTGCAAACTCCCATGAAGGTGAATGTGAAGCATCATAAGGATGAGGGAGAGCTTTTACCTAATCCTTCTCTCTATTGACAATTGGTCGGCAACTTGAATTATTTGACCATCACTAGGCCTGACATTTCTTTTGCAGTTCAGCGGGTTAGTCAGTTTATGCAGACTCGTCTTCCACACTTGGTTGTTGTTTGTCGCATTGTTCGGTACCTAAGGGGTACTTCCCATCGTGGTCTTTACTTTCCTATTGCATCACCAATTCAGTTGGTGACTTATAGTGATGCTGATTGGGCTGGTTGTGTGAATAATCATCGTTCAGTTACTGGTTGGTGCATGTTTCTTGGCGATGCACTTATTTCGTGGAAAAGTAAGAAACAAACTAAGGTCTCCAAATCCTCCACCGAGTCCGAGTATCATGCCATGTCATATGCTTGCTCTGAGATTGTTGGCTTCGTGGGTTGTTAGGCGAGCTTGGTTTTTCTCAAAGCGAGCCTACTCCTCTTTATGCCGACAACACTAGTGCTATTCAGATTGTTGCCAATCCAGTCTTCCATGAACGAATCAAGCACATAGAAGTCGATTGTCAATACATACGTGAGGCCTATGACAAGAAAATAATTAGTATTCCTCATATATCTACGGATCTTCAGACTGCAGATGCCTTCACCAAGGCTTTGCCTCGACCACGACATCAATTTCTAGTTGGCAAATTGATGCTTCTTGATCAGCCCGCATCAATTTGAGCGGGGATGTCAATAGGATCGGCAGATTCTATCTATATCTTTCTTACCTTATTTACATTAGCCATACAAATTGGTTTTCCTTTCTTAGCTTTGTCGTATATAGTTGGAATGTATGGCTGTGTATAGCTAGAGGTTCCATGTATAGCTACCAGATTTTCTATTTAATGGAATTCTCACAATGGTGAGAAGCATTCGGTCAATCTGATATGTAGTTCACCAAACATATTCGAAGGCACTAAATACAACACAAGTGTACAAAAATAAAGTTAAGATGGAGCAACGAAACAGGAAACAAGACAGTCACAGAGTACGACAATATGTTGAAAAATCTATAGCAAGAACTTGATTACTATTGATGCATTGAAATAAAATGTCCTGAGGATGCAACAATCCTTGAGGATTATATCGAAAAAGATTGAGTCTATGATTTGCTAGTTGGTTTCAATCTTGAGTTTGACCAAGTTAGAGTTCAAATTCTAAGCAAAGAGCTTCCAACTTTGAATAAGACTATCTCTATCATCTGAGCAGAAGAAAGCAAAAGAAGTGTCATGCTTGAACCTCGGCTATGGTTGCTAACAAAGAGAGTGATCAAAAGGCAAGCATTGCTGATAACAAAAAAAATTGATTGTTCAAGACCTTCAAATTGTAATAACAAGGATAACTTATGGTGCACTTATTGCCAAAAGCCTAGACATACACGGGAGAAATGCTAGAAGCTTCAAGGTAAGCCAACCACATCTAGCAATGAGTGGGGTTAAAATGGAAGGCAGCAAAGGAATAACGGGCAAGCAAACTTGTTTTCTATTCAACCAATTGAAGAAAAATCCCTAAAACAAGGCGGATTTAATTAGGAGGAGATTGAAAAATTAAGAGCTTTCTTGGGAACTCTTGAGAAACCTTCAAATAACAAATCTTCAAGTACCTTCTCACTAGAATTTTCAAGTAAGGTTCCTATTTCCATTAGATTAAAAGTCTTGAATGAAACCTTTGCCAATTCTTGGGTTTTCGATTCAGGTGCCATAGATCACATGACCCATTCATCACACCAATTTAACATCTATAACCCTTGTCCAAGTAGTAGGAAAATAGCCACATTCTTGGTTTTAGATTCAGGTGCGCCACAGATCACATGACTCATTCATCACACCAATTTAACAACTATAACCCTTGTCCAAGCAATAGGAAAATAGCCAAAGTAGATGGTTCATTAACCACTGTCATAGGTGTAGGAGATGTCCAAATTTGTCCTACACTCACACTTAGAAATGAGCTTCATGTTCCCAAGTTGTCCACTAATCTTGTCTCTATACAAAAGCTTACACAAAATTCAGGTTGCAATGTGACTTTTTACCCTACTCATTATGTATTTTAGGACTAGGCCTTATGGAAGATGTTTGGACTTGCTAAGGAATGGAACGAGCTATACTACCTTGACACATCAAGCGAGTAATTTGTATCTTTTCTTTCTAAGCACCATCTTGTCAATATAGAAAAATTTTGGCTTAATAATTGTAGATTTAAACATCCATCATTTAGAACTCTTAAGATTATGTTTCTTTCTTTATTTAGAAAATTACATGTGAGAGTTTCCATTGTGATGTATGTGAACTTGTCAAACACAAGCATTCAACCTTCCCCACCAATAATAATACAAGAAGTTTAGAGCTCTTTCATATAATTCATAGTGTTATTCAAGGCCCTTCCCCTCTTCCTAATACATTTGAGGCACGTTGGTTTGTGTCCTTTATCAATGATTATACTGGGATCTCTTGGATTTTCTAACTGAAACACAAATCTGATGTGAGTTTTGTTCTTTCAAACTTTCATGAAAATGATAAAAAACCAATTTGGTGTCACTATCAAGAGGTTTTGATCCGATAATGCCAAAGATTATTTCAATCAAGTCCTAACTCTATACTTTCAACATGAAGGAATAATTCATGAATCATCATGTGTCAACACTACACAACAAAATGGAGTTGCTAAGAGGAAAAACGGTCACCTTCTTGATGTAACACAAGCCTTTCTATTTCAAAAGCATGTGCCTAAATTTTATTGGGGGGAAGTCGTCCTAACAGCCACACATTTCATAAACCAGTTACCCTCCAAAGTCTTTGGTTTCAAAAGTCCCATGGACATACTTCATCGTTTTATCCTAATATGAGAACCACAAACCATCTCATTCCTAAGATATTTGGGTGTGTTATTTGTGCATGTTCACAGTCTAAACAAGGGAAAATTGGACCCAAGAGCAATCAAATGTATTTTTGTGGGATATTCCTCAACTCGAAAGGGGTATAAGCATTACCATTAACAAATGTTACTTTCAACGAGAGTGAGTCCTACTTTCCCGCTCCTTGTCTTGAGGGGGAGAATTCCATCAAGGACAACAAGGATAAGGATTCCTATCTCATTAATCCCTTTTCTCATTAACCCTCTTACAGTCTTTGGTCCAACATCCGCACCCTACTTCTCTAAACCCGAGTCGCCACCACTTAAGCCTGCTCCTAAAGATCGAATGACTAGCAAGGTGTACTCAAGGAAGAAAGTTACAATCCCTAAACGTATACAAGTTCAAGAATTTGAACTGGCTTCTAAAAATGAGGAAACAGTTTCTCATCCTTCCTCATAAACCAAGTCAGAACTTCAGTCTAAAAAATCTATAGACCAAAATCTCCTTATTGCCATCTAGAAAAGAACAAGGGAACGCACTTAACCCCCTTTGTATCCACTTTCTCATGTTATGTCATTCAAAAAGTTGTTTCCATCCCATAAGAGTTTTCTCACAAGTTAGATAAATATCCATATTCCTATCACTCTATCTAAGGTTTTATCTAATGAAAATTGAAGACAAGCCATGAATGCAAAAATGGAGGTCTTGGAAAAGAATAAAACTTGGGAGATGGTAGATTTGTCTGCAAGGAAAAAACCAATGGGATGTAAGTGGATATATACTGCCAAGTATAGGGCAAAAGGGACCTTAGAGAGGTACAAGGTAAAACTGATAACTAAAGGATACACTAAGACATATGGCATGGACTATCTAGAGAGATGTAAACCAACAAGCACACCAATTGATCCTAATCATAAGCTTCACAAGGCTGAAGATACTGTAGTAAATAGAGAGATGTATCAACGTCTGGTAGGAAGACTCATTTATCTTTCTTACACAAGACCAGATATAGTATATGTTACGAGTGTGATTAGCCAATTCATGCATAGTCCAAAAAAGGTTCATCTATAAATTGCTAACCGAGTACTACAAGGCCTTAAGGGGTCTCCAAGAAAGGGCATCCTATTTAAACGAAATTCACGACTAGTACTTAAAGCATACATAGATGCAAATTATGTTGGATTTGTAGTTGATAGAAGATCAACTATTGGGTATTGCACCTTTTTTAGTGGTCTGGTGACATGGAAAAGCAAGAAACAAGTTTGGTGGCAAGGTCCAGTGTAGAAGCAAAATTTCGAGCAATGGTCCAAGGAGTTTGTAAACTACTATGTTGAAGATTATTTTGGAGGATTTGAAAATTAAATGGTCCAAGCATGTCTAATATGTTCATATTAATTATTTAGATTGCACTAATCTCAAAACTAAAGCTCCAAAACATGTGTTATTAGGAGACGTTGTATCCAAATAGTTTATCACCATCACCATCCTACAATTAGAAATGTACTCATATGGATCATAGCTACTTTTAATATGTTCCATGGTTTTATAATAAAAGTACTCTTTAATTGATGAATTGAAGTCAAAAGTACTCTTTGGCATTGCCTATGCATCCTATCTTCACTTCAAGAGACATTGTTTCGCTACCCCACTGGGTCTATTCATGTCAAGAGCATGGAGACCTATATAGATAACAAGGACTGTTAGCGTCTTCATCTCTAGAGCTCACCCAATTTCATGTCATGTTCTCCCTTTATCCACAAATATTCCCAATGTAAATGTTTACCTGCTTTCACTTTTAGAGTGTGTCCAACCTTCAGCTTTCTTCTAAATACCCTACTTTTGTCTTTTGTATCTTCCATGTCAGTTCCTTACCAGTATTGGAAGCAATGTCACAACCCAACTAGAGAAGGGAAATGTGTAAAATAATAAAAGTTATGGAAAAATGTAAAACTCTGCAATATTGATCTACCAATAAAAGAATCCTATGACATGGAACTAGCTTTCATGCTGAAACATAGTTCAAAAGGTAGTACTTGAGAGGGATAAAGCCAAGTTCAAGCATGTTACACAAACTTATGGGATTAACTATCAGAAGATCATTGCTCCTCTGCTGAGATGACACAATTTGAATTACCTACCCATATTAGTTTTTTTCTTTTACCTTTTTTTTTTTAATAGGCCCAGATTGGCGTTTCATTAGTACACATGAAGAATGCTTTCCAGCATAGTGACCTTAAGGAGGAAGTATGTAGGGTGCCTCCTCTAGGACTCAAAGTTTTAGGAAGTGAGGAAAAGTGTGTGACTAGAGCAGATCTCCTTTTTTTCCATGAGAATTGAAGAAAGCTCCATATAGTTTTGAACAATCCCCTAAAGCAAGGTTTGCAAATTAGATTTATTTGGACTTGTTGGCTAGCATAAGGTTGGTAGGACCATATATATGCAAATTATATCTGTGTTAACAAGCAATGATGCCACCAAGCATTCCTTGTTAAAAGAAAACCAGGGAAGGGAGTTTGAGATTAAGGACTTGGGTAGTCTCAGACAACTTATTATGTTTGACACTGCTCGATATAGAAAGACTTATTCGAAAAGCCAGAAGAAATATGTATTCACTTGATAAAGGAAACTGGAATATTAAGAGATAAACCAGTTGAGACACCAATTGTGGTGAAGCAAAAGTTAATTGATGAAGGCAAAACTCTCAATAGACCCAGGAATCTACTGCTCCTTCACTAGATACAATTAGTGTCACCATTCATGCAATCAACATTGTTCATGCAATATGTCTGTACTTGCTAAAAGAAATGGGGTATTGAGATGCAAATTGTTGATGCACTAGGTGAATCATAAGCTATTGATGAAAATGATACCCCGCAAACAAATCCAAGTATGTACCAGACTTGCATATGAAGACCGATCTACTAGTACACTTACCAGACCAAATACTGTTTTTGTAATTAGTGTTGCCATTCATGCCATCAGAGTTGTCATTAATAAAATGCATTCTTCCACTCCTCATCAATTGGAGGCTACTCAAAAAGTATCCAGGAACTTGAAACTGGCAAAGGCTTTTTTTTATAGGTTATTTTTTTTATAAGTAAAGGCAATTATATTAAAAGAATATGGTATACACAACATATACAAAGCAACCAAAAAGATATATACATATGGTAAAAAAAGAACAATAGGACATACACAACAGGCACAACAAGGCAAACCCACGCAAGAGAGAACACAAAAAACAACTCTTCCTCTTTCCCTCCCTCTCTCACTCAACAAGAACGTAACCAATCAACAAAATCAAACAAAGTCTCTAAGCTTTCTTTTATGTACATCCCTGCCCATGCTAAGAGGTTACTCAGGAACAAGCATTTCAACTTATAATATAACATCTCATCGTTTTCAAAAACTCATCGATTTCTTTCCTTCCACAAAGTTTAAAATATGCATAGGGGAGTAGCCTTCCAAACCTTCCTCTGTTTTCTCCTTATGGAGTCACCAACTTAAAAGTGTTTGAACCTAGCAAAGGCTTTTGCTCTCAATACATGGCCATAGAAGGACTATGCCTTCATTAATGCAAATTAGACTTGTTCTACTACTTCTCAAAATACTGGAATTTTAGCTTCCTATGTCTCATGCCAATAAAGTTGAGCTTGCAACCAACTTTTCTTTTCTTTTTTTTTTCCGATAAATAGAGAATATATTAAAAAGCAAAAGGCGCATCAAAGTACACATGAATTATACAAGGGCCCAAAGGCTTACAAGAAGAGAAAGTGAAAAGCTAGGAACAAACCCACCCTAACAATCCAAAAATCCAAAACTATGTGTAACCACCTCACCAGTGCCCACTGCCCACAACACCCCAAAACAACCTTTCTAGATGTGAAAACTAACAAGGCCAACATCTGAAACCTAACAAAAACCTCACACAACAAGGTCTGTGTGATCCCGCTACTCCTCCCCTTGCCCCTAACTAACAAAGGAGAGTTTTTGTAATTAACCAAACACTCCAATTTTTGGATCTCCCTCTTGAAACGGGAAGGTGAATTTAGCTTATTTTTCCCCCCTGAGACACAAACACCACGCCCCTTTCTTGTCTCCATCTTCCTCAAAAGGGAGAAAATTTTCATTTTCATATCCCTCGACAAGCATCCCCATAAGGCTACTAAAATTAGCCAACTTGGAAAAGAGATCATCAAAAAGAACCTCTTCCCTCACCTGCTAAATGAAAGACTTCAACTCTAAAGACACCTGCTTCTCAAACCTGATCACCAAATCATTGCCTAAAGGACTTTCCACGATGTTCTTCAAACCCTCAAACGGATCTTCACAAAGCCCCATCTTCGGCTGAGAATTCTTCTTCCAATCACGATTGTTTCCCAAGGGTTGAATCAAAGGTTTACAACTACCTAGCGACCTAGCCACAAAAGCAAAAGGAGAAGAGAAACAAGAAGTCCCTTCCCAAAGCAGAGAGCTGACCTACCTTCAAAAGTTGTTGCTTCCATCAAGAAAGTGTCGTGAACAGCCGAACCCCTCCCATCTGATCCTTGAGACCTCACCTAAAGAATGGGGTCGTCAAAAACCCTCTCCTCACATCATTGCTACCTTTCTCTCCATTGAACAGAAGGTACTGAACACCCTCAAAGGCTTTCTTAACCTTGCCCAAAACCCCTCTAATAGGCTTGGAAGGTAACCTTCTTGAGTCACTTGAAAAAGACCCTAGCCCGTCCTTGGCAAGCCCACCAATACTACACCCTAGCCCATCCAAGACAAGCCCACCAACACTTCTAAAATGGGCGGCTTCTTAGTGCATTTGGGCTAACCCAATAAGAACCATTTGGTAAGGCCATAAGGACCACTCTTATCCATTGCACCTAAGCCCACTTTTGAAGAGCATGGGCCAACCTCTACCTTGTCTTTAGGAAGCAAAAAGCCCAACGGCCCATCAAGAGCCTCACCGGGACTCACAGAGGGCTCAGAGCCTACCTCCCCAATCTGCTCCTTCAAAAAGTTGTTGCCATTATTTCCAAAGATCACTTCCACCGCCATTGTGCTCGTAGAGGGGCTCGGCTCAAAATATAACACTTGTAAAACCTCTACTACACTCTTCTCATCATCCCTTCCCACTCTGCAACCAACTTGCAAAGGTCCATACCAAAAGAGTGTCCAGCTATGTGTTTCATCAGGTATTGAACATGTCAAAAATGTGAGATATACAAACATAAAGTGGTGCATCATTAATTATGGATCCAATACATCATATTCAATTCACATAAAACAAGAGCCTTTAGGGTGAAGGCTAATCATCTAAAGGGGACACTTCCTTTCTCTCCCTCCCTTTTGTTCTTATATTTCCTTCTCTTTTCTCTTTTCTCTTTTTCTCTCCTTTCTACAAACCATTAAAGCAATTCTTGGCTTCCCACTTGTAATGTAATACACATGATACATGTAGTTCCAAATATCTTCCATGCTCCCAAGCTTTTACCTTCTTCCACTAAGTCTTATAACTGGCCAGGACTGTTCCAAGTAGCTGTCCTATTACAATGCGGGTGACATCTCCCATAAAAAAGGGCATCATAACAGCTGATCATGCATAAAATACTTCCAGTTCCTCTTAATATTGAAATTGAGGTAACCCCAAATGTCTTCTCAAATATGCCAAATAACCAGACCACAGATGGGCTTTCTGGACGAGGAAAGAACAACAAAATTCTTCTAGTCACTAGCCAAAGCTAACAAACTTCAAATGACATCCAATAGAAGAATACCCATGGTCAAGAATCACAAATAATTCAAAACCTTCAGGAGAGAATTGAATAATGGAAAGATAGCCCCAGCAACACATAGACAGGCAAATCAATCTTACAAATTGCCAAACCTCATTGAACATCAAATCTTTCCCCCTCAAAAAGAGCCTGTATGCAAATCAAGTATGACAAAAGACAGAAACACATTAAGTGGTCATGAAGATTTCTAAAACACCGGGCACCCAAAAGAGCAATCTAACTCACACCTCCTGTGTTTTTTTATAGATGCTAGCATCAGCATCATACACCCAACAATGGCAATATATGAATCAGTTGTTTCATCCATTTCAACACTTTGACCAAATAGAGAAAAATGAGGAAAAGTTTCTATAGTTTGTGTGGAAATATAGGATTATGATTTGTAATTAAGTGCCAAGATTAGAAGGATTGTGTTAGGATACTTTCTATTTTATGGATGAGAGAATCTCTCCTTGTGTTAGGATACTTTCTATTTTATGGATGAGAGAATCTCTCCTAATTAGTTATTGTTTCCTTAGAGATAGTGATTGTGCATATTATATGGCTTAGATTAGGAATCCCACTTGTATATATATAGGTCCTTTGTATTCAGTTTTGACACAGAAAAAAAGAAGAATATTTTCTTCATGGTATCAGAGCATTCAGATCTGAACCACGTATAAAAAAAAAAAATCATCTTTTTCCATGGAGAGCAGAACGGAAGGATCAAACTCGGAGGTGACGTCCAGACCTGAAGCAGTTCACTCCGGCAGTGCCAGCACCACAGACGGCATCATTCTTCCCATAACAGGTCATAAACTCAATGGGCAGAATTTTATTCAATGGGCTCAATCTGTTCGGATCTTCATCTGCGGGAAAGGTAAGGAAGAATACCTTACGGAAGCCATTGTTCAGCCGAAGGAAGATGATCCAGGATACCGAACCTGGAAGTTGGAAAATAGTATGGTGATGTCTTGGTTAATTAACTCTATGACCAATGACATAGGAGAAAACTTCATGTATTATGGCACAGCAAAGGAGATATGGGATGCAGCTAGAGAGACCTACTCCAACATCGATAATACCTCGGCGATTTTCGAAATCAAGAGTATTCTCCAGGATCTTCGACAAGGAGATTCAACTGTTACCGAATATTTTAATATCCTTACACGGTATTGGCAACAACTCGATATTTATGAAGAATTGGTTTGGAAGTGTCCCGAAGATGGACTCCTATACAAGAAGGTCATTGAAAAGGAACGCATCTACAAATTTTTACTTGGCCTTAATAAGAATTTAGATGAGGTACGTGGAAGAGTTCTAAGTATTAAGCCATTACCTAGTGTTAGGGAAGTTTTTTTTGAAATTCGCAGAGAGGAAAGCAGACAAAAAGTGATGTTGGGAACCCAAAATTCCTCCAAAAATCTTGAGAACTCAGCCCTAGTTGCACGAGGAACCCAATCCAACAACAACAACCACCAAACGAAGAAGAATCGTCCATGGTGCGACCATTGTAGAAAACCTGGACACACGAAAGAGACTTGCTGGCATCTACACGGTAAACCTGCTGATTGGAAACCTTCTCGGCCACAGCAAAACAGAGAAGGCCGGGGTTACACCGCTACAGCCGAAGAAGACACATCTGGCACTAGCTCAAATCCTGGACCGTTTAGCAAAGAGCAATTGGAGGCACTACAGAAAATGTTCCAACAGACTCTTCAATCAACTGGAACAACTATTGGTACCGCATCTGTAGCCCAGAAAGGTATTTTTTCCCATGCCCTAAATGTTAGACAGGAAAATCACACTACATGGATAGTGGACTCAGGAGCTTCAGATCACATGACTGGGAATCTCATGGTTTTTCATGAATATACTCCTTGCCATAACAATTCCTCTGTTCGAATTGCCGATGGAACCCTTTCTAGGGTATTCGGCACAGGTTCAGTTATTATTTCCAAGGATATTACTCTTCACTCCGTGCTCTATGTTCCGAAATTGGATTGCAACCTATTGTCTATAAGTAGACTAACACAGGATCTTAATTGTGTTACTAAATTCCTTCCTCACATGTGTGAATTTCAGGCCTTGAACTCTGGGAAGAGGATTGGCAATGCTGAGGTGCGTGCTGGACTTTACCTTCTGAGAGCTGAGGAAATTCGAAGGCTACCAAGGAAGACTGCTTGTGTAGTTTCCAACCCTAGTACCAAGACGGATAGTGTTGTTATGTTATGGCACTACCGATTAGGTCACCCAAATTTTTCCTATCTTGAAAAACTATATCCATCATTATTCAATAAAAATTCCAAAAATTTTCAATGCGAAATATGTCAATTGTCCAAACATACTCGCAACTCCTATTCCATTCAACCATACAAACCATCTCATCCTTTTTCCTTGATTCACAGTGATGTTTGGGGGGCCTCTAGAATCAACAACATTACAGGTTCTAGATGGTTTGTCACCTTTGTTGATGACCACACTCGAGTGACTTGGGTATTCCTTATGAAGAAGAAATCAGAAGTGAGGGAAATATTTGAAAACTTCAACAACATGGTTCAAACGCAGTTTCAGGCAAAAATTCAAGTCCTTCGGACAGATAATGCTCGAGAATACTATCACAACACTCTTGGGTCATATCTTCTGGAGAATGGCATCGTACATCAAAGCTCGTGCATTGATACTCCACAGCAAAATGGAGTTGCAGAAAGGAAAAATAGACATTTGATGGAGGTTGCACGATCCCTCATGATAGCTTCAAACGTGCCTAAACAATTATGGGGTGAAGCTGTACTCACAGCAACCTACTTGATCAACCGAATGCCTTCTAGGATTCTTCAATTTAAAACCCCGTGTCAAATCCTCCTTGCTGCATATCCATCCGCTCGAATAATCTCGTCTATCCCAATCAAAGTCTTTGGTTGTACTACTTTCGTTCACATCCATAAGTCCCTACGTAGTAAACTTGATCCGACAGCCACTAAATGCATCTTTCTCGGGTACTCACCAAACCAAAAAGGATACAAGTGCTACTCTCCAACAACCAAGAAATTCTACATTTCCATGGATGTCACTTTCTTCGAAAATCAACCCTTCTACCCCAAAATTGCAATTCAGGGGGAGAACTGGTCCATAGATGAATTCCAATTCTGGGAAACCGAAATCAGCACTACTTCTCCTTTGAGTTCATCACTGCCTCCTCAAACAGATACTACTCTTTCTGTCCCCGAAAACAATTCCTTGGATGTCCCTTCTGTCATACCTGAGTCAACTACACAAGGCAGTAAAGAGGTAATAGTTTATTCTAGAAAAAATTTAAAGGAAAAGCCTGAGAAACCTCCTCAAAAGGAGCCCGAGGACAGCACTTCACCTGAGCAGAACCAAGAATCGGACCAGGATCCAAGCAACCCAAACTCACAACCAGGTAACACAATTTATGATCTAAATTCCAATAATGACCTTGATGATCTTGATCAACCCATTGCTTTAAGGAAAGGTGTAAGATCCTGCACTCAGCATCCAATCAATAATCATGTGTCCTATGGAAAGCTTTCACAAAATTTCCAAGCGTTCATCACTTCTCTTGAAGATGATCATATCCCATCCAACATCCAAGAAGCACTTCAACAACCTGAATGGAAGACTGCTGTTCAGGAAGAAATACAAGCATTAGAGAAAAATGGGACATGGGAAATCTCAGAATTACCAGAGGGTAAGAGGCCTGTTGGATGCAAGTGGATATTTACCGTGAAGCACAATCCAGATGGAAGTATAAACAGGTTCAAGGCTCGACTAGTAGCTAAAGGATTTACTCAATCCTATGGCATTGATTATGAAGAGACATTTGCACCAGTAGCAAAGCTCAACTCCATCAGAGTGTTATTGTCAGTTGCAGTAAATTTGGACTGGAATCTGCACCAACTTGATGTCAAAAATGCATTTCTCAACGGAGAACTAGAAGAGGAAGTCTACATGAAGATTCCACCTAGTATGGAAACTCCAGAAAATTCAGGAAAAGTGTGTAAACTGAGAAAGTCCCTATACGGTCTAAAACAGTCACATAGGGCCTGGTTTGATCGACTGACTAGAGTTGTGAAAAAACATGGGTTCATCCAATGTCAAGCAGATCACACACTGTTTATGAAGCACTCTAAGGAAGGTGAAATGACTTTGTTCATTGTTTATGTTGATGATATTATAATTACCGGAGACGATGAAGAAGGGATAGGGAATCTCAAGAAGCTACTAGCAAGAGAATTTGAAATCAAAGATCTTGGACAACTCAGATACTTTCTTGGCATGGAAATTGGCAGAACTAAGGAGGGAATTGTGGTCACGCAAAGGAAGTATGTCCTTGATCTACTTCAGGAGACTGGAATGCTAGGTTGTAAGCCAGTGGACACGCCTATGGATCCTATTGGTAAGATTGATAAAGATAATGACAGTCATCCAACTGACAAAGACAGGTACCAGAGGTTAGTAGGAAAGTTGATCTACTTAACTCACACAAGGCCTGATATTGGTTTCGCTGTGAGCATGGTAAGCCGCTACATGAACAATCCCACTGAAAGACACATGAAAGCCGTATACAGAATTTTACAGTACCTTAAAAAGAGCCCGGGTAGAGGACTCTACTTCAAGAAAACCTCAAGTAGGGAAGTTGAGGTATTCACAGATGCTGATTGGGCAGGATCCTTGACAGATCGGAGGTCAACTACTGGGTATTGTTCCTATGTGTGGGAAACTTGGTGACTTGGAGAAGCAAGAAGCAGTCCGTAGTGGCGAGAAGCAGTGCAGAGGCAGAATTCAGGGCAATGGCTCATGGGATATGTGAAGGAATATGGCTCCAAAGAATACTCAAGGAACTTGGAATTATATCAAACTCCACTATGACAGTTTTGTGTGATAACAAGGCTACCATAAGTATTGCAAAGAATCCAGTTCAACACGACAGAACCAAGCACGTGGAGATAGACCGTCACTTCATCAAGGAGAAACTTGAAGGGGGAACAATCAGACTTATGTATATTCCTTCAAGTCGTCAAACAGCAGACATTCTGACAAAAGCACTTCCAAAGGCCACCTACGAAAACATGAAAAGCAAGTTGGGAATGCTAGACATCTACCACCCAACTTGAGGGGGAGTGTGGAAATATGGGATTATGATTTGTAATTAAGTGCCAAGATTAGAAGGATTGTGTTAGGATACTTTCTATTTTATGGATGAGAGAATCTCTCCTTGTGTTAGGATACTTTCTATTTTATGGATGAGAGAATCTCTCCTAATTAGTTATTGTTTCCTTAGAGATAGTGATTGTGCATATTATATGGCTTAGATTAGGAATCCCACTTGTATATATATAGGTCCTTTGTATTCAGTTTTGACACAGAAAAAAAGAAGAATATTTTCTTCAGTTTGTAAATTAAGAAAACAGAAGAAAATGAGAGAAAAAGAGATGGCTGTAAGTTAGAATCGAAAAGAGAACTAATTTATGTTCTCTATTTTCCAGTTCTATTACTTATGTCACACAAGGAGCTCTAATACTACCATTTGCAATGCAGCAACTGACCGGATTCACAATTAGGCGAGAGCAAAGCAGTAAAAAGGAGTTAAGACCGAACGATACAGATTCTGGAACATTATAAAGTTTCCAAAACACAAACAGGTTTTAACCTCAAGGTGAATGGTAAATCTAATGCGTGATTTACATGTTCTATATGTCACCTTAAAGTTATAAGAATAGAACAAAGGCTACCTAAAAATTTAATAGAAAATACAAATTGAAAGACTAGTATATGGTTTCAAGTCTATACTCTTAACTAAGAAAAACATAAAATATACCAAAAGGCAAGATTCTTATGAACTTAGAAGAACAGAAACAATTAAAAAAACAATTAGTATAAACACTACCTCGAAAAATATGCCTGAACTTCCACTCAACATCATGGAGATCCCTTGCAATAAGTTCCTGAGCTGGAGGCTGCTGAGAGAAATCCTGTGAACCCAAATATTAAAATATAAATCAGTATTAGAATAGCATCAAACCAAAGAAAATAAGAAAGGAGACTACCAATGGAGGGAAAACTTTCTCAGCTGCGCGACGAGGAACAGAGAACCCCCCGTGGGTACTAGTATCACTTGCTGTGAGAGTCTTGCAAAAGTAATTGGTGGGCTGCTTGCTCGGGATACCCAACTCCACAGGAAGAAATGTATCCTTTTGCTCTTGCTGTATACACCAGAGAACAAACAATTTTCCAACTCAATATAACTCAAGGAAATAATTAAACATCACAACTGAAACTCAATTTGGAACTAGAAACTCAAGATTACCGGTGTAAGTGGCTGCAAAGTCATTTGTGCATACACTTCATCAGTTTCCACATCTGCCTGAAATGTCACACACATAATTCACAACATAATCAATTCCCTTGCAGATTTTACAATCCTTCTCACTAAAAATACATCCACATTTGTAATTGCAACAGTATTAAATTCGGTAAAGACCCACATGCATTGTGACATTGTGAAGTTGGCAGATCAACTGCGGTGGCAAGCTCGGGTAATTGGGTATGTGCCCATCAACCTCTTTGTTAGTTGTGGCAGCAACCTGAGTCCAAATTGGGATTATCAGACCACTACTTCCATTGAAATGATAAACCAAAAACAGCAATAAAAACAATATTTAATAACAATAGCAGTAGTAACAATAAATTTCAATTTTGAACACCACCTGCTCACTGTGACCTTGAGGAAAGTAAACCACACGGCTCGCAACGGTAGGCAGGGACACAAGAGGGCCAGCACAAGCATGCCATAGCTCTGAATTCAAACACTTTTTCTCCCCTATCGCCAATTCCCCACAATCCCACAAGAAATAAAACAAATGAATTATCAATTATTCAGTTTCATCTTTCTTAAGCCCAATAACTACAAATACACGCACACATAAAGATAGAGATATATATATTATATAGATATAAGGTACCTTCATGCCCTTGCTGCTGCCCCAACCCTGATGTTGAAAGCTTCATTTCTGGTACTTTTCAAGCCCTAGAACTATTCCAGTCTAACATTTCTACCTCCTCTCTCCTCACCCAAATCCTCCTCTCACCAACCATTGCCATCTGCATCCTCCAATTACCCACCAAACAAAAAAAACCACAAGAATTCACACCATTTCCTCTTGAGCAAATCAAAAACCCTAAGAGGAGGTCACATCAGCATCACACCCACAAAAGCCACTCTCCTCCAAGATCGCCACCAAACAAAGTAGAACTGAGCTTGCTTTCAGTTCATCACGCCATCGCTGTCGAATTCAGAGAAACTACCAGGATGGAGACAAAGGGAGCAGAAGGAGAACTAGAGAAAAGAGAGAGTGGCGAGTCTTGAAGAGCTGAGAACAAGGGAGAGAGAGAGAGCAAAGCTGGAAGTGATGGCAGAGAGGCGAAGAGGAGAGAGAAAGAGATAGAGAGAGAGAAGAAGAGAGAGTGGGAGATTTTGGAAATTCCAATCCCCACCATTCGGGGATCCGTACCTGCGAATCTCGGCCGTCCATTTCCCACTGATATGACACCAGGCATGTGCCACCATCCCTCAGTGGTCGTTGTCAGAAGTACGGATTTTGCGAAATTTAAAACCCTTTTATTTTTTTTATTTTTAAAAATTTTAATAATAAAGAAAAAGGAAAGAAATGGAGTACGAGAGAGAAGACTCGTCTCACGCAATGATTTTTTTATTATTTTTATTTCTTTTCCTATTGGTGCGTTTTCCATATCATATGCTGTGTGTGCAGACCGCGCTAACTGTACTTTTTTTACCTACCTAATTTATATATTTCCATTTCTTTTATTACTTAGCATTTAATGTTAGATATAGATTCTTAGATTTGGGTCTGTTTGGCACCGGGAAATATTCTTTTTAACGTCTAAAATGTCTTATTATATTAAATATTAAAATAAATTATTTTTATGAGAAATAAGATGATCTCTACCACTCTTTTTTTTTTTTTTGGCAAAAACCTTCTTAAAAAAATTTTAAAAAAAATATATTTTTAAAAAAATTATCATGACCATAATAAAAATCTTTAGTCCACTCAAAAACAAGTTTTTAACTTTAGAAAAATGTCAATCCAAATAATGGATTCTACATCTAACATTAAATAAAAAAAATCATTTCTGAATTTGGTTGCCAAAATGGATCCGAAAAGATAAAAAGTGAGAATATTTATACCATCATTCAATTTTAGTTGTGCCCTCTTTTGTTAAATAAATTATTATTTTATTTTAACATATATTAAAAAAATAATAATAAATAAATAAATAAAATTTATTAAAAGATTCTTTGATAAAACTTAATACTTATTATTTATTGATTTAAGTTTATTTTAAATTAAAATGTATTTAATTTTTAATTTTTAATTTTACTTTAAGCATTAAAGTTATTTAAAAAAATTAACTTAAAATTTATTATAAATTATCAAATTGATATATTTATTCTTATCGATTATAATTAAGATAAAGAAGGTCGAATAACAATGGAGGTTATAGAACAGCAAAAAAAAGACTATAAATGTAACTAGGACAAATAGAAGTAAAAAAATAAAATAAAAATGTAGATTTAAAAATAAGTTAATTATTTTTATTTATTACTTAAAGTTCTTTTTTTATTGAAACAAAATCTAATTTATTGAAAATCTATAATAAATTATAACTCATTGAATAAAATAATAATAAAAAATGAAATTGGGATATAAAGAAATAAAATTAGTATACAAACAAACTGGGACCAAATTATGAATAGATGAGATCAAGATACAAAGTAATAAAACTTATAAATGATAAAAAGTGAGTAGAATCAAATACAAAACTATTGTACCCAAGTTGTACACGTGATATTGTTTTCGTAGTGATACCTTTTTTATACCTATCAAAAAAATAATATACACTATTATGATAGGAGCAATTGACTCTCAATTGATTAATTCTTTAACAACTTTTCCTAAGTCTCTTTTGTATCTAACTAAGCTTAAGGGATAACAATATTGCTACTCCAATATTTAATTTAAGACAAAGCATTTCTTCCTCTTCCTAAATTTACCTTTGAGTATGTTTGGTTCCCAAAAATACTAATGAAAATTCATTTTCCTATATTTGGATGACTAGGAAAATAAGGAGGAAAAAAGTTGGAAGAAAAACACTATGACAAATGTTAAAATATTTTCCCTATTATTTTTCCTCAAAAAATAGTGAGGAATATTGGAAAGAAAAATGGGAAAATTTTCATGAGGACTTTTTTCACAAGTTCAAAGTTCACCTATTTCACCTCCATCCATAATTCATCCATGGCTTCTAATTGATGATGAGCCTTCCAATAGCCACCACTATCTCTCTATCCACCTTTCAATGTTTTTAAAACTCCACCTTCACTTGAATGATAACCTCTAATGGATGAACCGCATCCATCGAATAAGATGAATCTAGTTGAGCCAATGGCTTTCATGTGAGGTTTGACAACTCCCTTCCCTCAACCTTACATCTTGATTTATATATTAAGTTCAACATATTGTA
Source organism: Vitis riparia (assembly GCF_004353265.1). Lineage (NCBI taxonomy): Eukaryota > Viridiplantae > Streptophyta > Magnoliopsida > Vitales > Vitaceae > Vitis > Vitis riparia. The sequence continues at coordinate 10,617,107 of NC_048434.1, read as the reverse complement.
ATTTCATAAGGGTTTCTTTTTTCTATTTTCTAAAATCCTAATACCCAAGGTTCTTCATAATTTAATTGAAGAATTTCATGTGTTTAGTTATAAGCAAACAAGCTAGATTTAGTGTTATTACTTGGATGTTGAGCTTAAATAAATGTATAAACTCTTATTTCTTGATTTGGAACTAGAATTCACTACTTCAACAAATGGGTCTCTAACAATTCTATACTTGTTTGTTTTCGATGCTTTGAATTTTTGGTTTTGGCCTTGAGATATACAAATTTTGTTTATTAGAGAGGGGTTCTCTTATTTTCTTGGTTTTATTTCATTTAGTTTTCCTTTTGTGTTGGTTCAATATTGTATGTATTGTCTAAATAAGTGTTTTTAGAGTTGTGATTGTGGAGCATTATGTTGAGAGAACCATATTTGTATTAGGTAGAGTTAGTTTTGGGCCAATCTAGGAAACTAAATATGAAGAAATTAGAAAAGTGTTAGAGAGGAATTCCAAAGGAATATGGGCACTTTATATTTTCACTGTTTCCTAGGATTGAGCACAATGCTTGCTCATCACTTAGGCTAAATGAGACCTGTCATAATTGTTCGAGTTGTTTGCATATTATTGTTTGGAGTTTGCTTGGTGAAATTGTACAAACTTAAGAATATTTTAGTTAAGCCATGAACTGAATATTCTTAATGAATACAACAAAAAATCAAAATTTACTTGGAAATTATGTCATTTTTATGCATATTTAAAGTAAAGTCCCAATTAGCCAGTATATTTATGATAGACTAATCTTTGGAGCAACACTCTCACTAGTAGAGCTAGGGTGATGTGTGCCCTTGTATATTATCACAGAGATGTGTTATCCGATTGTTGCTTCTGAACCAATTCCAATGCTTATGCAATCTCCTTATAAGTTTAAATGATAGTATAAAAGTTGTTCAAAGGTTTTAAGCTTTGTATGCTTTTTTAGGATTGAAAAATTGAAAGAAAGAAAAACAAAATAAATAATAAGACACATGTTAAGAAAAATCAAACTCATATTTTTTTGAATTCCTTTTTCTCTAATCTCTTAAGGGTAGGTTTCGAGAATAAGATGGAGCCAAAAGTAGTTGGTTTTTTAGGGAATAGTATGACAATTAGGCTTTCTCTTAAGGAGTCCCTCTCTTAAGAGTGAAAATTCTCCAAACTATAAGATTTCTATGATCTCCAATCTCTTTGCCCGTTCCTCAAGAGGTTATTAGAAAGGTATATATAGGTAAAAGCCAAAAGAGTCTTGGTATCTTAAGTTTAAAAATTAGAGTTTGAGTGAAATTCATCCAAAATCCATTTCTAAACTCGACAGGACTATCATGATCGCTCGAGCGGACTTAGACTGCTTGAGCGCTTTGCTTGATTGAGATTAACCCCTTGAGCGGGATTAACCACTTGTGCAACCCCTACTTCTTTTGAAAAATGATTTTAAAACATTTTAAATCTAAAAATGATACCAAACCTTTTTATACCTCAAAGAAGCCTATATCCCACAAGCCAAACCTTTTTAGATGTACCTTTAACTTCCTAGTTGGACGAACAACAACCATTGATCTTTAATTGAGAGCAAGTTACTATTTAAAAAGACTTCTATGACCAAATATTAATTGAAACAAAATTGTCAACATATAAATAAGACTCAATGTCCTAACAAAGTGTAATAATCCTTATTTTATAAATTGGCTATTATTCCTAAAATTTAAGCACTTTTTCCCACATTCATATGATGAATATTAGTAAGCTAAATTTGTGCTCTAATTAAGTATAATGTCTATTTTCTGTATTAGTTTTTTTTTATTATATTAAAGTTAGTATTTTTTTCACTTTATTTAATTATTTTATCAATTACTTGTCTAAATTTAGGAGGCTATGTTAAAATTTTGATGATATATACATTGTTGAATGCTAATTGGTCAAATTGTTGGCAAGAGATTTAATTGGTGAATGCAAACATCTTTTTGAGTTTTATTTTGTTAGAATATACCAAAACTTGTCCTTTGATTGGGTATTAGCTTACTAGTATTGGATGGTTTTTTATTGCATAATGCTTTTGTCTTTCCAATATCTCAAGAAAGTTACATTAGGTTATTTAATTTTGAGGTTGAATAATCATTTCATATATATTTCACAAATTTTCTATCATGTACACTTATTCAAAGGCTTTAAAGATGGACTATAACTTGTGTAGCTATGTATGTTGCATATGTAGTAGTTCTTGTTTCAATATATTATCTTTCAAACCATTTAGATAGGTTAATTTCTGATGAAGGAGATTATGAATGACATGTTTTACTAGAAAGACTTGTGTTAATGGACAATGAAGATAGTCATATCCAACTATGTATGAGGAAGGATGCATATGCAAGACTAATAAACATACTTCGAGGAATAGGTTGTCTTATAAATAATACACATAATAATGTAGAAGAACAAGTTGCTAAATTCCTTCACATTGGTGGTTATAATTTAAGGAATAGAACTATGGAATTTTATTTCAAGCATATGAAGTTAAGTTGGCTCAAAGACAAACATCACTACTTGACTAAATTTTTAAGCCTCAATAAGACTAATAATTTAGGCCCTTTTAGCTCACTAATGATTAAGACAGTGATTTTTCTACTAAACTTGTTAAGAGTGATCCTTTATAATTTATTTTATTTTAACTTAAAAGATTCAATTCTTTGAATATTTGGTTGAAGACCTTAAGTCCTTCAGAGTAACCAAACGAGGATCAAGTTGTGTAAATTGCTTTCAAATAACGAATTTAGATTGGTAGGTCTTAGGCCTCATGAATTTTTATCTCCATAGTTTGTGGGAGTTTTCCACATAAAAATCTTATGCCTCATTGCATATATTTTTATTTCTTCTGATATCTGATTAATGATATTGATAACCTTATAATTGATTGGTTAGTTGGTTATTAAGGTTGTTGGGTTGATTATCTTGGTGGTTGTGGTAGTTATACCTATGACCAAATATTGTTTCCTTAACTACTCTCAAGATCATTTTTGATTGATTTGTTGGGATTGTTATTGAGTTTATTAGGTTAGTTATTCTGGTGGTTATTATTATCTGATGCGACTTATGGTAGCTTAGCTTTAAAGGCGTATCAACAAAATTTATACCTTAAATACTATTACTAAAGTAGCCAAGCTACTATAGCATAGTGGTTCTAGGATCATTCACTGGGAAGGGTTTTCGCAAACACTGGTGAAGTTCGGAGGATGGAGTGAACTTTTCTTAATAAAAATTAGGTTAAGATGAAAACATAAAAAGATGAAGGTGTTGTAAACTAAACTAACATGAAAATAGGTTAAAAGATGGAAAAAGAAGTTTCTCAAAGCTTTGGATAGCCATGCTTAACTCACTGTGTAAAAATGGAGATTTTGGGACGAGTTGGGGAAGCAACTAAGGTGATGCTTACTTCCCGAACCGGTATGAGTTTAGCAACTAAGTTTTAGTCCTTGAAAACTTACAAAAAGGGTAGCTGAACCTCATAAATGCTCTTTTATTGATATAGGTCATCTCCTCGACTTGCAATACAATGGCTCGTAGGAGATAACTAATGAACGTCAGTGGATCTAACAATAAGAATCCACTGAGACCAAAAGGTTATCAAGTATTGGCCATTCAAAGCAAGTCAGAGGGATTAAAAGCTTTACTTTGAATGAAAACATTTATAACGCTCAACTACTAACATTTATGGCTTGGAAATCTCCATCCTGACACAGGAGCTTCACATGGCATCCATTACTTCAAGAAACTAAAAGGTTTTAGCCTCTCATCCTTGGGGATTTCATCCTCCAAGGATGTTTGGTTACTAAGAAAATAAGAAAGAAAAGAGAAAAGAAGCTTCTGAACAAAAGTGCTCTTATAACTTATAAAGTTACAGGTTACAAGATGATTTTTGTCTGAGGCTCTTCACCTCTATTTAAAGACAATAACAAGCTAAATTACAAGAGCTATTACAAAAGCAACCTTTTCATTGGTTGATTACAAGGGTAAAATAGGTATTTACAAAGCTAAAAATCAAGCAAAATATCTTGGAGAACTGGCAGTGGAATGTCATCAACAGCGTCTCAAAACAGGGGATTTCAAAGGCATTTTCGCAAGGTGCCTAAATCCACCTTGCGAAATTTCGAGGTGGTTCTTCATGGTGCAAAATGGCCAAGTTTCGCACCATGAAGAAAATCTCCTTGCGAAATGGTGTTCCCATGGCTTGATGCAGTTGTCTTCCGAAGGCCATATCTTCCTCATTTCAGCTCCAAATCGTACATGGTTTGAAGCGTTGGATTTTTGACTTCCTGAGCTTTGAAATGGTATATAGAATGTAGAAAATGGACTTCGGGAATTGCTCCAAAAGTGTGAAAGAAGACTGCAGCTGCTGTCCTCTGTTTTCTTCACTCTGTTTTCCTCTTCTCCATTGTTCTTTCCTTGCATACTTTGAACGACTTTGGAAAAGGGCTATGGAGCTCCAAAGCTTGGTTCTTCATGAATTTGAGCTTCCAAAAGCTTTGCCATGAACTATATACAGCTCTCTCTCATTCTTGGATTGCTTTGGTGTAGCTAAAAGCTATCAAAAACACCAAAACTTAACACAATTTGATTAGAAACGATTGCAAGGGTCCTTAACATGTCAATTGAGTTAAAAGGTAATAATTACTACTCAAGGGTGTTTAAAAGAGCTAATTACAAGCTACAAAATAGCATGTTTTGAGTAGTAATCATTATCCCTAACATATCTCAATATATATTTTAGATATTAATAATTATATTTTTTTTTTATCCCTAATCAATTGTAGGGTATCCCTAAAATGTTAAAAATCATATTTTTTATAAACCTAAAGATTTTAGGTTTATCTTATCTAGTTATTTGGGACATCCTTGATATCTCTCTTAATATAAAATTTTGATATAACATATAAATTTTTATTTCATTTTTTAAATCACCCATTCACTCCTCATCTAGGTGTTTCCTATTTGACTTTTTGTTATTTTTCAAGTGGTATCAAGAGCAATACCATTTTTCACACTTTACCCACCTAACCTATACCTTGTTTTACACATTGCCCTATTGAGTTAAAAATCGAGCAATGTACCTTCCATACTTTATGATTACATGCAATGTACATTGTTTAGAGTGATGATATTACTTGTATTGGACGAAAGACGCATATGCTCTCCACACGACCTATTTAACCTATACCTTGTTTTTCACATTGTCCCATTGAGTTTAAAATCAAGTAATGTACCTTTCATACTTTTATAATTACATGTAATGTACATTTTTGGAGTGATAGTATTACCTATATTGGACAAAAGACGCATATAATCTCCATGTTACCTGTTTAAGTGAGTATAAAACGGTCATTTTCATTTTGAAACCCTAAAATCCAGCCCTCCTCTCTCCTATCGACCATTACTCCCAAAATCCCACATTATAGTTGAAACCTTAGAATCCCAAGGAAGTTAATGCAAGGCTAACATCGAAAAGAAGACATGAAGTTCAACAATATGTTTTTTGTCTTGTAATTTCTTTAATAGGTATAAAAATCTTGGCAAAAAAAGTTAAGGTTTCGTTTTGATGTTTCAAAAAAATTGGGGAAAATAAAACTTTACTTTTAGGGTTAGGGTTTCCTTTTGATTTTTCAAAAAATTTGGGGAAAATTCAGGGAAACTAAATCTTGTGCTTATCTGCAATTTGTTATGATAATTTTAATTTGTTTTATTATCGGTTTACCTAATATGAACACAATTTTAATGTATTCTATGTTTGCAGATTGACCAACTAATTCTTTTACCATAAAATTACATTATGAAAGGAGGTTTAGGGGCAACAAGGAAGGTGTACCAAATATTAGTGATTACATGGGTGGAAAACTAGATTGTATTGATAATTGTGGCCCAAATTTAATGTCATTGATTAAGTTGGATCATATAATAGTGTAGTTAGGATATAATGATTGCATAGGGTATTACTATGCTAATAAGAATGGAGAATTGGTATGGTGCTTAATAGATCAAATTCTATTAGAGATGTGCAACTCATTGTCAAAGGATTATGAAGTAGATGTGTTTGTCAAGAACCTAGAGGTTTTATATCTGCCTTAAGCTGAGATTGGGTCTTCAAATGTTTGCGATCAGCCTACTAAAAGTGTGTGTGAAGGTGAAGGCTCTAGGACCAATGCAACAACAACACCCAATGTAGATGCAGTTATTGATGAAACTGAAGATACATTTGGAGAAAGTGAGTTTGTTGATGATGAACATCCTGTTAGTGATGATGATGACTTATATGATAATTATGTTGATAATAAAGAGTGGGTTGGGATAAGAAGTAAAAAAGATAAAGATAAGGGAGTTGAAGAGGAAAACATAACAATGAATTATGTGCAAGGTTACAACGATGTGTAGGGTGAGAAAAACCTTTGTGATGATGGCATGAGGAGTTTAGATAATGGCAGTGAAGAAGAATTAATAGAGATAAGCATTGGAATCCTCAACTTGTAGTTGATACATACATGATCAATCCTTAGTTTAGTGTAGGGCTACTTTTCACAAGTACAGCTAAGTTCAAAGTTGCAATGAGAGAATATGCCATAAAAAATGGAAGAAATATGAAGTTCATTAAGAATGAGAAGGACAAAGTAAGGGTAATGTGCTTAATTGGATGCCCTTGGATTGTTTATGCAACTTAAGAGAGAGATGAGAAGACCTTTCAAGTGAGGACTTATAATGTAGAGCATACTTGTGGCAGGGTATTTAAAAATTATAATCTCACATCAAAGTACTTGTGTAACAAATTTGTTGACCATTTTAAACACAACCCCAAGTTATCTATTGGAGCATTCATGAATACAGTAAGAAGGTCACTTGCGTGTGAGGTATCTCCAACTCAAGCTTATAGAACAAGAAAGAAGACATTAAAACAAATATAGGGAATCTATATTAAACAATATGTTAAGCTTTTTAGACTACTATGCTAAGATAAATAAATAAACAAAACAAATCTAGGTTCAACAATGATTATGAAAACAGAATTGGTTTATGACAAGCTCGTGTTTGAAAGGATTTATATATATATGCTTCAATGCATGCAAGAAGGGTTGTTTATTTGGCTATAGGCCATTAGTTGGTCTTGATGGGTGTTGTCTTAAAGGGCCACACCCTGGGCAACTATTGATAGTTGTTGGCATTGGCCCAAATAATTATATCTTTCCAACATGCTATGCTGTTATAGAGGTGGAGTTAAAAGATAGTTGGTCTTCGTTTCTATAGTTATTGATTCAAGACCTCTTTATCAACAATTTAGAGGTTTGGAATTTCATTAGCAATAAATAGAAGATATAAAATTATGAACTTTTGTTTTCTATTTAACCCCAATCGTATGATTGTTTTAAGTTTAATTTTTTTTCTTTCCATTTGTTTTTTATGTAGCCCTAGTTGTATGCATGGTTTAAGTGTAATTTTTTTTTCTTTCCATTTGTTTTCTATTTAGTTTGATCTGTATGCATGGTAGAATATTAATTTTTGTTTGCTTTCCATTTGTAATATCATGGCATGCCCCAACTGTATGCATGGTTTAAGGATAATTTTTTGTGCTTTTTATTTATTTTCTATTTCCTCTCTTCTTTGGCAATGATTTTATTTCTGTGAGTGAAGGGATTGGTACCTGTTATTGAGGAATTGGTGCCCAAGTCAAAGCATAACAATTATTTGACACTTGTATAACAATTTCAAGCAAAAGTTCAAGGGAGTAGCATTGAAAGATAGAGTATGGAAAACATTCATTGGTTCTAATGTGCCTAGTTTTAGTAGACACATGGAATGTATGAAAAAAGAAAATGGAGATGCTTATAACTAGTTAGCCTCTAAGTTGATAGTTCACTGGTCAAAATCCCATTTCGGCACATCATTTAAGTGTGATATCTTACTCAACAATTTGTGTGAGTCATTTAATGCAAAAGTAAGATAGAAGCTAATATTAAGTATGTTGAAGGACATAAGGGTATATTTGATGAGATGGGTGAATGCAAGGAGGATTTACATGACTAAGTGGGATGGAATGTTATGTCCTAATATCTATAAGATTTTGGAGAAGAATAAGGTTGAGGTAGGTGGTTGCATACCTGTGGACCTATATTTTTCACGTGCGCCCCTACTCGATCAACGAGACTGACCTTTTATTTGGTGAAAAATTTTAGTTTTGGAAAAAGTCAGGGTCACCATTTATTTTATTTTATTTTAAAGGGAAAATAAAACAAGAAATAAAACCCTAAAAAAATTGACTCCACAGTTTTTTTTGGAAAAACGTGTTTTTTGAAAAAACCCGAGTCTAGGTCCGGGGATCAAGTTACCTATTGGGAAGGTACCTCTAAGAGGTAGCACCCTTCTAAGCCCTAAAGAGGTCTCTACTGACTAAGTTGAGGGAGATGTGGTAATTAATTGGTTGATTAAGGGTATCTAGGTAGACTAAGGTGATTTCAAAAAATAGCATGCCAAACAAGATCAAATCATAATAAAGGAGAGTTAGGATGCATGCTTGAATCTCTTCTCAAGCGCTATCATAAAACATCAAAGTTAGTATAGAAATATAACACACAACATGTATTTAATCATAGCGAATCAAGCATACATCTAAGCACCTAAGGATGATATTAAGCATAAATGAGGCCCACAACAACATGCATGTTCATGGAATTTCGAAAAGTAAGTGATAGAGAGCGTACCTAGATAGCATGCATAATTTATAAGATTCCTCAAAAAAAGGATAGAGTGGTTAGGACAAGTATATATTATATAACATCTTTATTATGTCTATGTTAGGAATTTTAGGCTAATCCAACCTATGGTAATCACCCTAGAGAGGGGGTGAATAGGGTGATGGTCTCTTTTCGCAAATTTACACAAGTGAATGCAAGAGACAATTATATGCAATTATATAATAATCAATATATAAACAATTGCATATAAATTTAAAGAGTAGGGAAGAGAAAATGCAAACACAAGAGTTTATAGTGGTTCGGTGCAACCTGGCTTAGATCCACTATCCTCTAGCTTCAATCCCGAGCTTGAGGTTCCACTAATCCAAGGCTTCCAAACCAAGCCTTCAAGCAATACAATTGGATTATGGTTCCAATTCACTATCTTGGACTTTTGGCTCCAAGCACCCTTTACACTTTTTAAGAGATATCCCTCTCTCGAACAACTTCCTCTCAAGGATTTACAAATAAAAGATCTCACAAAAATCCTAGCACAAGAACTTTAAGCTCAATTGATACAAGAAAAACTAGGATTGAATGGTGCACTAAAGATATGCAAATTTTAAAATAATGGTGCACTAAAAAAAATACTCTTCCAAGGCTCAAATATAATCAAGAAAGATTTGGGAATGTTAAGTTTTTTAAACAATGAAGTTTAGAGCCTTTTTATAGAAGAGAAAAGCCAAACTAACCGTTTGGGGGTTCGACCGGTCAAGTTAGGGGTCGACCGGTTGACTAGCCGTTAGCATTTAATGCTTGGCAGGTGACCTTTGGCCTCAACTGGACTTTGAATGGCCCTCGACCGGACCTCGACTGGTCCTCGACCGGACCTCAACCGGTCCTCGACCGGACCTCGACCGATCCTCGACCGGACCTCGATCGGGAAGAGAATTAACTCGACTGAGAAGAGAAGGCCACTGGGAGAGAGAAACTTTTTGGGCTCCCTCGATCGGTACTTGACCGGACGACCACAATCGGTCGACCGGTTCCTCATCCGGTTGAATCAGTTGAGCCATTTTTTGGCTCAACACCCAACCTTTTCCAACTTAAAACCTTTAACACAAGGTTTTAGTTGAAAACATGAAATCATCCAATTATAAAGATATTTAACACAATATTACTCTTGGATGATTTTGGTGCATAAATAAAGAATGAAATGCATGAAAGTCCTAGTGCACCAACAACCTTACAGAGAGATCTTATGAAACTTGGATCTTGAAAAACTCTTCTCTTTGAGGTGGTCTTCTTCTTCATGATTTCTCTTTGGCTTGATTTGTCTTTGTGATTGCCACTTTGGAAATCATCTTGCCTAATCACACTTGAAATATGATCATTAGTTCTAAACCTTGTTTTGTTATCATCAAAATCAAGATTAACCAAACCTTGGTTTCACAGTCTAATATACAGTACCAAAGCCAAAATTGAGTTAAGATAAATCAAATGACTAAAAAAATAATAACAATTTCAAGTAAAGTATAAAACCATCAGCATGCAATTAGAAAAGGGAGCATAAAAAAAAATAATTTCTAAAAAATGGCTTAGAGTGGAATTTAATTACGAAAAAAATTCAAGGAACAACTCCTACACATCTAGATCAACATACCGAAGGTTAAACTCTCATTCAAAGGACAAATTGTAGTGAAGACACCTAAAGGTTCTACAAAGTCCAGATTAGATAAGAAAAACTGAGATGCATAAATGAATTTTTTAAAAACAATAAATGATCACATAAAATCATACAAAAAATAAATGAATCCGAGGTCAGATAGTACTCAAAAATATTTTTAAAACACTCAAGCTAAGTAGATGTCTAGAATTCAACATGCACAATAGGTACGACTTTGAAAAATCATATCTCCCTAAAAAAAAAGCATTTTTTTTTAATATTATATGTATAATATCAATTTCAAGAAGCCTAGAATTAAGGAAAAATATCGAATCAAATTTAAAAAAGTCATCTGTTATTTTATTTTTATAGAAAGATCTCAGGTGTCTAGACTTGGGTGAAAACATAGCCCCCATAAAGACTTGTTTATATCTTCTATTCCATAATGACTTTCTAACTCAAACGAAACTTTAAATTCAAGTTCAAGAAGTGAAGAAAGTCATACAAGTTTTAGAAAATTTTCAAAACATTCTAAAGTTGCTAAAACTAATTTTAAATCTAAAGGGTTAGTGGCTGAGTGAAAACTAGTAGCGAGGAAGAGTTTTGAAATTTTTTCTGATGTAGGGGTTCCACCAATTCCCCAATTGCTTTTGCACGAATTAATTCAATCAATCCCATTATTTGGAACCATGAAGTTTGTTCATGCTTATCGAAAATCAAGAAAATTGCTAAAAAGAAATAGAGAAAATTAGGAAGGTGCATGCCGAAAGGAAATTTGGCAGCAAAAGTTCATTGAAAGTAAGGATTTTATTGTCTAGAAAAGAGGTCTAATGATGAATTTTTGAAGCCGAAATTATTCGGTTAAAAATTGATGTGAAAATTCAATTCAAAACTGAAAGTTCCTGATCAAAGAAACAAATGAAGGAGGAGATTGTGCACCAAGATGTAAGCTTAGAGCACCACTAAGTTGTTTGGCAGAGACCCAACTGAAGGAGTGTGTGTTGTTCTTAATCCGATCAGGCTTCAAACTACGACGTGGAATACTGGTTCCCCTATATCGGAAGCAGGAGATACCCACCCATAGGCTTGTTTGGATGTGCTCCTATCTTTTGAGGCCTGTTTCCGAGTCAAATCCTATTTGATAAGGCTAGTGAGTTCCCAACCAACCGTACTCAGCATGCTGTCGAGTGGAGACCTTCCATATTTGATGTCTTCCTAATATTAAAATGCTAATCACTGATCTTCATGTTCCACATGCTTGATTGTGTTCTTTGCTGAAAGAATAGATAGTGATCCATTTTAACACATGATCCACACCGTTTTTGCCATTCTTCACATCCTATCCCTTTTATATATGTGCTTCCTGAATTGTTGCTATTAAAAAAAAGTGGTATCTATCCTGTACACCTTCTTGATGGCCAGCGTCTGTAGAAGCTACAGAAATGGTTCCATATTTTTGCTTCCGCCACTTTGGCATTCTCCATGATGGGATCCAGAATGTGAATAATCATATTATGGGGATTTGTGCCCTAAACATTCTCAATAATGTCCAATTTTCTGGTGCCAGCCTGTTGCATCAGAATTTCTTTCCTCTTCTATCATTTCCCATCATTCCCACAATCTGATGGCATGGAGTTCAGTTGAGTAGCCTTGAAAAGATCTCTATCCCATTTCTGGTTATTTGAATCCCATTCCAGAGCCATTTTCCCAACTTTCCTCAAATCAGACACCGTTGGACCACGCAAATGATTGGCTTTACCTTCGAATTTGTGCTCCATTTATCAACAACCCGGAAAACAAAATCACAATCCCCAGATTCCAAATTCTACCAAACACAAACTTGAACACAATCACAAACACCAAATACAAAAGCAATTCTCCACATGCAGATCAAATTCTCTCAACTCTTGAAAATATGTTACTCAGATTCCCAAAAACCTTCTCCAATCACAAGCTAATTGTTTCTCCAAAAATTTGACCCAACCTCCTCTTTCTCACCAAGCTATCCTCCTTCCCTCCCTCTCCCATGGTGCGACTGCACCTTCTCCAGTTTTTGGTGCTGCAAATCCCTTTTCCTCATTTCTTTTTCTTTCTCTCTCCATCTCTCTCCCAAAACACCACCAGCTTGTGTGGAGATGTTCTGTCGGTGATGGCGGTTGTCCCTTCATGTGGAAAATCCCAACGTTTTATGTCTACTGTCCATAGGAGAAATCCCATCTGATACGTCATTTCTCCTTATCTTTTCCACGAGCAATATCATAGTGCTCTTCTTTGAACATTCTAATAGTGCTCTCCTTAGCAAGACCATCCTCTTCTTTGCAGTAGTTCAGTTTGATTGGGCTATCGGATTAGAACCCTAATGGATAATGGACTCATTTAGCAGATTTCCTGATTCCACAGGAGTCATTCTCAATTGTAGAGATGAAGGTAACCGTACAGATGAGAGTGAGAATCATTTGTTGAAGAGCTTTCTTCATCTAGAATTCAAGTGATCTCCCTCTAAACATGGATGCGAAGTAGAGTACTCATCATCACCTCTCCCCCTAGTTCTTCCATGGCTGTTGTAATTTCCCTGTGATTCCCCCTGATGATGCTCTCATTCCCAAAAAAACCTCCTCATTCTCTATCCTCCTTACCTAAACACAACCCTCATTTTGTCCATATACACACTGAATGTTTCCTTTTGCTCTGCCCCTCACAACTTTGGTAATCCATATTTCAAAAAACGAAATGACCTCCTCTTCACGGACTGATTATCCACATTCCAAAAAACACACCGTTTCTCTAAAACCTTCCCATTTCTTTTTCCTTATGAGTGGTCCCTCCTTGAATTTCTTCGTATATCCAGCTGCCACTCCCAATGTATTCTAAATATCCCACCAAAATGCAGTCGTGTATGATTTCCTTCAACCTTTCTATTGGTGGACTTTCCTACAAAATGTCAAAGTTAATAGATAAAATAAAATAATAATAATAATAATAATAATAATAAAACATTTAAACAAAATTATTAAATTAATATAGATAAGTAAGGACAAGCATTACGAAAAAGCGACAAAATAATAAGGAAATAAAATAAATGAAGAAATAGACAAAATAGTAAATAAAATAAATAAAAATAAAATAATAAAAAGTCAAGTCATGCAAGCTATACAAAAAATTCAATCATGCAAACATGCAAAAATTACCTGAAATGTGACCTAAGTGAGCCTAAGGTGGTGCCTAATGGGTCATGTGTACCTAAATGGGCCTAGGGTGCCTAAGTGGGCTTAAAGTGGTGCCTAATGGGCCAAGTGTACCTAAATGGGCCTAGGGTGCCTAAGTGGACCTAAAATGGTGCCTAATGGGCTAAGTGTACCTAAATGGGTCTAGGATGCTTAAGGTATATTGAGGAGGACAAGGAAAAGTGCCATCAACGTATCCTAAGAGGTCGTTGCTAATTAAAACAGGGAGGAATTTCTCTTTCCAGAGAAGATAGTTGGTGGAATCAAGTTTGATTGGTAATATTCGGTGCAGCAAGTAGAGTGGAAGAAGGCAGTGAATTCGAAATAGAAAACTGATAAGAATGTGACAAAGAAGAAGGAAGAACAGAAGGATATGATGGTGTAGAGAAATAAGAAGAAGAAAAGAATAGGGTGAAGGAATTTATTTGAGGAGAATAGGAGATGACAAAGTTGATACCTGAGTCAAGAAGGGAGGAAGAGCAGTGGTGGAGATGACAGATGGAGGTCCGGCAAGAGTGCTAGGAGGCAAGGACTTAAAAACCTGGGTCAACGACGATGCCGCTAAGGACGAAACCTGGCCTAAGGTGGTGCCTAATGGGCCATGTGTACCTAAATGGGCCTACGGTGCCTAAGTGGGTTTAGAGTGCCTAAGTGAGCATAAGTCTAAATTAGGTTTGCCAAGAGTCACAATGGGGTTAGATAAATCCCTCAACCAAAGTCCCCAAGGTGGCTTAGAAAAGATAGGCTACACGAGTAGTAATGGGCCACCAAGGAATTGTTGTAAAGTACCGGACAAATACTTAATAGGACATGTGCTAGGAAGACAAAATGGAGGGTCTACAATACCTACTTGGGTTGGTGGATTGAAGTTTGAAATCAATTACATGCATGGTGCTAGATATGTTGTTAATCTTACTAATAAAAAATGTGCATGCAAAATATGGGACTTAACTGGTATCCCTTGTCCACATTTGTTAGCTATATTTGATAGGAATATGGAAGTAAAAAACTTTGTGCATCCATGCTATCATGTGGCAACATATAAAAGGACTTATGAACACCTTATCAATTGAATATATGAAACTAATATATGTCCAAAACAAGACATGTCTATAGTACGTACATCCTCCACGATATCATAAACAACCTAAAAGACCGAAGACATTGAGAAGAAGAGAACTTGATGAACTAAGTTAGAATGTGTTTAAGTTGAAGATGACTTATTTAGTGATGAAGTGTAGGGTATGTGACAAGCAAGGTCATAACAAAAGAACTTGTAAATCAAGGAAAGGTTAAAATGAGACACAACTAGAATATGACACTCAACAATCAACTACAATCTTAGGTATTACAAAGTGATATGGAAAAACTTGATAGGAAGACATTTTTTTTTCATTTTCTAGAATAGTTTTTTGGTATATTTTGTATGAATGTATACAATTGTTGGATTGGGTGGAAAAGACAATATTTGGGGAATGATACTTTTATGTTATAGGTTTATACTTGTTAGGCATCATGAAAACACATTTTTTTTTGTAATATAATGGTATGTCATGCTTTGTAAGTAACACAGACTATAGTTATATGCCATAGAATGAAAATATATTACATGATTATGTAAGTAACACAAGATGAACAAGTGATACTGATTATGTAAGGAACACAAGATGCAAATGCATTTGTCCTTTGTTTTGTCAAGGTTTATGTTTTGTGCGGACTGTCAATTGTGTCGTCAAGTTATTCTTATTTAGTATAGGCTGTCAATTGTGCTTTATGGGATTGTATTGTCCCTTGTTGGAAATGTAGGATCAAATTATCAAATTGAACTATGTATGTCTTTTGCTTATGTATGTTTGTGTCATATTTTAGTACCAAAATTATAGGTTAAGGTCTCTTTAAATCTTGCATTTCCCAAACTTATATGTGTGGATTAACTAAGATTGAAGAGTAGGCTTAGGCCTCACAAACTCATTCCCGAGGAGAAGTATTGGGTGTGCATGTGGTTGGAGGAGGCTACTCTTCCTCTATATCAAACAAAATCAGCTTTGTTACCTACATCCCATTTTCAACTATCAATCTTTACTTAAAGGCTTTTTCTCTAAAGGCATTGACAGTCTAGACAAGATTGAACTAAATCAATTCTATTGCCTTTTTTCTATCCATCATTGCTTAGATATTTCTTCACAATAGGATAATAAATCCTTAAATCCAATCCCTAGCCTTCCAATTGAATTGAAACAGTAAAATTAACCAAATCACTAATGTCAAACATCCATAAATCAACCTCCAACATCTACATTCAAAGCCCATTATATCTCAATCCATCCAAAATCCACCTTAAAGACAACCCTTTTGTCCACCTATAAGGATGAGATGGAACCATTAATGCCAAATGTATTGTTTCTTAGCAATGACTTATTTGTGCCCTTTTTAATAGTGATGCTTAATTTTTTCTAAATAGATAACTTATAAAAAAAATGTATCTAAAATAGATAGTGTATACTTTTATTTGCCTATTTTTAAGATGAATCATTACTTATAATACTAGCTAGATATTGAGTTTTCAGAATTAAATCAAGTTCTAACATTCTCAAGAGCTTAAAGTCTGATAAAGAACCTTCTTTGGCACTAACATGGGTTCTAGGCCTGCAATTATCTTTGTTCTACTTCATCTATTTACCATTGGACTGGTAAACAAAGCACTAGAGCTTATTGTGCTTCCCTAGGCAAGGGTGCTTCATATTCATCCTCCATTTCCGAGCATCACCAACTCAAGTGCTATCCAATGCTGCCTTCTGAATCAATCTCAAGTGCTTTCCTAGGTACGTTCACTTCATTTACTTGAAAGTCTGAAGTGCTTCTACAATCCATACTTGCTGAAACAATCACAAAGCATTTGCTCAGAATGCATAATGCATAGTGCCAAACAAAATCATTTCAAAACCATTAATTAAAAATCAAATTTGTAATTCAATTTGTTCATTCCAATCAAGTTTCTTAATTCCATTAACTACAAAATTACACAATAATTCCATCAAGGCCCCTACCACTACTCCTCATCTATTCAAAATGTTTACACAATATACAAAATTCAAACCAAGTAAGGAGCCTTCAACTATTTAAACTATTTACACAAAACACAAAATTAAAACCAAGTTGGAAGCCTTTTGCCATTTCACAAATTTCCAAGTAACTTTGTGTATAGAGCTTTGAAGCCTTCATCCAAAAGATCACATTTCTTTGTACTGGGATGACTAGAAGAAGCAAACAAATCATCTATGATATCATCATCATCCAAAACATGCACCTTTTTTCAATTCACCATAGCTTCATCCTATTTTTTTTTTCACAACATTCCTCAATCCCGAAATTATTTGCTTTGATCTATCACACATGGGAGCATCATACGATTGAAAGAATTCGTAGCCTCTATACTTTTGTACCAATAAATTGAACAAATGTCAACAAAAACACCAATGATCAATTTGAAAAATTTGACAAACAAACACAATATTACCTTTTGTTTTTATCATCTCAGAAACCTTTTACTAGGATTTAAATTTGTTCAAAATGTAATAACACAAGCCTAATTACCATAATAGCAATGAATCGGAGGATCCATTAATATTCCAACTACCATTTTTCTTCACAAATCTTTAGCTTCGATGATCTCTTTAGGGAGTTATGTGGGATTCTAGGGTTTTGACTCTTATTTGGGGATTTTTCAAATTTATACCCGATGGAAAAGGATGACGACTCTTATTTGCAGATTTAGCAACAACCTTATGGGATTGGGATTTTAGGGCTTCATATGGATAAATGGTGAGGAAGGAGGAGGGCTGCAATTTGGGGATTCAATAGTAGTAGGTTAGGAGTAACAATCGATAGGGAGAGTAGGGTTGCAATTTGGGGTTTTAAAATGAAAATGACCCTTTTACCCTCACTTAAATGGGTCATGTGAAGATCACATACGCGTTCCATCCAATACAAGCAACACCATCACTCCAAAAATATACATTGCATGTAATTATAAAGCATGAAGGGTACATTACTCGATTTTAAATTCGAGGTGACAATGTGCAAAACATAGTATAGTTTAAAAAGGGGGGGGGGGGGGGGGGAGGGGGGGAGGGTAAAGAGTAATAAACCCTATTAAACATAAGAACCAAAACCTATGATAGCTATAAGAAAGCTCAAAATTTAATGGTATAAAGGTTGTATTTTAGTTAATGATGAAAAGTCCAATATATACAGATTAGAGTGCGGCTAATCAACAAATCAATACATACTGTTGTGGTTGTAATGATGGAGAGAGTTGTATAATAGAATAAGGAAATTGTAACATATCCAAAATAATTAGTGTTCCTATAATTGTGATCTATCATGCCCTCAAAAGATGGAGCATCCATCATGGAGCCCAATCTTGGAGCAATGTAGAAGAAAAGGTTTGCAAGTTAGGGGCTTGGTTAGAGAATTTGCAAGTTGGTTCTTAGTGTGAACATGTGATACCCAAAATTATTGGTTGACAACTTGATCATGAACGAAGTGAAAATCAATTGCAATATGCCTCATGAGAGAGCGAAAAATAGGATTGATAGAAAGATAGGTTGCCCTGACTTTATCACAAAAAATTGTTAGAGTTGAAATGGATGAGATTCCAATCTCTTGCAGTGGGTTTTTGATCCAGTTAAGCTCAGTTGTAGTGGTTGCAATTGCATGATATTCAAGCTCTGGGGATGACTTGACAGTCAATTTTTTCTTCTTGGATGACTAGTTGATAGGATTGCTCCCTAGGAAAATTATATAGACTCATCTTGAGGTTTGATCATCAGTATTTCTAGCCCAATCAACATTAGCAAGTGCATGGAAACTGAAAGATGAGCATTTTCTAAGTAGTAGGCCATGGTGCATGATGCTCTTGAGATACCTAAGAATATGTTTCATAGCTACGCAATGAAAGATGGTTGATTTATGCATAGATTGAGACAATTTGTTGACCACAAAGGAGATATTTGGCCTTGTGAAAGACAAGTACTAGACGGAGAGAAGAACTTGTTAATATTGCGTCAGATCAATTGGAGGACTACCATTAGACAACTGTAGATTTTCATTGGATGCTAATGGAGTTGTGACTTATTTGGCTTTGATCATGTTGGCTTTGGTTAATAAGTCTCGTATGTATTTTTGTTGGGACAAGAATAAACCATTTGATGTGGTGATTGCCTCAATGCCTAAGAAGTATTTAAGTTAGCTAAGATCTTTCAAGGAGAATTGCCTTGCAAGAGTGTCGATGAATTGATTGAGTATTGTGGAGTCAATATTTAGGGATGGAGAAACACAAACCAAAGATGAGTCAAGCATCCAGGGATCATGAGCCATTGGAGGAGAATATGGAAATAAATTATAAGTGGACTCAGTGGAGGTTGGTTGACCAAAATGAGAGAGAATGACATCACATAAGGCATGTGAAAGAATATCATTTTAGAATGTTATACGAGACATGAAACTTGTTATATTGGGTGCAGTTGAACGAGTTGGTGTGGTATGATATATGGAAGGCATGTAAAGTAAAAAAGAAGGCAGATGTGTGGGTGGTGGAGGTAAATGTTGGGTTATGACAGGGAAAATATTCTCATAATGTTTTGAGGAAAGTGAGAATGCATTGGAGGGAAACCATATGTCGAGGTTGACTCTTGGAGTATTTGGACTAAGCTTTTCAAAAGGAAATATAGTTTCAATAAATTGAATATGAAATGACACAGAAGAATACATTGTGTTCTAAGGAGTAACCAAGGAATACACAAGGTGGGGACATAGGTTCAAGTTTGTATTTATTGTATGGCCTTAGCCATGGATAACACAGACATCCAAACACCTTGAGTTTTTAGAGATTATGTTATTTAAGATATTTTTTTTCAAATGGACTTTCGAAATTTTGAATCAAGTTAGGCATGTGATTAACTAAGTGAGTGGCTATTTGAAAGGTGACAGTCCAAAAATAGAGTGGCAATAAGGCTTGATGAAGAATGGTGAGGCCAATTTCGACTAAGTGACAATGTTTTTGTTCAACTAAGCTAACTAGTTGTGGTGTGTATCATGGTGATTTTAAGTGTTGGATGCCATGAGAGGAATGAAGTTGTGCTAGACCTTGATAGTCAGTTTCATAATCAGAATATATGGTTTTGATTAATGAGTGAGAGAAATTTTAAACTAATTTATTTTATCGCTAAAAAATGAATGGAATGTCGGATTTTTGCTTGAGTGACTAGAACTAGGTGTACTTAGTAAAATAATCCACAAAGATCACATAATAACGATATTTGTCAAATGAGAGAATTGGGGTGGGTCCCTAAACAACTGTATAAATTATTTCAGGCAATTGATTACATTAAACTGAAGATAAACCAAATGAAAGTTTGTGATTTTTATTAGAAAGACATGAGTCATAATGGGAAGCACCATAATTAAGTTTAGAGTTTGGAAAATAATGACTTGAGATGGTTTTGTGTAAGGTGGAGATGTTGGGATGACCAAGACATTTATGCCATAACTTTAGGGAGATGATAAGAATGGAGTGAAGAGTCGTTGATGTGGTGGTGGAAGTCAACAACAATGATGGCCACTTGTAAAGATTGCCTCTACTTTGACCTTAAACTAAGGATGCTCCCATGCTCAATTCCTTCACAAGAAACATATGAGAAAAGAATTCAATTGACTTATTGTTTTGTTTGCATAATTGAGAGACAGAGAATAAATTATTTTTAATATGAAAAGTACATAAAACATCATTAAATTTGAAAGTGCAATTTGAAGAATTAAGCATATTAGAACCCCAATATGAGTTGTAGGAACATTTTTACCATCACCAACCATAATATCTTCATTTCCACCATATTCTGAATCATGAAGAGATTTTGGAAGTCTGAGGTGATGTGGTGAGATGCATTGGATGTTAGGAACACTGGATTACTACGTTCTCATGCCCTGGATCTCATTGGGTGCATGTATCTATCCTTATGGCTCTCTAGATGTAACGTAAAGGAAAATAAAGGCTTCAAAAACCATTATAGAATAATGATCTAGAAAAAAAGTGCTCATATCTGGATCTGGATGTTCCCAAATCAATTCTTTACGGTGAAGAACATGCTTATAAAAATTGGAAAATCTCTTTTCATGCTGCTACTCATGTGTGCCTCTCGTGCGATTCCTATGTACATGGCCTGTGCAAATCACATGTGATTCTCGTGCACGTGGCTTGTGCACATCCCATGGAGTTCTTGTGCGTGTGGCTTATGTGATTCAAGTGTGCTTCTTGTACACCCAAGAACTTTCACCCGATAACTCTTCTTTATGTATAGGCACTGAGATAGCGGAGATCTCAATGGTGAAGGTTAGGGTTGGACTAAAAAAGAGAATGACTAGATTTAAGAAACTCTAACTCCTAAAAGGGTATTTATAGGCTTCCTACTAGGCTTAAGTGAATTAAGCCCACCATAGGCTTGGGTCACTTAATCTAGCCCCAAAAAAGTTTCTAATTGATTAATTAACCATATAAAACCCTAATTATTCAATTAACTTAGTCCAAATATACTACTCACTTATCCCCGTGCAACTTTGTGTAATTACCAAAACACCCTTACGCACAAAAGTGAACTAAAAACCCATTCAACCCTCATAAACCACAAGGAATATGAGCTTAAAGTGGAGACCATTAGGACCCATAGGAGTATTGGCTCCTTTAAAATCAAATTCTGAAATTGACTCAACATCGCACTATAGAGAGTTAATTGCATTCTAGTACCCTATATATATTACAACGAGACACCAAGTGTTTGGGTTTGTGACTTATATTCATTACATGCAGACTCCTTATGAACTGGTGTCTGTAATCTAACAAGGTAGTGCTATCACCTATCAAGATTACCTCTCAAATGCTTAAGTTACAAATCCCACTTATTATGTGATCAATTGACATACTCTAACTCTAAGGAGCATATATTAAATTCCACTAAATGAATTACTATGGCTACATATTTTATGATCATATATCCTTTGGATCATCTATAAGATATCATGGTGCCAATATTGAGAATACCTGTTGCCACTAGCCTCCATCAATAATGACTCAATCCATAGGGATATATGACCACTTTAGGATCTTACCCATTGGTCAAAGCCTCCTATTGATTTTTGCATAAACTCAATATCCTCTTGGGTTGAGAGTCCATGTAGTATAGTAACTTGGTAAATCATGACAATTGATGGTCTTGCATCATGATTCACTATTGGTCCTATTAAGTATGTATCACATACACTAGTGTACTCACCATGAGAAACTCCTCTCGATGGCCAAGACAAGTCATCCCTCCAATTAAGAGGTAGTGCACTACAGTCTACACTAGATTGCCTGCCCAAATCCATGAACTGACTGTTGACAACTTATCTACTTACAAGAAACCCATGACTTGTATTTTATGTGCAACTTCTAATGCACCTAAGTCACGTACAATGTAAGAGATATGAGCCGAATGCTCGAATCAATGTTAATACACCAAAAGGATATCAAGAGAATATTTAAATATATCTTTGTTACATCATGTCTTGTTCTTAGGGGCTCAATCCCAACACCGAAGTAAACTATCCAATTGCTATTATTGGAATTGGTGTTGGTGTTGCTACACATGTAATTTGCTTGAGGTAAGTTGGGATTGAATTTTGGCCTAGCATGTGATTTGCAAGTCTTTGCAAAGTGCCCAAGTTTGTCACATAACTGACATGCCATAGGTTGATGGTTTCTAGGACGTGGTTGCTAGTTTGGGTACTAGAGATTAGGATTGTAATCAAGATAAGATGCATTGTCTTAAGAAAATCGAATTTCCTATGCACCTCTGTTGTTGCCTTGGATGTGTCCTGAGTTGGAATTTTGCTAATTATGTCTTTTATTCAAAGCCTAAAATTGATTCCCTTGGAGTTGAAACTGATTCTCTTGGCTACCAAATCTATTTTTATTTTTTGCCCTTTTATCAAACTGAGTAGTGATAGGAGACTCAATTTTGTCGTCTTCTTCTTGCTTTAGGAAAGTCTCGTGGTCAAGGACTTTGTCATGCAGTTATTCGAATGTCATAAGTGTGTCTTGCACACAAATAACTATTGTTAGTTCCTTGAAATTGTTGTTGAGACAATTGAGAGTGTAAGCCATAATTTTAGCATCACTTAAAAAGTGAGCGACTAGTGCTAAGACATCCGTGATGCCTTTGATAGTTTGCATACAATCTACAGTAGGGGTTCCTTCTTGAGATATTTTCATCAAGGAAGACAAAAGTGTCAATTTTCAAGTGTTGTATTTGTTTGTAAAGGTGGTCTCAAGTTTCAACCAAGCCTTTGTTGAGGTCTTACAAGTTGTCATCAATGTGGCAATTGTGCCAATGACTATCACTTGGATGGCTAGTAGAACCAAATGATCTTGTTGCAACCATAACTTGAATACAAGATTGGGTACTTCTTTCCCTTCTTCCTTGATCATTGCAGAAGGGTAAGGATATGTTTCACCCACATAGCCCAATAGATCATAGTTGAATAACAAGTTGTGAACTAAGCTCTCCAAGAGGCATCATTTCCTCCTTTAGAGAGTTTGAAGGGAGTTTGTGCAAAAACATTGAGTGAGATGAGGTTGGGAGTTTGATTGATATTGTTACTAGAAGAGATAAAAATGGGAGTCTCAACAAAGGGATTTGAGGATGAAAAAAACATTCTGATTTGCTTGAATATGTGGGATTGATTTGAAGGTATTAAAAAATTTTACTTTCAACAATGGTGCTTTGATACCATGTAAGGAAATTCAATAGTGAATGATATAAAGGTTGTATTTTTGTTAATGATCAAAAGTCTAATATATACAGATTATAATGCTGTTAATTATCAAATCAATACCTACTATTGTGGTTGTATTGATGGAGGGAAAGTTGCACAACAAAATAAGAAAATTGTAACATATCCAAAATAACCAGTGTTCCTATAATTGTAGTTTATCAATAGCTTAAAAGAAAAAACAAACATAGTACATATTAAGTATAAATTATGCATACATTTGATAAAATGATATTAATCTTCAAAGTGACAACCAATATTATTATCTTATTTAAAGAGTATTTCCTTCAAATATTTTATGAAGTTCAAATATTTGTAAGATCTAATAATATGGATCATGATCTTTTTCTATGTTTAAAAGTTCAAGTCCAAGTCTCAAACAAGGGGATCAAAAGGAAAAAAAAATGAAGGTATTGATTTACCAACCATGTAAATGTGTACATGTATATGTAAGAAAAAGAAGGAGGATATTGCAAAAGCTTTCTATTTTAGCTTAACCCATTGACTAGCACAACCATAGCAGTAGAGTTGAAACAACGTTTTCTTAGAATGAGACATCTCTTACCCTTGTCACCCAACATGAGATGTTTCCTTTAACAGTGATAAAAGCATGGGCAAACACTATAGGCAAGGTAGGTGATATCTTCTAGCATCAACTTGTGTTAAAGATTTTCTTAACTCTTGTTAGAGATGTGGACATCAAGGAGCTTAAGACCAATCCTACAATTGGATTGTCTTTGGCTCTTAGGCCTTATATAAAACCAAACTACAAATAAACAACACTTCTACCTCTCACAATATAAAAAAATATATACCATCATAAACACCCTATCATCATCTTCCCTTTAGATATTCCTATCCTTTATATTGGTTCAATTTATCTAGGATCAAATTATGTTTTTACATCACTCTCATAATTTGGACATTCCAACTAATAAGGAAAAGAAAGAAATAAATAGATGTATACCTTTATGGTTTTGCCAATAGTGTGATATCAAGTTAATGGAAAATTAAAGATTGTTATGCTTTTTCTTAGTTCAATTGTTTAAGGTAAATGGTGAGATGATTGTTTCACTAAAGAATGCCATATAATGGTTGAACACAAATACTTCAATTAATCACACCTAAAGTAGTCAAATTTAATTAGGATTATTAGGAACTTGAAAGAAGAATATGTGACAAAGTGAATAGGGCATCAAACATCACTGGTTCTAGTGAAATTGTTAATCATCATTTTCATCAAGTTCTTAGAGCTATAAGATCTTTAGATGATCTTAAAGCAACCCGATGGATTAAAGTGCACTCAAGAAATCAAGGATAACACCAAATTTTAACCTTATTTTATAGTAAACTTGCTTGACTAGTAAACATTATCAAAATATTATATATGTCTCAAAATAAACTAATAATTTTGTTTCATTACAAGATTGCAAAAAAGTGATTGATAGGTCACATTTTTGTGTAAAAGTGTTAAACAATTTTGTACAAAGGTATTGAGGACGAAAGTACCACCCAACACAAAATGTTTTAGAAACATTTTCCTTTAACTTGAAGTTCACGTATGTTTTACCAAGTTCGCAAAGATCTACATTAGACTTCGGGGTCTTAGATAGTGCATTAAAAAGAGAATGCGATAGATTAATTATTCCACAAGGTGATTATTGGAAATTAGATAATAACATAACTTATTATTTTAAGTGACTATTACTAATAACAATGGTCCTTTGCCTATTTTATTCTTAGGTAAATATTATTTGGCTAATGCAAGTTTTCAATTAAAAGTTGAATTTCTTACCCCATATAGAAGCACTAGTTACCATTTAAAAGATTATAATGTTCATTAGCCAAAAAATGTTTGAGAGGTATTCAACCTTCAACACTCATCCTTGATAAATGCAATTGAAAGAACATTTAGTGTTTTAAAGAAAAAGTTTCCAATAATAGCTAGAGACGGAGTCACATTACCTTATTGATACACAAGTTTATATTATACTAGCATGTTGTATCCAACAAAATTATCTCATGGATGTCAATCCAAATGAGAGATTAATAGTAGAGATTGATAGAGAGCTTTTTAGTGAAGAGGCAAAACTTGATTCAATGGTCTCGAGTTTAACTAAAAAAATGTAAGGAAAGATAAATCCTATGAGAGAAAATAGTCATAGATATGTGACGAGATTATAACATGAAATATTGACAAATCCTTTTGATATTTGATTTTTTTAATAGTTTTCTATATTTTATTTTTCATGTGACATTAGAGTTCAAATTTTTTAGTTCTAGTTATGGGACTTTTGATGGTCACTCCTAATTGTGTTGGATTACACCTTCTTTTGACACATGGAAAATCATGTTGTCTTTATATTATTATTAGTTTATTTTTTGGGTTGGCTCATTTATTGATTTGTGTTGACACATGGGCAGTGGCTTCTTATATACTCTCTCTTTTATTTATGTTTTTCTTCTAGTGTATGATCTTCTCTTGGTTAAAAATCAAAACATTCAATTATAAAAAATGGATCAAGTGTGTTCTTTGTTTAATAGTACACACTTTTAGACATAATTTGTTGGAACTTTGGTGCATTGTGTGCAATAGAAGTATGATGATCATAGGTTTTTTCTTAACAATTGGAAATAGGTTGTGCATATTGCCTAAGTATTATATATTTGTTCATATTTTGAATAGCTGTGAAATAAAGTTCATGAATCATCTTTTTGTTTAGGGGAAAAAATTTGTTGGTTGTAAACATAGTGAAAAATTGTTATAATCTAGTTATTATTATTTATTCATATCTTGATATCACACTTTAAACATATATATAACAAAATGAAGATTTTGAAATGCACAAAAGTGTAAATGAAAAAAGAAATCTAACTTGGATTGATGAAATTGACAAGTTTTTGGTTGATGAATCGTTAATAGAGCAAATGCATAAAGGGCAAACTATATGAGGAGTTTTCATTATGCCAACTTATGTAATAGTAGTTTGGGAAATTGGTGAAAAGTTTGACTTGAGTTGTAAATCCAAACACATAAAAAAATAGAATGAAAAAAAAAAAAAGCAAAAAAAAGAAAAACTTAATTTTATGCTACTCAAGAAGTTTTAAAAAATGGTAGTTGATTTGATTTCAATGAATTAACCTAGATGTTTTAAGTTACCATGAAAGTATGAACTTCTTACACTAAGGTGAGTTGATAATTATTTTCTTTTTATTTTTGTCTATTATTGTTGATTTTTGAATTATTGGAAATACAAAATTTGCATACAATGTAGAACCATAGATTTCGAATAAACATTACCATAATTACACTTATGTTTTGTTAAATTTTTGTTTTTTTTTATAATGTTAAAATTACCTAGGCACATCTAGGAGCATCTTAACTCAAATACACGTCTGTTAGAAATTATGATAAGTTGTTTATTCTCCTTCAAAAAGACCAAGCAATAGGAAGTCTTGTTGTAGGTGCAAAAAAGAAAGACAATTGCATTGGGTTCAAGGGCAAAATTTGGACGTTGATGATACATTTCTTATAGGATCACCACAAGATGGAATTAGAGTTGAAACATTTGTTTTTGTTGAGAAGGAAACAACAACTAAAACATATTTTTCATTTGCAAACGTATCCATTTCTACAACCAAGTCAAGTAAATAAATGAAAAAAAATAAAAAACAAAATATGTTGACATTGTAAATGAAGAATTAATGTCAATTAGAGTTAAAATGGATGTAATTATGGTGGCTCTTGATAGAAGCAACTTTTGAAATCACACAAATGAGCAGTTGTTTAAAGGGATTGCAAAGGTTGAAGGCACAAGTGATATATCCCATATGAAAGCATATCAAGCTCTTACTAGTGACATGAGTGCAATTAGAGCTTTCCTTTCTTGTCTAATTGATTGGCACAAGCTTTGTTATTAGTTAAATTTAAATCTACTTTTTTAGGACCTAGCTTATGATATAGATTATTATTTTTTTTATAGTGTTACTTTGGTGACTATACTTGAAGTTTCAATATTAAAACTTATGGATGATGATTGAATGCTAGAAATTGATTTGTTAGGTTTTCAATTTCTTAAAGACTTTTTTTTTTCCATTCGTTATGAAGACTTTTTTTTATTCATCTATATTTTTAGCTTGGTGTCAATATGTTTTATTATTATTATTATTTTGTTATGGTTCTTAAAATTTAATCTTATCAGTTAAACTCAATAAATTGTCGCAATACTTTTAAGTGGGACTAAAACCAGAAATAATTTGTCTAGTATGATTATGTCATTTTGACTTCACACAAAAAAATGAATATGATAAATTTTATTTTCATTTTAATTTTATTTAATAAATATAGATGAATCAAATCACCTAATTTTTCAACAATTAAATTTATAAATATTTTTATTATATTAGTTATGAAATATTGATGTCATAAATTATTTTTTATGTTGATTTAATTTTCCTTATATTTTCCATTAATTTTTTGATGGATAACCAAATGAAACATTTGATTAAAAGAGATGAAATTATCCCCAAATTGTGAATCTAACTATTCTCATATATTTTTTCTTAAAAAGTAACTCATTTTTGACATAAATGTCCTTTGTCATTTCAAGTATTTATATGTAGATTTTAAAATTGAGGGTTATTTTTACAAGAAAATAATGAATGCATATTTGTCAATGAAGCCAAAAAAGGGTTTGAGGTTAAATTTCAAAAATTAGGTTTTCAAAATACCCTTTTAATCAAATAACCCTAACCAAATAAAGGAAAATAAATTTCTTGTTTTTTCCTTTATTAACTTTTCCATGGATAACCAAATAAGGGAAAAAAATTTCTATTTCTTGGGTGGGGGGGTTGCTATTCGCAACATCCCTTTTGCTAAACGTAATACTTTTTTGTCATATTTTTTTTCCACATATCCCCTTTTAAATAAAGAACTTTTTCTAACCTTCTCTCAACATATTAAACCTAAATTCTAGTTAATTAAGGCTACGAATGACATACGAAATACAATGAATGATGAAATTCAATCATTTGATGACAATTTTCAAGTAAGATTTATAACTTTCAATTTTTTTTATAAAGAAATAAATAAATATATATATATATAAAAAAAAAAATTGGCGATCTAGGTGGCAACGACGACGATGGTTAGGGTTTGGAGTAGGGATGGAAGTCAGTGACCACCGACGGTGGTGGTTGGACTAAATTTTTTGCTTATAATAATTATAAAAATCGAATTTTTTTTAATGTTTATAATAGTTACTAAATTACTTTTCGTTTATAATAGTTAGAAAATTCTTCATGACATAAATTTTTGCTTATAATAATTATAAAATTCTAATTCTTTTATTTTATTTATAATATTTACTGAATTACTAATTTTTTTTTGTAAGAAAACATTATAGTAGCCACATAAATTATTAATTTAAACAAGATTTGTTTTTGCCAATTTTCACCAATTTTACTAGTTTCAATGTTTTAATTTTTTTTTTTTGCAAATTTTAACTAATTGCTTCATGTTTTAATTTTTTAAATGCTTTAACTTTGTCATGTACATTCTCATATGAGGAGAGAGGGGGGAAGGAATAAGGGAGGGTAGTTTAGGAATGTAAAATGCTGCATTAGTAAAAATGGTGTTGCGAATAACAATTGATTTTTTTTTTTTAATTTCTTCAGCTTTTCCTTCATTTTTTCTTTTTTTGACATTTTCCTAAAACCAAACATAACCTTGGAGACCCTAGTCACCGAAAAGCAACTCAGGCTCCCGGTTTTGCAATCTTATTAAATAATTTATATTAGATCATCTTTTTAAAATTAGGGGTCACTCCTCCAAATTGGAGGTTTATCTTCTCTTGGACTAGGAGCTCATTTTCTTGACATCCTGCATTGGAAGTTTGTCGAATAAGAGGTTGACCTTCTTTTACATCTTTCATTAGAGGCTCGTGTTCTTGACATCTTCTATGTTTGATTTCTTTTTAATTCTCTTGCACTCCATAAAGAGATTGTTTTATGAAATTTTTTATTAAATTTGAGATAATTTTTATTTGCTCCTTAGAGAAAATTTTAAGGAGAATGGGACTACTTTTGTATGTTTTCAACTTAATATTTTGTTTTTTTTAAATTTATTTATTTCGTTATTCTTGTTTATTATTAGGAATGAATGGATGAAATCATGTGATTGGAGGATTTCTGTATTTTAACATTGGTTGATACTATATGTATGATTTTTTTTCTCTTTTTCTTTTCGTTTTATTAATTTCTTGTAAATAATAATATTATTAAACTTATAAATATTTTTATTGGTAAAACGAAAAATTTAGTTTTTCATTTTTTTTTTATAAATTGTCATTTTATTTGAATTGTGACATGAGTTTATGAGGAAATTCCTTTAAATCAATATGATACAAAATTTGATTTGAATCTAAATATTTTCTATAATAATATTTTACTATTAATTCTTTTATATCATGAAGATTTATTATTCCTTTTTCTAAAAAAAAATAGGGGGGAAGTAGGTTTTGATTCACTAATTTGAAAAAATATAAAAATAAAAATCCCGACTTTTATAAATCAATTTTATCTTCATCCATGTAAAAATATTTTATAACATATATATTTTTTCATAAAATCAAATAATTACTTCCTAAAATACCCTTTTACTTGACAATATTAAATAAATTTATCAAAAAAATTAATTTATTGTTTTGATTTGATAAAAGATCTTATAAATAAATATATTATAAATTTTATATATATTATAAATTTTTTATTATATGATATGATATACAAATCATTGTGTAAAACTTCTCTAGGAACCTTAAGTCATAAATAAAATCTTTTTAATTTCCTAATTAATAATGATTTTATATCTTATATTATACAAATGCACTAATCTTCTAATTTTTTTTGATAAAATTAAATATTTTTTTTATTTGACATCAACAATAAAATAAAAAGTTTAAAAAATAAAAAATACAATTAAAACTAAAATACTTAAAGATTAAATACAACTAAAACAAAAATAAAATAAAATTAAATACAACTAAAATAATTTTTTTTTTAAATTAAAGAAATAAAATATTGACTCTAATTGTATTACCAACTCTTTCTAGATATATATATTTTCTACTTGTGTGCTTTAGCAAAGTGAAAGTTAATATTCTATTTTAAGGCTTTTTTAGTTTCAATTGTATTTTTAATTTAAAAAAAATAAAATTGTTAATAGGTGTTATTAACTTGACAAGTAAAAAAGTGATTTTAAGAAATAATTGTCCGACTTATAAAAACATGCATGTATTTTAAAATGTTTTAAAATGGATGAAGATAAAATTGATATATATATATATATTAGTAGTCAAAACCTTTTTTTTTTAAGAAAAAAACTTTGTAAAGCCATGTACTAGGTACTGGTTAAGGAGTAGAAATTCTTATAATTGTCCATTATGCAATAGCCAATTTGTTAAATTGCCTTTGTGAAGGAAATATTATGGTTAGCTAAGTATTTAGGATGTTATAAATCTAGAATTAGTAAATTTTATAAAAAGAAATGAAATATTTGAACCCATATTTTAATAAATTTTGAATTGATATTGTGAAGTGATACTTCAACTATAGGATAAGATAACATGTTGAATATTTTAATTTTGAATTTCTAAAGTATTTTATTTCCCCTAAAATTTTCTTTTTATGTGATGTTAAAAGTGATGTTATATGATATTTGAAAATTATTGTATCATATTTTATGTAAGGTATGTACAAAACATTTTCTATAATGATATTTTGACATTAATAATTTGATTATGATAAGAAATTGATATTTTAGATTCCTTTTATAAAAATTAATAAAAATAAATTCTTTTTAGTTAATAATTTATAGAATTGTCATTTTTGTAAAGTATAAAATATAATAATAAAATAATAAAAGCTCAAATCACCTTATTTGATTTCATCATTTGAACTCTATTCCACATATTTCCCTTTTTTGAAATCCACATTGTATATATTCTGTCTTTTCTCTCAACTCATAATCCAAAACCAATTAAACCTCTAACAACTCCAAAAATTACATATGGATGGTACTTATAGACCCTCCATTTTGTCGTCCTAGCACATGTCCTATTAGGTATTTGTTTAGTACTTTACAACAATTTCCTGGTGGCCCATTACTATTCGTGTAGCTTATATTTTCTAAACCACCTTGGGGACTTTGATTGAGGGATTTATCTAACTCCATTGTGACACTTGGTAGCCCTATTTTACATACGCACTGTAGGCCTACTTAAGCACCCTAGGCCCATTTAGATACACTTGGCCCAGTAGGCATTACCTTAGGCCCACTTAGGCATCCTAGGATATTCATACCATTTTTGGGTTGGAGAGAGGGACATTTTCCTTATGAAAGAAAAAGCAAACTCCCATAACCGGTTTTGGCAAGTGGAAAGAAACAACTTCAGCATCTACATGGACGGGGTGTTGGGCTTTGTTCAGAGAAGAGGGAGCATGCTTTGAAGAGGACAACTGCACATGAAGAAAGAAAGGAAAAAAGAGCACGCATGGGAAAGGAAGGAAACACCATTGGAAATGAAGAAATTTGACAGCTGCACCGGTGAAGAAAGAAAGGAAAAAAGAGCATGCATGGGAAAAGAAGGAAACACCATTGGAAATGAAGAAAATTTGATAGTCGCACCGGTGAAGAAAGAAAGAAAAAAAAAAAGCACGCATGGGAAATGAAGGAAACACCATTGGAAAAGAAAAATTTTGACAGTCGGCTGGTGAGGGGAGAGAGAGGAAGAGAGAAAAGGAAATAAATGAGAGAAAAAGGAAGGGAGGAAGAGCTAAAAGGGAAGAACGCATGAGAAAGGAAAAGGGAGGGACCATTGAGAAGCAAGATTGATAGTCACACCATTGGAAAATTTTTGGAGCAGCCACACGATTCCAGGAGTGAGAGAGCACCATTAGAAAATTTCCGAAGCAGCCACACGATTCCGGGAGTGAGAGAGCACCATTGGAAAATTTTCGGAGTAGCCACACGATTCTGAGAGTGAGAGAGCACCATTGAGGGACCTGCAGATGAGAAAAACAGTCGCACCATCGAACGAAAGAGAACAATCTCACCATTGAGGCTTTTCTGACAGAAAAACACTCACCATTGAGGCTCCTCCGGCAAAAAAAACACGCACAGGCAGGTGGACCAGATTTGCTGAGGCCATTATCTCACTTCGAGGAGAGATCATTATGCACCAGAATTTTAAGGGAGAGGCTTCCACCACCCAAGGGATCTTCACGGTCTTATCTCCAAGAGCACAAGTGTGCCCGTTGTTAAAGGAAATTCCTCTCCATTAACGTGCAACACTTTGAGGACTTGCAGTGCATGGGAAACCACCACACCATGCATCCTTGGAATTGGATTTTTTTTTTTTTTTTACACGTTTTAAAAAAGGTAAATTAATTCACCCCATTTCAATTTTGGTTCATGAAATATTGATTCATGCCTAATTGGTGTCTCAGCTGATTCGTGTCCAGCTAGTGCTCCTTGATGGCGGGAGTAATCAACAAAATTTATAACCTACAACACCATGAACTAGGGTAGCAAAGAAAAAGCTACTATAGCATAGTGGCTCTAGGATTGTTCACTGGGAAGGGTACTCAAACTAAAAATGATACCAATTCAAAGTGAATTGGTGCTGTTTCATTTCAAGAATAGCTTAAGAAATAAAACACAAACTTTGGTTGAAAAAGGTTTGGACTTAGATTAACAACACAGCAAGTGATGAAAATTACTTAAGAAGAAAAGCATTCCTTGG
This sequence comes from Vitis riparia, assembly GCF_004353265.1. Classification (NCBI taxonomy): domain Eukaryota; kingdom Viridiplantae; phylum Streptophyta; class Magnoliopsida; order Vitales; family Vitaceae; genus Vitis; species Vitis riparia. Next base: position 10,583,823 of record NC_048434.1, on the reverse strand, counting down.
AGAGTCAGGTTTACAGGGGAGGTTCCTCATGCAATAGCATAGCTCTGGTCAGTTGGTTCAATTCCTCACATTAGAGAATTAACATAAAGTCAATTCTCTAACAGGTGCTGCACAAATGCATCCCTCAATTGGATTTCAGCTTTAATTCTCTCACTGATGCAACTTGCAATGGTTTGAGCCTCTCACTAGCCTTTACCATTCAAGGTGATCTTAACCTTGGACTTCCTTTCACAAGCTCGCAAGAGATAACTAATGGATGTCTCCTTAGAGTCCAAAAGCTTACCAAGTGTTGGAAATTCTAGAAAATCCTACCTTTAAGTCACCTACCAGAGGTTCGCAAGGAGTAAACTAGTGCATCTCCATGGTTAGAGATCACTTGCCTTACCAAGTGTTGGCCCAGGTGACTCCAAGGCGTTTTAAGTTAACTAAAAACGTAGAAACCATTCATGGGACACACTTTCTATTCATTCATAGCTGAAACCACAAAGCTTCTGATTCTTGCACTTGGAACCTTTCCCGGCAACCTTAACTCCAAGGAACTAAAAGGTTTAGTTACTCATTCTCTGGGGAAAGCTCCTCAGAGAGTGCATAACTTAGTAAATAAATAAAAAACACAATCAAAGTGAGAAGGTAAAGCAGAGCTCAAGCTCTGTATTTTACTTCCTTTGAAACTTTTACAAAAGGTTCATCACCCCAGAACAGGCTCTTCGGGCTATATTTATACCAAAATTACATTGATGGCTATTACCTGGATATTTAGCCAAATTCCTAACTTAAAAGCTAAGGAATCCTATAATTGGTGGCTCACAAGGAGAATTTGGGGATTTAGGCAACAAAAATCTAATGAAAAATATCTCCAAGTGTCGGTTACAAATATCAGGAAGCACTAAGGACCATTTCGCAGGTGAAAAATGAGGTCTGCGAAATTTCACAGATGAACCACAAGGGCTGCGAAATTTCTTCATAGCAACCAACTGATTTCGCACTGCTGCAAAGTTGGCTTTCATCTTGTGGTGTTTGGCTTCCATCGCGTCGTGAAGCTTCAAGGGAAATCCATAGCACTGTGCAAAAAGGCTGCGAAATCATTCCACAACAAAATGGTGATTTCGCAGCACTTTTCTGAAGCCTTCCTGCAGCTTGGAGGAGTTGTCTTCAAAAGGCTGTAACTTCCTCATTTCAGCTCCAAATCGAACACGGTTTGAAGCATTGGATTGTTGACCTAAGCTTTCAAATGACATATAGCATGCATAATTTGGACTCCAGGAAGTGCTCCAAAAGTGGCTGAAATGACTGTCATCAAGAATGCTTCATGGCTGGATTCTCTTTGCTTCCCCTCCTTGCATTTCCACTTTGCTTATGGCAAAGGGCTTCAAAGCTTTGGTTCTTCATACCTCTGAGCTTCCCATTGCTTTGACAAGGATTCCAAATAACTCTCCTCAATCTCATATTGCTTTGGTGATCAAAAAGCTATCAAAACACCAAAACTTAAGGCAATTTGATTAGAATTGACTGAAAGGGGCCTTAACATGTTAATTGGGTTAAAAGGCAATAACTACTACTCAAAAGTGTTTAAAAGGATTAATTACAAGCTATCAAATAGCACTTTTTGAGTAGTAATCACTCCCCCCAACTGACATATTGCTAGTCCCTTAGCAATGAAGGAGAGAAAAATAAAATAAAAGTACCATAATTTACAAATCATGCTAATCACTTCCAAAAAATATTTAAGTGGCATGACTGACAAAACTCTCACATGGAACATTAAAGAAATATAAACTCAAATTTCAACAAGAGTTAACAAAAACTTTGCTAAATACCATTGATCAAGGGAATGCATTATGCAAATTGAAGTTTTAAAATCATTTTCACTTCCAAAGAACCAAACTTTAATCTTCCACAAAAATCTAAGTGTAAGATGATAGAATCCGAATATAGTATGCCAAACCAATCTCTCCCCCCAACCTATCTCTTTTCAACACTTAGCAAGCTGACCAAATTTAATAGGCAGAGAACACACTTTTTTTTTTAGAAGGTAGCAGGCTTAAGGGGCATTTTTTTCTATTTTGTCCATATAACGGGGGTCCATCGATGACTCCCAACCAATCAAGGTTTAGGGCATCAAGCTTTAAGGATCTTTCAACCACTAATTCCTCGGATTTTACCCCGGACTTTTTCATATACCCTTTTCGCCTACCATATGCTAACTCCACCTATCCACCCTTGTAACGAGCATTGAGGCCGGTGTCTCCCAACCAATTAAGGCTTAGGGCACCAGGTTTTAAAGGTTTTCACCATATACCCCTCAGACCTTGCTCGGGTTTCAAGGCAAGCAAACATTTTATTTTATCTTTTTTTTTTTTCAAAGGCTCATTGGTCTTTCATAGGGTGTCTCAATATCATTAAAATGAGGTTAAAGGTACCAAGTCCCAAAATTTTTTAAGTCAAGGGGGAAATAGTTTTTCATCATATACTCGGAACCTATTGTGCACAGTGTGTGGATAGCTTAAAGTGGAAGGACTAAACTTGAATTCAATAGAAGTTTCAACAATTGAACCACTTTAGCAAGCATAATCCAAACTCTAAGTTAGATGAAAAGCAAAAGTTCAGCTTCTCCTGTTTTAATTTGAAAATTTTTCTCATAAACCATGGAGATTATAGTAACAAGCAAACAAAACTACAACTACTTTACTAGACAAGGCTAAAATATCAAAATAACTTAGCATACTTCCTTCAACTTGGCAAACTTCCTTCCTCATATCTCCCCCCCAACCGAGCTGAGCATTGTCCTCAATGTGATATGGGTGATTGAAATTAAAGGGAGGAAGTGGTACCTCCTGAATGATATCAATTTCGAATACTGATTGGAGAAACCACATGTTTCAAAAAGAATAAAAGATGTGAGCAAAGGAAATAAGAATAAATGAATGCTAAGAGTTAACAAAAAAACTAGACTTTGTATTACTTTAATCATTTGAGTACAGTTGGAAAAAGAAGTAATACAAGTAATCCAAGCAATCCCATATAAGATATCAAAATGTGGGGGATTTCATATAACTAACTAAAATGAAATACATAAAAGCAATATATAAAAGACATATATATGTTCAGATAGGAGGGTGATGCTGGTGCTGATGGCCTTAGGCAGATGGCTCTGCCTCTTCAGCTGGCTCAGGAGGTGCCTAAGAGTGTGGCTCTGCTGCTGATGGGAGACCAAGATGCTGCTGGAGCTGGCTCAAAATGGTAGTGTGGTGAGCCTGAGTGGTCATCATTTGCTCCTGGCGAGCTCTCAAGGCTGCCATCTCCTGAGCAAGGCTGCTCTGAGAGGCTGTCAAGGTCTCCAATGCCTGGCATAAATCCCTGTACTCAGAAATAGGGATGGCCATCCTAGGCTCGGCTGATGTGGAAGGCTGTGCTGAAGCTGGAGCAACTGGAGGGATTGGAGAGGCTCTGGCTGTGGAGGGAGAGGCAACAGGTATACCCTCAGGTATAAGACGTGGGGATGCTCTCCTAATAGCTGGAGCCTGAGCTGGCTGTGGAATCTCTGGCTGCTCCATCCTATAAGCTGTCATGTTGCTCCATTTTTCGAAAGTAAACACATCTCTACAAATCCTCTTGCGCTCCTGCTGAGGCTCTACTGGATATCCCAGATGCTCAAGAATTTGGCATAGCAGCCTCGGGAAGAGAAGAAAGATGGCATCAGCTCTGGACAACTTCTTCCTATGCACCTTCTCTTCAAAGTAGAGAAGGGCTGCCATGATCAAGTGGTGAGGACCAAAAAAATATCCCTCACACATTCTGAACAAAGCCTCTAACATAATTCCTCTTCTCTGGGTCCAATGTTGGAGGGGATAAATATTGTGGCGCAAAAGGGCATCAATGAGGAACATCCTTGGAGGAAGTTCCCCCCTCAACAGATATGGATTTCTGGAAGCTCCTCCAGACAGGATATGCACCATCTCCAGCTGAGATGGACTGGCCCAAGCTCGAAAATCATCAAAATGGCTGGGCTCATATGGGATATGCAGGGCCTCAGCTATGTGACGAGCTCCCAGGATGCCATGTCTACCATCAATAGTGAAATGAATTAAGGTGGGATCTCTGACCTGCTGAGTAGTCATGGATTGATAAAAATCCATGGCCACTCTTGGATAAAAGAAGTCTCGCTGGGTCAGAAGCTGCTCCATTCGATATCTGCGCAGCAATTGGAATGATCCTTCAAGTTCTGGCCGCAACTGGAAGGCAGCTGTGTCAAAACACAGCTCAGAATGGAATGACCTAGCTCGGCAGTCCAAATTGCCTTCAATTGGTGGCTGAGTGAGCATTGGATGCCTGATTATCGCTTCTGGAGCTGGTGCAGACTGAATTTGAGGCTCAGGAGGCGGCGGCTGGCTTGCTTGAGGCTTCGCCGGCGGTGCCGGAGATGGCACAGGAGATGGCTCTAGAGAAGGAACAGGGGATTGAACAGGGGATTGCCATGTCAAGTCGATGGGTTCCGAGCTTTCCACTCTAACTCGCTTTTGGAGGGGATGACCCCCTAACCTGGTAAGGTAGCGCCTCGCCGGAGGCGTCTGAACTACGGGCTTGGCTGAGCGCTTCTTTGGAGCGGGCTTCTGAGGAGGCGGAGCAACTTCTGGCCGCGGCGGCTCAGAGGTTGAGGCTTGCATAGGCGCCTCGCGTGGCGCTGGCTTTCGGGCGGAGGGAGAGGAAGACTTCGCGCCTCTGGTTCGTGCCATTACGAACTGATGAGGTTTAGGCGGCGGCGATGAACGGAGTGGACGAACGGAGGTGCTAGCGGCGTCGGGCTATGGAGAGGAGACGAACGGACAGCTGCTGCGACTTTTCCTATTTCTGAAATGGTTTCGCAGCCCAAATGACCGGTATTTATAAAGAATACCAGAATATGAAAGGTCATTTTTAGGTTTCGCAGAAGAAAATCACTTTCGCAGCAAAATTGGGCGTTTCGTAGGAGAAAATCGCTTTCGCAGCTCACTTCGCAGCTGCGAAATTGGAGTCACTATGCTGCAGAATGGCGCTCGTGTGCCAAAAATCGGTTTCGCAATTGCGAAACACCCTTCGAAATGGAGATATCTGCGGAATTGGGGCTTTTTATGCCTTTGGAGGTTCGCAGACCACTTCGCAGCTGCGAAATTGGGGCTCCTGTGCTGCGAAGTGGCACTCGTGTGCCATATTTGGATTCGCAGCTGCGAAAACTCTCGCAGAGGACTCAAAAGTGTTGCGAACTGATTTCGCAACAAAAGGTCGTTTTCGCAGAGAAATCCTTTTTGGCTGCGAAATCTCGTAGAGCTCTTTTCCTCCCCTGTTTTTGCTCTGTTTCTGCTCTGTTTTCGCTCCGATTTCTTCCCGATTTCTTCCTTTGCATTTTCTCCCACCTGGGATCATTCAAAAAGATGAAATTACATAAAAACACACAATTTAAGATCAAAAATTAAGATCAAAAGTAGAAATAAAACTTTAAAATTTACAAAATTTACAAAAATTTTGGACTTTGGTAAACCAAGTCCATCAAACCCTTCTTTGCTCAGTCTTTTTGAGGCTCAAGGAGGTTGATTTCCTCCTTTTCTGGTTTGAACGACTCCATGAATGGCTTGAGACGATATCCATTGACTTTAAAAGTGTCATTGCCATTGGAATTCAATAATTCCACTACCCCATGGTTAAGTACTAGATGGATAATGAATGGACCAATCCACCTAGACTGAGCTTTCCAGGAAAGATATGGAGTCTTGTATCATAGAGTAAAACTCTTTGGCCTTTCTGAAATTCCTTGTTGGAAATTAGTTGATCATGCCACCTCTTCATCCTCTGTTTTGCAACTTTGGAATTGATGTAAGCATCGTTTCTTAATTCCTCCATCTCATTAAGGTCTAAGCTCCTCTTTGCTCCTGCTCTGATCAAGTCCATATTCAACTTTTTGATTGCCCACTAAGCTTTGTATTCAACTTCCACAGGGAGATGACATGCTTTACCATAGACAAGACGATAGGGGGACATGCAAAGAATAGTCTTATAAGCTGTTCTATATGCCCATAATGAATCAGGAAACTTAATAAACCAATCCTTTCTGCTTGTACTCACCACTTTCATCAATATGTTCTTTATCTCCCTGTTTGCTAGCTCAACTTGCCCGGAAGTCTGTGGATGATAAGGTTGTAGCTACCTTATGCTTCACTCCATACTTGGCTAACAAACTTTCAAAAGGCTTGTTGCAAAAATGAGAACCTCCATCACTGATTATAGCTTTGGGCACTCCAAATCTTGCAAAAATGTTCTCTTTCAGAAACTTGAGAACCACTCTATGATCATTTTGTTTACAGGGACTGTCTCAACCATTTAGAAACACAATCCACCCCACCAAGATGTAGGAATTACCAAAAGACATTGGAAAAGGTCCCATGAAGTCAATGCCCCATACATCAAATAGCTCAACTATTAGTATGGGATTCATTGGCATTTGATTTCTCTTTGTTAGCTTTCCAAGCCTTTGGCATCTATCACAACTTCTACACATGATGTGGGCATCTTTGAATAGAGATGGCCAAGTAAACCCTGATTGCAACACCTTCATAGCTGTTTTCTGAGAGGCAAAGTGGCCTCCACATGCATTTTCATGACAATGGTTTAGAATTCCCTATTGCTCTTCCTCAGGCACACATTTCCTTATGATCTGATCTGCACAATATTTAAAAAGGAAAGGCTCTTCCCAATAATAAGCATGGATTTTTGCAAAGAAGTGCTTCCTGTCCTGTGCATTCCACTCACTTGGAATTTCACCAGTAACTAAATAATTAGCAATGTGAGCATACCAAGGAGTTTTGACTAGAAACATAAGTGATTCCTCAGGCAAATCATCATTAATAGGCAAAGCATGAGAATTATGTGCTATAGCTAACCTTGAGAAGTGGTCAGCTACCACATTTTCCACTCCTTTCTTATCTCTGATTTGGAGATCGAATTCTTGTAACAAAAGAATCCATCTTATCAACCTTGCTTTTGCATCTTGCTTTGTCAATAAATATTTCAAGGCTGAATGGTCAGTAAAAACAATGATGAAAGACCCTACCAGATAAGCACGAAATTTGTCCAAGGCAAATACCACAGCTAACAATTCTTTCTCTATAGTTGTGTAATTCCTTTGGGCTTCGTTCAATGTTTTGCTTGCATAGTATATCACATAGGGCTTCCTATCTTCTCTTTGACCAAGCACAGCTCCTATAGCAAAGTCACTGGCATCACACATTAGTTCAAAATGTAGTTGCCAGTTAGGGGCCCTCACTATTGGAGTTGTTGTTAAAAATTTCTTCAGTTGATCAAAGCTATCTTGACACCTTTCATCCCATATAAACTTAGCATCCTTAGCTAACAGCTCACAAAGAGGTTTTGAAAGCTTTGAAAAGTCTTTTATGAACCTCCTATAGAAGCCTGCATGGCCAAGGAACTGCCTTACTCATTTTACAGTTGTTGGGATGGCAATTTGGAAATGAGCTCCACCTTTGCTTTATCAACTTCAATGCCCTTTTCAGAGATGATATGGCCAAGGACAATTCCTTGACGTACCATAAAATGGCATTTCTCCCAATTGAGCACCAAGTCTTTTTCAATGCATCTGTGAAGAACTGCTTCCAAATTGACTAAGCATTCCTCAAATGTACCTCCATATACGGTGATGTCATCCATGAAAACCTCCATAATTCGCTCCACCATATCACTGAAGATACTCAACATACACCTTTGAATGTTGCAGGTGCATTGCATAAACCAAAAGGCATTCTTCTATAAGCATATGTTCCAAATGGACATGTAAAAGTGGTCTTTTCCTGATCTTCCACAACAATCTCAATCTGAAAATACCCTGAATACCCGTCCAAAAATAGTAGAACGGATGGCCAGAGACTCTCTCTAACACTTGATCGATAAATGGCAATGGAAAATGATCTTTTCTAGTTACTGCATTCAACTTTCTATAATCAATACACACCCTCCACCCTGTAGTGAGGCGTGTAGTGATTTCTTCTCCTTCTTCATTCTGAACCACAGTAATCCCTGACTTCTTTGGGACCACTTGAGTAGGACTCACCCAAGAGCTGTCAGATATAGGGTAGATAATACCTGCTTGAAGTAGCTTCAGCACCTCAGCTCGCACAACCTCTTGTAGATGAGGATTCAATCTTCTTTGAAATTGACGAATTGGCTTAGCTTCCTCCTCCATATATATATGATGTGTGCAGACTAAAGGACTAATGCCTTTCAAATCAGATATTTGCCATCCTATTGTTTTCTTACACCTCTTGAGAACTTCCAGTAAACACTTCTCTTGATGACTGGTCAAAGATGAAGATATTACAACAGGACATTGATTATTTTCCTCAAGATATGTATATTTCAGCTCTGCAGGTAGGGGCTTCAAATTATGTTTTAGGACCTCTTTTTCAGCATCTGCTCCCTCTTTTTCATTGAACAAAGGTAGAATCTCTTCTATCCTTCTCCAACTTTGTAAAGTAGCAAGCCCATTATGAGGTTCAGACAAACCTTCCTCACAATCCGCAAAACTTTCATTCAGCTTATCTTGCATATTCTTATTGCAGTACTCCTCTACCAGAGTGTCAATAATACACACTTCCTCTGGACCCTCTTATTCTTCCGGAGTGATCTGCTTTTTAGACATATAAAAAATGTTGAGATCAAGTGTCATATTGCCAAAAGTGAGTTGCATGAGCCCATTCCTACAGTTGATGATTGCATTTGAGGTAGCAAGGAATGGCCTTCCCAAGATGATAGGAACTAAATTAGCTTCCTTTACAATAGGATCTGTATCAAGAACAATAAAATCCACTGGATAGTAGAAGTTATCAACTTGAACCAAGACATTCTCAATTACTCCTCTAGGAATTTTTACTGATCTATTTGCTAGAGATAGAGTGATTGCTGTTGGCTTCAACTCACCAAGTCCCACTTGCTTATAGACAGTATATGGAAGCAAATTCACACTAGCTCCCAAGTCTAATAAAGCTTTCTCCACTACCTTTCCTCTAATGATGACTGAAATGGTAGGACTTCCCGGATCTTTATACTTCAAAGGAGACTTACACTGTAAGATTGCACTTACTTGCTCAGTCAAGAAGGCTTTCTTATTTACAGTCAATCCTCTTTTGATAGTACACAAGTCCTTTAGGAATTTTGCATAGGTTGGAACTTGCTTAATCATATCCAACAGTGGGATATTGACTTTAACTTGTCTCAATACTTCAAGAATTTCAGCTGCATTTCTAACCCCCTTCTTCCCATGCAATGCTTGAGGAAAAGGTGGAGAAGTTGATTTTTTCAGCATTTCTTCCTTCAGAAGTTCCTTCTCTGGATTTGGATTCATTGTTGACTCACTGTCCTATTTCTTTTCACTGATCTCTCCCATTTTGTCTTCCTCCTCCTCCTTCATTGTCTCTTTCTCTCAACAACAGGTGGCTTAGGTGGTGGTTGCTTAATTTTCTTACCACTCCTTAGAGTGATCAAGGCTTTGACATCTTTCATCTGTGATGATTCTCCCTCATGGCTTTCACTTCATGGACACCCTTGGGATTTTGGTTGGGTTGAGAAGGAAATCTTCCCTTTTCTTGCACTGTATTCAAATTTGTGAGCCTTGATATTGAGTATTGGAGATTATCTATTCTTTGGGTTATATCATTTTGCATTCCATCCATCCTTTTGTTCAGAGTATTCTCTACTCTGTCAATTCTTTGATTAAGTTGAGTATTGATGGCTTTTTGTTCTCCAACAAAATCTCCCACTACCTTGCTGAGATTCAAAATGGCTTGTTCAAGACTTAAGATTGTTGAGATGGTTGATCTGGCTGTTGGTACTGAGGTGCTCTAGGCTTCCATGAAAAATTTGGATGATTCCTCCAACTTGAGTTGTAAGTGTTTCCATAGGGTGCATTGTTATTGGACTTGAATTGTCCAACAACATTTGCTTGCTCTCCAAACATTTCCCTTTCAGCTGAAATTGTAGGGCATTCCTCCACCAAGTGTTCATATGATTGACAATTAGGACATAGCTTCACTTGCACTGGTGATTCAGCAACAGCTTGCACTTCATGAATCTTTTTCAGCTCCAGCTCCTCCAATCTTCTTGTCACAGCTGCAAACTTTGCTTTAGTATCATCCTCCTCTTTCAAGGTATACATCCCAGCCTTAGCATTGAAAGCACTAAGTTGAGATTTCATCCTTCCCACTTCTCCTTTGGTTGGTTCATCCCATCCCCTTGAAACTTCAGCTACATAATTCAAGAAATCCATAGCTTCCTCCGGATTTTTGCTCATGAAATCTCCTCCACACATTGTCTCCAGGAGTTGCTTCATTGGGGATGACATCCCATCATAAAAATAGCTCACCAATAGCCAAGTATCAAAGCCGTGGTGAGGACATGCATTAATAGCTTCCATATATCTTTCCCAACACTCATAGAATTTCTCATTCTCTTTAGCTGAGAAGTTTGAAATTTGCCTTTTCAAGACATTTGTCCTATGAGTGGGAAAGACTTTCTTAAGGAATTCAGCTTGTAAGTCAGTCCAAGTACGGATACTCCTTGGCCTTAAAGAATTAAGCCAAATTTTGGCTTTATCCTTTAAAGTAAAAGGAAATAACTTAAGCCTCATCAAATCAATTGAAGCTCCTCCCTCTTGGAATGTATTACAAACATCTTCAAATTCCTTAATATGTGCATAGGGATTCTCACTTTCCATCCCATGGAAAGTTGGTAGAAGTGGAACAATATATGGTCTGATCACTAGCTGCTCTGTAGGAGGTATTATACATGATGGTGCACTCATACGAGGTGGATGCATGCGGTCCCTCATTGATCTAAATTCATTGAGATTGTCTTGACGACCTTGGTGACTATGCTGATCTTCAGGTGTAGTTTCCATGATATTCAAGCTCAATTCCAATTCCTTAGTATGAGGTGTATCACTTTTAACAAGCCTTCCTCCACTGCCTCGTATCCACTTTGGCATACAAAACTAACAACTATCTGAAACTAAAATAAAAATACAGGGCAACAAAAGAAAACAGGGCTACAAATACAAAATAAAACTAAGCTGAATTTGAAAGCTAAATTTAAATTATGAGTTAGTAAAACAGAAAAAAATGAGAATTAATAAAGCTAAAGAAACTTTACCACACTTGTGATGAAAATCACAAGTACACTGAAATAGTATCACTATAACTTGACACCGTCCCCGGCAACGGCGCCATTTGATTCATGCCTAATTGGTGTCTCAGCTGATTCGTGTCCAGCTGGTGCTCCTTGATGGCGGGAGTAATCAACAAAATTTATAACCTACAACACCATGAACTAGGGTAGCAAAGAAAAAGCTACTATAGCATAGTGGCTCTAGAATCGTTCACTGAGAAGGGTACTCAAACTAAAAATGATACCAATTCAAAGTGAATTGGTGCTGTTTCATTTCAAGAATAACTTAAGAAATAAAACACAAACTTTGGTTGAAAAAGGTTTGGACTTAGATTAACAATACAGCAAGTGATGAAAATTACTTAAGAAGAAAAGCATTCCTTGGAGAGTCAGGTTTATAGGGGAGGTTCCTCATGCAATAGCATAGCTCCGGTCAGTTGGTTCAATTCCTCACATTAGAGAATTAACATAACGTCAATTCTCTAACAGGTGCTGCACAAATGCATCCCTCAATTGGATTTCAGCTTTAATTCTCTCACTGATGCAACTTGCAATGGTTTGAGCCTCTCACTAGCCTTTACCATTCAAGGTGATCTTTAACCTTGAACTTCCTTTCACAAGCTCGCAAGAGATAACTAATGGATGTCTCCTTAGAGTCCAAAAGCTTACCAAGTGTTGGCAATTCTAGAAAATCCTACCTTTAAGTCACCTACCAGAGGCTCTCAAGGGGTGAACTAGTGCATCTCCATGGTTAGAGATCACTTGCCTTACCAAGTGTTGGCCCAGGTGACTCCAAGGCGTTTTAAGTTAACTAAAAACGTAGAAACCATTCATGGGACACACTTTCTATTCATTCATAGCTGAAACCACAAAGCTTCTGATTCTTGCACTTGGAACCTTTCCCGGCAACCTTAACTCCAAGGAACTAAAAGGTTTAGTTACTCATTCTCTGGGGAAAGCTCCTCAGAGAGTGCATAACTTAGTAAATAAATAAAAAACACAATCAAAGTGAGAAGGTAAAGCAGAGCTCAAGCTCTGTATTTTACTTCCTTTGAAACTTTTACAAAAGGTTCATCACCCTCAGAACAGGCTCTTCGGGCTATATTTATACCAAAATTACATTGATGGCTATTACCTGGATATTTAGCCAAATTCCTAACTTAAAGCTAAGGAATCCTATAATTGGTGGCTCACAAGGAGAATTTGGGGATTTAGGCAACAAAAATCTAATGAAAAATATCTCCAAGTGTCGGTTACAAATATCAGGAAGCACTAAGGACCATTTGCAGGTGAAAAATGAGGTCTGCGAAATTTCGCAGATGAACCACAAGGGCTGCGAAATTTCTTCATAGCAACCAACTGATTTCGCACTGCTGCAAAGTTGGCTTTCATCTTGTGGTGTTTGGCTTCCATCGCGTCGTGAAGCTTCAAGGGAAATCCATAGCACTGTGCAAAAAGGCTGCGAAATCATTCCGCAACAAAATGGTGATTTCGCAGCACTTTTCTGAAGCCTTCCTTCAGCTTGGAGCAGTTGTCTTCAAAAGGCTGTAACTTCCTCATTTCAGCTCCAAATCGAACACGGTTTGAAGCATTGGATTTTTGACTTCCTAAGCTTTCAAATGACATATAGCATGCATAATTTGGACTCCAGGAAGTGCTCCAAAAGTGGCTGAAATGACTGTCATCAAGAATGCTTCATGGTTGGATTCTCTTTGCTTCCCCTCCTTGCATTTCCACTTTGCTTATGGCAAAGGGCTTCAAAGCTTTGGTTCTTCATACCTCTGAGCTTCCCATTGCTTTGACAAGGATTCCAAATAACTCTCCTCAATCTCATATTGCTTTGGTGATCAAAAAGCTATCAAAACACCAAAACTTAAGGCAATTTGATTAGAATTGACTGAAAGGGGCCTTAACATGTTAATTGGGTTAAAAGGCAATAACTACTACTCAAAAGTGTTTAAAAAGATTAATTACAAGCTATCAAATAGCACTTTTTGAGTAGTAATCAAATATCAATTCAATTCATACTTGTTTTAGAATTTTATCTATTTAGTTTAATTATTTCCAATATCAATATATTCATGATTTCAATTTGTTAAATTTAGTTTTAAATTATTCCCATTTGGCCTATGTATTTTAATTTTTTATTTTATTGTAAATTCATGTTTAGTTTAGATGATAAATTTTAATTTTTTTTAACTAAATTAATTTTTTTTTTATTGATTCATTATTCTAGTTTGAAAATTATGGTTTTTGTTTAATTTAGTTACAATTTACTATTTTTAGTTTGAAAAATTAGAATTTTTAAGTATTGGTTTGGGCCATTCTTTATGATAATGGAAAAGTTAGAATTTTTAAGTGTTTGGATAATTCTTGATGATAGTTTAAAATTTAGAATTTTAATTAGTATTAGTTTTGTTTCGTTCTTAGTTGGGAAATTCATAATTTCATCTAGTTTAGTTTCAATTCATCTTTTAGTTTAGATGTTATTAGAATTCTAGTTTATTAGTTCAATTGATTCCATGCTAAGATTTTCATATCTTAAGTTTGCTAAGTTTAATTCATGATTCATCCTTTTTAGTTTATAAGTTTTAGAATTTAAGTTGGTTAATTTATTTCATTTTATGTTGATATATTCATGTTTAAAATTTTTTTCTTGACTCTAGTTTTGATTGATCCTGTTTTAGTTGATAGTTTTTTAGAATTTTGATTAGTTTGATTGGTCTCGTACTATTGGTTCATGTTTTAAGATTGTAAATTTCAATTTTCTATTAATTCTATGCTTTAGAATTGTAGTCAATTAGTTTAATCTATCCCCATGTTATCATTTCGTGTTTAAAAATAGTTAATTTTAGTTTTTGACTAATTTTATTTAGTTTATGTGTTTTTTTTCTTTTATTTAATTGATTGGTTTAGTCAATTAGATTTATGACTCAAAATCATCAATATTAGTTGATATGTGTTGTTGGTTTTGTTTTAAAGGTCAAATAATATTAGCGCTTGATTGATTTTATCTTAAGTTTAAATGTTATTAAAATTCCAATGCTTGTAAGATCTAAAAGGTTTTGGTTTATCACTTTGGTCATCTTTTGTCAAATTCCATTTCTAAGAGGCCATTGGAAAATCATGAAGATTGGCCTCTACCCTTACCTTTATCATTTTTGTTAATTACTAAAAAATTTTTTACTTTGTGATTTCATTTTCTTTTGTTTTGTTTGGTATTTTGTTTCTTATGTTCTGCTGTTTTTTTTTTCAAATTAATTTCTTTTATTTTAAAACAAACATTTTTCTCAAAAGACCCTTTAAAATTTCTATTTTAAAAATAATTCATTTAGAGTTCTTAGAACCAAAATCTCATTTTCTTAAATAATATGCAACCATGTTTTGATCTGTTCGCATCTTCCCCGGTTTTCTATAAAAATTCTGGTTTTAAGTAGAACACGAATCCAACTTGTGATTCTAAATAAATGGGATAATTCAAGGTTAGATTAGTTTATATCAATTGGGGAATTGGTGAAACCCCTACATAAGAAAATCTTTTTAAAACTTATTTTTGCTACCACCTTTGCTACTTATTGAAATCATGTTTATCTGTCTTTTTTAGGAATTATATACTCAATATGAGTGATAATTGATTTATTTCATATACTATGATAATTTTTGCTATGTTGATTAGATAACAAGCATGCTAGGATCTCTTTATTTTATTATTTATTATCTAAACACTCATGTTTTGCAGAAACATATTACAAGTTATCTATGCTATCCAAGTACGCCCTTAACACCCACCTTCTAAATTCTGTGAATATGCTTGTCACTGTGAACTGCGCCTATATTCGATAGTGCTTAAGTGTCTTGATATACATGTTTCATTGTTCGATTTTTTTCTGATAAAGCACATGTTGGATGATATACTATTTGAACTAACTTTGATGTCTTATAATAGCGCTTAAGAAGCAGTCTAGGTACACACTCTAAATCTTCTTTATGATTGTGATTGGTTTTCTTGTTTGACATGCTGTTTTTATTTTATTTAAATCACCATGTCTACCTAGGTATCCGTGATCAACCAAATTAATTGTCATATTTCCCTCAACTTAGTCAGTAGAGACCTTTGTAGGGCTTAGAGAGGTGCTACCTTTTAAAGGTACCTTCCCAATAGGTAACCTGATCCCGGACCTAGACTTGGGTTTTTCAAAGACACGCTTTTCCAAAAACTATGGAGTCATTTTTTTAGGGTTTTCTTTCTTGTTTTATTTTCCATTTTAAAATAAAATAAAATAAGTGGCAACTCCGACTTTCCAAAACTAATTTTTTCACAAATTTTTCAAAAAAAAAAAAAAAAAGCGAGTCTCATCGATTGAGTAGGGGCGCACATGAAAAATGCAAGTCCATAGTACTGTTCAAATAGAATTTAGAGTGTGTTTGGCAGCAATTTTAGGAAGTGTTTCTAGCATCTTTAATACTTGAAAAATAAAAAGTTTCAAGTGTTAGAAAGATTAGAAACACTTCATAAAATCACTGACAAACTCACTCTTAGTCCAACTTCAAATATTCATTTACTTAATATTTTCTTTCTGCAAGACCTTTTAGTTCAAATACAAATTTAAATTGTCATTTTACTCCAAAAATTCCTATTCCTATCTATCAACAACAAGAATCTCCTCCTATGTCTCCTACTCATTCTAATATGTATCCTACTCAAGTTAATATTATTCATAAGAAAAATTATAAAAAGATTCATTTTACTCCTAATGTCGAATTAATAAAATTAGATTATTTTTCTCCTTATGATAAACCCAAAAGAGCTTATTTTCAAAAACTTCCTTCTCAAGCTTTAAATGCATTAAGAAAAAAAATATGAAAAAAATATGAATAAAAAGAAAATGATTATTCCTTTTTTCCATTGGTTTTTCAAACTTAGAAAATAAAGAAAATAACTTATAACCTTAAGAGATGAAGAAGGACATCAATTAGCAATAAAACATAAAAAAAAAAAATTCAAAAAGGATTTCAAAAATAATCTCATAATTAGGTTCTCAACCACCCCTAAATAATCATCAATTTAATTTTGATAATAATTCTATTTCTTCTTCACCCTTTAAAATTTCAAGAACAAAAGATTAATAAAGTCCCATAATTTACAAAGATATTAGACAAGTTCAACAATTAAATTATACAAATCATTCTCTTCAACATTTAAATATCTAGTAATTGATTCTCTATTTGTGCTATATTTATTTCTTGACTATTAACAATATTGAGAAAATAAAGGCTAATCTTAAATGAGAAAAACACCCAAGAGAGGGGTGAATGGGGTTTTTAAAAAATTCTTTTTAAACACAACAAATTTAAGTACAAGAGAAGCAAATATAAAGAGATAGAGTTAGAGAAATCAAACTCAAATTTTATAATGGTTCGACACTTTCTTGCCTACCCCGACTCTCCTCAAGCTCTTAACAGAGTGAGGGTTCCACTGACTTGAAGCTTCAACCAAGCTTCTAATCACCTTTACACTTGGATTCCGACTCCAATGCGCTCTTACACAATCTCTTCAAGTTTCAATTCACTTGAAGGCTTTAACACTCAATTAACAAGAATGAATCTCTCAACCTAGCTCAACAATAGCTCAAATACAACTTAAGGCTAGGATGAATCATAAAAGTGCACTAAAAGATATGTAAATAGGATTTAATGCACCAAGAAAAGAAATGAGAGCTTTTAAGGCAAGAACAAGTAGGTAAACAAATAAATTCAAGTGTTCTCTTTATCAAAAATGAAGTAGAGCTCTCTATTTATAGGTTTCAAACTCGGGAGCCAAGAAAACCAAAAAGCAGCCTCAATCGGTCGAGTTGGGAGTCGATTGGTTCATTAGCCGTTGAAACATTTAATGCTTGGTAGGTGACCATTACCCTCGATCAGACCTCGACTGGGAAGGAAAGACTATTGGAATAAAGAGAGTGCTTATTGCATTCCTTGACTGGATCTCGACCGGGAAGAGGGAACCAGTTGACCGGTACCCCTAGCCGGTTGAGCCAATTGGCCAGTGCCTCGACCGGTTCACCATTTTAGGCCTGAAAACCTATCTTTTTCTATTTTTTTTTCTCTTCTAACACTTAGGCAAGGTCTTTAGGTAAATTAATATGTCAATGTTGAAGTGATTTGCCTAAGGTCCATTTGATAAAACTTGGGTTTTGATGGAAATATAACTTTAAAGAAAAAACCGAGTTTTTAAAAAATGTATGAAATGATATGTAAATCCTAAGTGCACCCATGCATTCATGTTACATTTGTTTCCTATGATTAAAGGTCTTCCAAACGTCTTGATCTTGCATCCATTAGGTCATTTGATAAATTTTCAAATCAATACCTGAGATTCTTTATAATTCAAACCAATTAGTAACTTAACCATGATTTGTTATCATAAAAACCTAATTAGGAGAACTCTTGGGCTAACAAATATTTTGTATACTTGATGATATTGTGTGTGCAAAATTATCAGATGAGGATGCAAAACTATCATTAGACCTAAGAGATTTGGAAGAACTAGATCTACTTAATCTCTTCATAATATTACTCATTGTCACATAAAATAATCATAATATTATCCTTAATCAATTCAAATCTCATGTCTTAAAAATCTAATCTTTGTTTGAAACAAAAGCAGAACATGTCATTCCATTTGCTTTGATTATTTTGAAAAACTTTTTTAAATGCACAAAATGTTTTTTTTAATGAATAAAAAAATACTAGGACATCATCAATATATACAATAATGAATTGAAAATGGGAGTTGAAAATGTCATTCATAATATTTTAAAATTTAGAAGGTGTATTTTTTAGACCAAAAGACATGACATTCCATTCATAATGACTTAAAGGGAATGTGAAAGCAGTTTTGTATCTATTTTGTTTTGTTTTGTTTTGTTTTTTTTTTGTTTGTTTGTTTTTTTTTTTAAGTTGGACTTGCCAAAATCTTGATTTCATATCAAATTTTGAATAAACTACTACACTATGGAGTCTTTTAAGTAAATATTGTTTATTAGGAATAGGGTATCTTATCTATTATAATACCTTATTTAAAGGTTTATAATTAATGACTAATTTGGGTACACCTTTCTTTATTTAAATGATATTTTGGACATAAAATGCAGCACAACTCTAAGGAGATTTTGAGGGTCTAATTAATTTATTCTTTAGTAATGAATCAATTTCTTGTTTGCAATATTCTAAAAGTTTCTCATTCATTTGTATAGGTCTAGCTTTAGTAGGAATTTTGGACTTATCAAAATTTTGAATATAAGGTAAATTTACTTCATGTTTCTTTCTAGACCAAAAAGCATTTGGAATATCATAACAAATTTCTTTTTAAAAAATATCTTGAATTTATTTTTGAAAAAGATCTTGAATTTCTTTTATCCTCTTTTGAACTTTATCTTCTAGAAGTTGTTCTTCTATTTTCTCGTATTGAATGTCTTTTGATAGAAAATTTATGTCAGCTTGTTTTCTTTGAATTAAATTTATCCTTTTATTTATTGAATCACGTTGGACTTGATGTATCTCTTTTTAGTTAATGAATATACAAAAGAGAAAATACGGTATTTCCTAATATTATAGTTTTGACACTTGCATCGGTTACTTGAAATGGGTAAAGTAGTGTAATGAAAAAGTTCCTAGAATTAAAGGTTCAATCATGTTTTGTACTAACACAAATTGAGTTCTAAAACAATAATTATCTTGGCATATATGAACATTTTGAAGTTTGTATTCTATATCTAATTTTCCTTTATTTGCAGTGAAAAGTTTATGTCCTGTTTTTTCATAATATTGAGTAGGGATTAATCCTTCTTACATACAATTCATATAAGCTCTGGAATCTATCAATGATATCATTTACTCCGAAATCTTCAATTATTACTCTTACATTTGTATATCATCTTAAAAATCTATTTTAGAAATTATATTTATAAATGATTCTATGAGAGTTTCTTTATTTGGGATTATGATTCCTAGATTTTGATTATCAGATGTTTCAGCAAAATTTTCTTATTTGTATTGTAGTATATTTCTTATTTGTTCATTTTCTTGTTTTATCTGTTCATTTTCTTGTTTGAGTTGTTTTATTTGCTTTTTTCATTTCTTATATTTCTTCTTTCAAATCTTCAATAGTCATAGGCTTTTGAATCCTTTTGAATCTATTAAAAATTTCATCCATAGAATATTGAGTTGGTTTAATCTCGAGTTTTATTTGAGTTTTCCACAATGATTAATTTTTTTTTAAGTTTTGTAAATATTTTCTCTGTGTTTCATCATCATCTATTTTGTCTATAACATCAAAAAACACTTGTTTATCTACTTTTGAAGATAATCCGTTTATTGTTTTATTTTTTATTTGAATTTTATATATCTCTATTGAGTTATTGTTTACTACTTTGTTTCTTTATTTTCTATTCTTTGTACTTCACAATTCTTTTCAATGTTTTCAACCTTTTAAATTAGTGTATTTATTTATTTGTCTCTTGATGTTGACGTTTCTCTTACTACTCTTGAATTCTTGTCTTTAAGTGTTCTTGTCCGGTTTGTTCATAATATTTAACAGGAATTAATCATTTCACATGTCATATCTTTTTTACTTTTATCACCACTTGTTTCATCTTTAGTAATTTCACTTGATGTTTTTTCTAACATAAATTGTCATTATATTTAAATTGACACGAGTTTATGAGGAAATTCCTTTAAATCAATATGATAAAAATTTGATTTGAATCAAAATATTTTCTATGATAATATTTTACTATTAATTCTTTTATATCATAAAGATTGATTCTTCCTTTTTCCCAAAAAAAAAAAAAAGAAAAAAAAAAAGAGAAAAGTAGGTTTTGACTCCCTAATTTGAAAAAATATAAAAACCAAAATCCCAACTTTTATAAATCAATTTTATCTTCATCAATTTAAAAATATTTTATAACATATACATTTTTTCATAAAATCAAATAATTACTTCCTAAAATACTCTTTTACTTGATGATATTAATAAAATTATCAAAAAATTAATTTATTATTTTGATTTGATAAAAGTATCTTATAAATAAATATATTATCAATTTTTTTATCATATGATATGATATACGAATCATTGTGTAAAAATTCTCCAAGATCCTCAAGTCATAAATAAAACCTTTTTAATTTCGTAATTAATAATGATTTTATATCTTGTATTATATAAATCCACTCATCTTCTCATTTTTTTAATAAAATTAAATACAAATTTTGTTAGTTGGCATTAACAATAAAATAAAAAGTTTTAAAAATAAAAAATACAATTAAAACTAAAATACTTAAAAATTAAATACAATTAACAAAAAATAAAAATAAATACAACTCAAAAAAAAAAAATTAAAAAAATAAAATATTGACTCTCATTGTATTTCCAATTCTTTCTCGATATCTATATTTTCTACTAGTGTGTTTTAGCAAAGTGAAAGTTAATATTCTATTTTGAAGTTTTTTTAGTTTTAACCGTATTTTTAATTTTAAAAAAAATTTGTTAATTGTTGTTATTAACTTGACAAGTAAAAAGGTCATTTCAAGAAATAATTATCTAACTTATGAGAATGAGTATGCATTTTAAAATATTTTTAAAGGATGGAGATAAAATTGATATATATATATATATATATATATTAAATTAGTGAATAAAAACCCATATTTTTCCCAAAAAAAAAAAAAAAACCAAAAAAAATACTTTGTAAAGCCATGTACTAGATACCAGTTGAGGAGTGAAAATTCTTATAATTGTCCAATATGCAATAGCCAATTTGTTAAATTGCTTTTGTAAAGGAAATATTATAGTTAGCTAAGTATTTAGGATGTTATGAATCTAGAACTAGGAAATTTTATACAAAGAAATGAAATATTTGAACCCATATTTTAATAAATTTTGAATTGATGTTGTGAACTAATATTTCAACTATAGGATAAGATAAAAGGTTGAATATTTAATTTTGAATTTCTAAAGTATTTTATTTCCCCCCAATTTTGTTTTTATGTGATGTTAGAAGTGATGATGTTATATGATATTTGAAAATTATTGTATCATATTTTATGTAAAGTTTATTAAGATAAATAAAAATACAATAAAGACACTTCGGTATGTACAAAACATTTTCTATAATAATATTTTAACATTAATAATTTGATTATGATTAGAAATTGATTTTTTAGATTCCTTTTTATAAAAAGCAATAAGAAACAAAATTCTTTTTAGTTAATAATTTATAGAATTGTTTTTTTTAATTATAAAATATAAAATAGTAAAGGTTTCAATTACCATAATTGATTTCTTCCTGTGAACTCTACTCGACTTTGTACATATTTCCCTTTTTGGAAAATTTAAAAGGTTGTCATATATTTTCTTTATAACTAATCTAACCTTTGTTGATACTAACTTAGATAAGACATTATATTAAACCAAAAATAGCTTAAACCTAAAAGGAAGTAATAATTAAAGATCAAATGAAACATGGAGTATGCGAGAGAGAGTGCTAGAGCGAGTAAAAACCTTTTATTTGAAACATGAATATTAAAAGAGGACAAATATCGGAAGAAGAAAATTTTATGCTTTTAGAAGAAGAGGCAATCCCAATAAAATAATAAAAACATTTTTAAATCTACAAAGTCATAGAAAACATTTAGAAAGTAAAATAAATCTTATAATATTTGGAAAGACTAGGATAAGACATTACATGAAACCTAAGATATCTTAAAGCTAAAAAGAAGTAATAATTAAAGAACAAATGAAATATGGAGAACCTATAAGTATGAGAGAGAGAGTTCATATGACAAATAAAATAAAAGTTAATATATTTCTAATAACAGTCAAACTAAAAACTTTAGAGCTAAAAGCAACCCTTTGAACAACAAAAATTTAGCAATAAAACCATGAAAATGATAGAAGTAATAAATCCATAAGAAAATATCAAACAATTTATTGAAGAAAAATTGTAAAAAGCTATATAATAAGTAACTCCATATAAAACATGACTAGACCAAAATTTTAAAATAATCCGATTTGTAGAACATGATGCAATTAATTCTATAAGAAATATTGTACATTAAGATTTAGTTTTCGATAAATATATGCATGTAAGAATAATTTTAATAAGAATCATAAGATTTCGTAGAAAGAAAATAACAGTACTTGTAAATATAAAGCTTTTAAACACTAGAAATGATACAATAGGAAATACTCTTCTAGCCAATATAGAAGTTAACATGAACCAAAATCTTGTTGTCATAAGATGAAATACCTCAATTTCGTATAAATATTAAGGCAAGGTTATGTTTAGTTCCCAGAAAATTTGAGGGAAAATGAGAAGAAAAGAAAATAGAGAGAAAAAGTAGAAGGAAAATAGAGAAAAAAAGTAGAAGGAAATAAAAAATATGTTTAAATTTAATAAATTATTTTTGTACATTTTTTCAAACTCATTTTTACTTATTTCTCTTTCTTATAGTAAAATTAAATAATTTAAAAATGTGTAAATTTTAAATTAATTTTAATTATACTTAATTTTCTTTTATATTTTCTAGTGAAACCAAATATGAGAAAATTATTTTTCTTAACATTTTCTTTTCTTTTCCTAGTATTTTTCAAGAACCAAACATAGTCTAAAGAATTTATAGAAAATCTAAAAATCATAGTAAATACTAAACAAATATGATATTAACAACCAATGCCGTAAATGATGAAATTTGAATTTATAGTAAAAAAACCTTTGAAAGTAAAATTGTAAATATGGTAAAAGCAAAACACGTAGACATAAACTTAATTTAAGATAGGATTAGAATGAGAAATACTTCAAATAAATAAATCGGTTATCAAATATCCGGTCACTAATAAAATATATGAAAATAAAGATGATAGTAATAGCATAACTTTTGGAAATTATAAAACCGTTAATTTAGAAATAGAATCTAACATAGAAACATAAATAGTAAATGAAACCAAAATTAAAAACAAAATTCAAATTAACCATGAAACAATAGTAAAAAATAAAAAAATATTAGTAAATTCTATGTCAGATCAACATTACAATCCAATTCTGTTCACATGACAAACAAATAGGAAATATTTGAGTCATAATAAAGGAAGAGCTTTCGGATGAAGAACCAATTTAAAAATTTTATGAAACTTAATCTAGTTGAAAAGATTGTTGATGTTGAGATAATTAACAAATTGAAAAAGAAACTGGATCAATTACTATAATAGACAACCAAAAATTGAAAAAGAAACTAGATTAATTATTATAATGGATAAACATAGTAGAAATAGAAAATCATGAGTATAAAAACCTTCAGGAGTTTGTAAATGTAAAAAGTTGAACCATATGAAATAATTTTAGATATAAATAATACATTTAATATTAAGAAAATGATAGAAATTGGTAATAATCTTTATATTCAGCAAGTTTATTTATATCTTCTAAAAATAACAAGAAAATTATAAATTTTGTTAACGCATTGTATGCACAAATTTTGTGAAGTCTTGCAAAATAAGAAAAATTATATTTTTCTTTCGATTCATTTACTTTGACTACAGTCGGAACGATAACGATAAAAGTGTTTTATTTGTTTTGAAGATTCATGGAGGATTTAGTGTGACTTATTCTTAAATGACTTTGTTAAAAGACGAAGAATATATGTTTTAAGGTCATGGTAAATAAACATATTAATATAAATCTAATTAATTGCACTTGACTCATTTTGATATCCTTTTTCACCCTTCAATACAATTTTAATCTTTTTTAATATCCTCAATTTGAAATTCAAAATGTGAAATTCTAAGTTTTGAAACTTGAAGGGGTTATTTGGAAGTGTTTTTGGATATTTTTTTTCTTTACAAAAAGGAACACTAGAAGATATGTTTGATAATTTCTTTTCATGTTTTTAAAAGTTGTTTTGGGTTGTTTTCAAAAATTGATTTTAAGGTGAGAAAATATGAAGAAAAGAAAGGGAGAGTGGAGAAGAGAAGAAGCAAAGAAGCAGGGGAAATGGAGGGATGAGAAGAGAAAGGGAGAGTCCAAGGAAGAAGTGTCTAGAAGAAAAGAGATTAATAAAAAAAGAAAATAAAAATGATATATATATATATATAGTGAATCATTCTAAAAATGGATATAATTTTTCTTTAATTTTTATTTTATTTATTTTACAAAGTAATTTTTATTAACTCAATCTAACATCCTCTTATATGTTTAAAAACAAAAATTGTTTTTCAATTTTAAACACAATTTAATTTTCTAAATATATATATAAAAAAATTATTATCAAAAATTGATTTTCATGACTGTTTTTTAACAACACTCTTCAAACAAAGTTGAATTTTTCTGATTTCAATCTTCAAAGTTTGAAATTTAAACTTGAAATTATGATATTTAGGTTGTAAAATTAAACTTTAGAATTTGAATTATACTTTTGGTATAAAATTTAAAATTCTACTTAAATATTTTTTCTTGGACTTTTCTTTCTTTTCTTACGGTTTAAAACCTCTCCCCCGATTGTCATGTGACATCCAGTGAGACCACAAAGGCCAGATACTCATTTGGGTCCTCTATCACAAGAGCCAGACCTACTTCTCCATGGACGATATGCAACATGTATTGTCTAAGTGGGCCACTTCAAGAGTCCTCTTGCCCTTAAATTCTATCCTAACCATAACAAAAGGCAAAGGATTTTAGATGTGTAAGGAATAATTTTTGTATTTTACAAAAATGGTAAATTATTTTAATCTCTTCTTTCTATGACACCATATAAGACATACCTCTCTTCTATTTTGAGATATCATACTAAGAGTTCATTACAAGTTACTACAGTGATATATACTTTTTTAGTTTAGAGTGATCTTATCAATAAAACTTCTATCAAATGTGCTTTTATAAAAGATTGAATTGATACCTGTTTGGCCAAGTTTTCTTAAACTTATTTTAAAAGTTGTTTTTAAATTAAAAAAATAAAATATATAATTAATTGATTAAAAGGATGAAAATATATCAAATTTGTAAAATTAATCGTTTTCATTTTTATTTGAAACGTAACTAATTTTTGACATAATACCCATCAATATTTTGATTATTTACATATGTATTTTAAAAAAAAGTTTTTTTTTTAAATGCATTTTTGTTCAAAATAGGTATTTTTTTAGGATGAAAAAAAAATGATGGATTAATTTTACAAATGAGGAATAATTTCATCATTTTTAATCAAATAACTATATATATATATATATATATATATATATATATATATATATATATATATATATATATATATATATATATATATATATAACTTTTAAAAAACAAGTGTGTTTGGTAAGTTATGATTTTTCATATCATTTTTGGCTAAGTTATGATTATGAACATTATTAAGAAGCCATCACTATCTTCAAATCAAGATTAAATTAAGGCCTCGCCCTCGAATCAACCATATGACTATTTGGAGCACTTTTAAAACATGAAGGAGATCTTAGCCATTCGGTCTCTACACCCTTATAGCCGAGGGTAAGTATCTTAGGGGTTAGATCTATGCATTGTATGGTATCCTAGTCACAGGCTATGATTAGAATATTGTTTTCATGAATATAGATAATTGGATTTTATTGGATTTTATGGATGTATTAAGATATATCAAGAATTATATATGTAATTTTTTTTTAATTCGAACCTCTAGCTTGGTTCCCGCAGTGGAAAACATATAGGCTAGGTAATAAATTTTTTTTACCCTAGCATGTGGCTAACCTAGCATGCTTTTACAACAAAATAACCAAGAGGAACGAGATAATTACTTAGGTTTGAGCAAATTTGAAATTCCTCATTCTTTGTCTTTGGTGCAAAACCAACTGTAGCTCCAATCATTGTATTTGTTTCCCATAAATTGATATCTATAATTTTATCGGTATGTGTTATTCACCAATAAATTGCATCTTTACCTTGAAGTTACAAATCCACCTTTGCTATGATCAACTGATGTTATCATGTCCTAAAAGGATAAAACACTAATTCCACTAATCAAATGGAATTACCCTAGCCAAGGATTTACCTTGATCATGCACCTTAAAATTACTGAAAGGGAATATACCATCCTTAGTAGAATATCACAGTGTCTATCTTGGGTATATATAAACTTCATGCTAAATCAACAACAACCCGAGATCACGAGAATATATAACCTTTAGGTGGGTCTTACTTGTATGTAACTCAAAGTGATTACTAACCTAGACATTAGAGACCCCTGAGGGAGAACACATACAACTCGGATAGCAATAAACATGTTCCTTGTAGGTCTTGTTCAATGCTTAACCATATACATTGACATTACTCCTCAAAGACTACTCTGGTAACTAAGACAAGTCATCCCACCTACATGGGAGGTAGCATACCACAACACTACTGAACTACCCAAGTTCATGAATTGTCGTGAACAATAGTATTAGTCTATAAAAAAACCCATATCTGTGTCCTCTATGTATCCACTTACACCTAAATTGTATACAATGTGAACTGATTGGACTAAGCATCATCAAAACAATAAAGAGAAGAAACTATCAATGCACATGGTACCAATGAATGAGTAGGAATTATACATTATATTACAAATGTTACAACATGTCTCACTATATAAGGCTTAAAACCTAACAATTTTGACATAAATTTTGGTAGAATGAAAATTAATCAAAACTCATATAAATATAGAGGAAAGCTCTAGTAAAAGATTAAAAAAAAAATGAAAAAAATAATAATAGGCTTATTAAATTGTTTTATCAAACAATTTGATGTATATATGTATATCAAAATTAACGACGTTCATCAAGCTTACAAGAATATTGTGTGAAATTAAAAAAATATTTTATTGAAAGCATATTATATTTTAATATTTAAAAATTAAATGACATTATATTTATATTTGTGAAATAGTTTTATTGGAACTCCAAACTCACATGATTGTTTATTTTCAATATTTTGCTAAAACAATATTTTACTACATTCTATTTTTTTTTAACACAATAACAAATCTATGTTTACAATAAATTAATCATATTGAATCAGGACTCTAATTCATAATTAGATTAGGAGTCATGACTAACATAAAAAACCAAAATAAATAACAATTTCTAATGTTTCTCAAAATTTTAAAATTTTCTCATTTCACTTGGATTATTAATTTCAACAAATTTAAATTTGATCCAAAACAACATTATATTAAAAAAAAATCTAATTTACAATTATAATAATATTTTTTTCAAATTTTCTAGTAAAATTATATCAAGTTCCTTTAATAAATGCATATTCATTTATTTTAAAATTTTAAAACTATTGTTAGCCCTAGGTTCTCTTAATTACGTTTTGATGATTATAAAACAAGGTTAAGTATACTAACATGTTTAAATCAAGTGAAATTTTCATGTTTTATTGATAAATTCCAAAGGAAACTCAAGTATCCTTATAAGAGATTCAAATGTTATGCAGAAAAGGATCATTGAAGATTTAACTTGTCTAGAAATCTCAGTAAGATGAGTTTCATTGGTGCACTTAGGTCAAAATATTTTTATGCACTTCTAAATGATTTTTCATTCTTCCTTACCTAAACTTAAAAGTCACATTTTATCGTTAAAGATATGGATATACATTTTGTTTCAAAACCTTAGGTTCAATTCATTAATTTATAAACAACTTATAAAGGTTTTAAAGGAAATGTTGAAATTACTAGAAGATTAAAACCACAAACGAAGGCATTTTTTTTTTTTTTTTTGACAATTTTTAGTGTAACCTATAGAAGGTGTCTTGAACTAATCGAACTGGTTAATGAACCAACTCAACTGGTTGGGTTCTTGATTGGAGCCAAAATATGGGCTCCAAGCTCATATATGATAAGGTTTATGCAATATAAAAAGCTCAAACCATCCAATTTAACTCACATTGATGCTAAGACCTTAGTAATAGATCTAACTTCTATTTTAAGTATAATCCCAAGTTTAAGAGATGAAAAAATGATGAGTGCAGAAGTCATTATCAACCAAGGAAGAAACAAACATAACTGAGAGACTTGGGACTTGTGAACCATGAAGAGTCTAAGAATGGTTGAAATGAGTGATTCATGGGCATGAAATACTAGCAATAGATGTTGTGAAGTGAGATAGAGGATATGCAACCATAATGAAGGAGGCTTGAAGCAAATGCAATCACGTTCATATGGAAATTTGGAACTTAAAATCTAGCCATAAAATGTACTCTGATTTTGAGGTGAAATTTGGACTAGTTTCTAATATAGTTTTTGGACATACTATATATTGTTTCAAAGCTTAGAAATTCAAGAGTTCAAAAATTCAAACAATATGCAAATCGGAGCTGAAACAAAGAAGTTATGGTCATTTGAAAACAACTACTCAGAGTTGAAGACCCATTTCGAAATGATTTCAAAATTCAACTTTTGAATTCAAAATCCATTTCGAAATGACCCCAATTTCGAAACTAAATACTGCCACATTGATGTTTCACCTCTTCTACTTCAGGAATTACATCTAAGGCACCCACTCTCCCTTAAGTGGGCCCCACACAACTAGAAATCATCATTTTACTATATTTTTTAGTCATTTGTAAGTAATTATTTGTAATAAGTGGCCAATGAGAGTGTGCCACATGTTAGGTTGTTAATGATACTATATAAACTTTTTTAGTTCTAAGGTTTAGGGATTTTTTTATTTTTTATTGGGAGAGGGGGCTCGGGAGGGAGAGGTGAGAGTTTGACATTAGAGGCGAAAGAAGATGAAAACTTTGGTTTGTTTGTTTTTTGTTTTCTTCTTTATTGAATATATTGTTTTTAGTTCTTTTTTATTCAAATTATTCAAATTTTCTCTTTTATGGATTGTGATTGTGATTGTGATTGTGATTGTGATATCACCCCCATGAGAGGTTAAAAGCCAACTTGGAGCTTGAAGTATAAAAAACTAAGGGCTAGGAAACTTATAAGAACAATGAGTATATCATTATAACAATGAGATTAATAATTGGTTGAGTTACAATTTATCAATTTTGTTTTTACCCTATCCTTATGAGTTAGTTTAGGGAATGATACGATAGGTTATTACCCGATACTAGTGATTCTTGGTAACTCTTGATTATTAGTTATCATAGTCTTCTCTATCATTATATGTCTCATAACAAAGCTATAGGGAGTAGGAAGAGTTAAAAAGCCAAATCTTATACTTGTAATTCATCTCATTTATTTGATGGTTCTAGGAGTCTGTTTTTAAAAGGAAGATTATGTTTCAGTTGCAATTTTGAGTTTTAAAGCTCGGGTTGATCATGAGTGGCCAAAGATCTTAAAACTCTAAGATCATATTGCTTAAAAGACCCTTGTTACCTCTAATTTATATACTTTAAGTTGGATTTTGTAAAGCTCCAGACTTGAATCAATATAATTTAAAATCAATATTTGTTTTGTTATTAATTTAATTTTTTAGTTTTATTTCATAGAAGCTAATTCCCAAATTGCTTTTCACTTTAGGATTTAAATAAAAGTGATTCATTTGCTTTAGTATTGACAAATTCTATAAGCCAATCTCTGAGGACGATACTCAGATTACTACAAAAGCCATAGTGACTCTTTCTTTGGTTTTTCTTGACTAGAGTTGCTATATAAAAAGGCTTAGTATTTTGGACAATAGATAATAGAGGTCGGTTCTTTTGGTTGAGAACTAGTTAAGCTTGCCTAAAATTTTCTCTATCAATAGTTGGTGTTTGACTAGTCAAGGTTTGATTGAACATTAAAAACATCAATGGTAGCCTATAGAGCATTAATTATACTCACGACTAGTTAAGCGGTTGAATTGAAGCTTAATTTGTTGAGGTTTTTTGTGTTGTTTTAGGTGTTTGAGCTAGTTTTCTATAAATTGAGGAGTTCCCCTGTTTTTTATTGACAAAAGAACACTTGTATTGAATTTCTTTTCACTTACTTTCTCCTTTTCAAAGCTTTTTATGTAAGTCATTGAATCCAAACTTGCAATGTTGTACCTAAGCACAAGCACTCAGTACGCAATATTGCAATATGGTTGAGTAAGTATGAATAGAACTTGCTAATGGAGCCTTCAAGAAAGATTGGAGGGATCACAAATAATCTTGTTTAAAATCCAACCTTCTTAAATAGAACTCTCTAAATTATACATATCCATACCAGTAACCACATAATTGCAATACAAAAATATAAAGAGGGAACAAAAAAGGAAAGAGCACACAAGGATTTATGAGGTTTGGTGAAATCCACCTATGTCCTCAAGCGCCATTGATCACTTCCACTAATGCCAAATACAAGAAGTAAAAATGGGGAGAAGAAAAACACTATTATGGAGGCTCTTAGTTAAAAGACCTCCACTACAAATTTTTATGGGATGATGTAAACAAGTAGAGGTAGGCACCTAGTACTATGATGTATGGTGTCCCCCTTTCTCATTTATTTTTATTATGGGATGGAAAAGAAGTCACCTCCTTGCCTCAACTTGCAAATCCTTTAGTGCACCATTGAAATCCATCTTAGTCTTTTTGTGTATTTTGAGCTATATTTTTACTAGGATTAAGAGCATCAAAATCTCCTTATTCTTATTCTTTTTTTAGTGATATAGACTTCAAGTTGGTTAAGAACTTGAAGGGATTGTAGTGCTGATTAGAGTCGATGAATCCAATTGTACAAATTGAAGGCTTGAGTTGAAACCTTGGTTAATGGAACCCTCATTCAATTAAGAGATTGAGGTGAATGGACGTAAGCGAGCTGTCGAATCACTACAAAAAGAGTTTGCATTTTTCTTCCCTCTACTCCTTACTTTATTGTACTCTTATTTAAGTGTCTCATGATTTTAATTAACTATTTTCAAAAAGTTTTTAATCATCAAAGTCACCCTATCTTGGATGTTTTTCTTCATCAAATTAGCTTTGTTTCACAACCGCTTTTATTGAACATGGTTTTTTTTTTTAAAATTAAATCTTTCTGAAAATTTCGTTTTGAAAGCGAATAAACAATTAAATATTACTTTCAATAATTTTTTAATAAGATTTTATATAAACCGTTTTATTTGAAATTTTATTTTTTGTTGTTAGCTAAAATACTTCTATTGGCATTAATTCATTTAAATTATTAAAAGTTATATTAGTAATATTTTATCTTATCAAATTGATTTTAATTTAAAATTATATTTTATAAAATATTAGAATTTCATTAATTGTTTTGATATTTTAGTTATTTTGGAATAACTTTATCTTTTTAGTATTTAAAATAAAAATATAAAAAAGAATAAAATTAAAAGACAAGTATATAAAAATTAAAGGTGAAGTGATAGATTGTAATTTTTTAAAATAAGATTAAAGGTGAAGCAATTTATTACGGTTGGAATGCGTTGGAAAATCCCATAAAAAAAATCCCCCATAGATCTTCAATATCGAGATATAATGCCACATTTAGACGGTGGCACCAATTATTTTCCTTCGATCGCCATATAATAAATTGTTGATTTCTCGGTGAAAGTCACTGTTGCTTGGCCGATTTTGCCCCTCCATTTTTCGCTTAGGTCGACGGATCGAAATTTCGGCAATAATTCGATGAAATATCCGATATGTTCATGCTTGGTTTGACCATCATTTTATAAGGAGAAAAAAATTACAAAGGCTGAGGATAAAGTTTATTTCTTTATTTTTACATTTAAGAAAGGTAAAATTCTGGGGTCTGTTTGTTTTGGCAGAAAATGATTTTCCATTCCAAACCTAATCTGTGCCTGTTCCTACTTCCAACAGCTTGTATGTTGGTTGCCTCTTGCCATTACTTCTTTGCCACAGATGCGACAAAGAATGTTGATGAAGATTAAGGGAAATTCCTTATTGAAAATCGGTGAGAAACACTTTCAATCTTCACAAATGAATTTTGGTTTCCTCTGTAAAAGGCTAGTATCACTCCCGAATGGGAGGCACATGGTGGGTGATTCAAGAACCCAACTGCATTTTGTTGAAAATACTTCACTAGTTTTTATCAGATGCTTTTCTTCACCCAAACAGTACTCTTTCACAGTGTCTTACCTCATAAATTCTTGTGGATTGTCCCAAAAACTGCTCTTTCTGCTTCCAAGAAAATACACTTTGAAACCCCAGAACAATCAGACTCTATCCTCACACTCCTCAGAGGTCATGGCTGCACCAACACCCACATCTCCAAAATCGTAAGCCTGATTCCTTCACTGCTCTTAGCCAATCCTGAGAAAACCCTTTTGCCCAAACTCGAGTTTTGCCGCTCTGTGGGCTTTTCCAAGGCTGACGTTGGAAGCATTCTCTCTACCAATTCTCTTGCGAAGGAGTTTAGAAAATTATTTAATTCCTAATTATAAATTCCTCAAGAGTGTGGTTATGGTTAATGAAAATGTTGTGAGGGCTTACAAGAAGTCATACTGGCTTTCTTGTAGAAATTTGGAGAATATCATTGTTCCCAATATTGCAATTCTGAGAAAAAGTGGAGTTCCCAAGTCCAATATTTTGTATTTGCTAACATGTCACCCTAGTGTAGTCTGCTGAAAAGAGGGGAAGTTTAGCAGAAGTGTGAAGAGTGTTATTGAAATGGGGTTTGACCCTTTGTGATGTTCATTTGTGAAAGCAGTCCAAGTGATCTATGAAGGGACTGAATCAGCATGGGAGCATAGAATGGAGGTTTATAGGAGATGTGGTTGGACAGACTATGAGATTATGTTGATGTTCAGACAGGTTCCTTACATTATGAAGTCATCTGAGAAGAAAATAATGAGTGGGATGGATTTTTTGGCTAATAGAATGGGTTGGCAACCTGCGGCTATTGCTAGATTTCCAATGGTTTTCTTGCTCAATTTGGAGAAGAGGACAATTCCAAGGTGTTCAGTGGTGAAAGTTCTGCGAATGAAGGGGTTGGTAAAGAAGGATTTGAGCTTAAGTGCTATTTTGGCTTGCACTGAAAGGGTTTTCTTGAATAAGTTTGTGGTCAAATATCAGGAAGATATTCCTCAGTTGTTCAATGTATATAAAGGGAAAATGGATTTTCTGGAACTCGACTTTGGATCTGACATAAGGGGATGAACCAGTGGTAGCTCCACAACTTTAATATTATCCAAGTAATTATCCTTTTAACTTTTTCTCTCTTTGATGCTTTATGTTTTCAGTGCTTTAGCTTCACTTGAGTTGCTCTGATTTGAGTGTTGATCATATGATTGCTTGAGCCAGATTCATTTGGAGCTGATTTTGGTTGCTTTCTGCCTTTCGCTCTGTTTAAGGTGAAACAAATTAATTTGCATTTGCTAGAACTCCAATATTTCATATGGATAGTCTTTTGAAGCATAAAGCTCCAAAATGGGGTTTCTGGATTGCTCCAAGACTTAGGTTGCTTTCTTCCATCCTTTTCTACATGGAAATCACAAGCTGCTTCAAGACATAGGAGGAAATTGCTTTAGGGACTAAAAGGTGTATTCTGTCGCAGCCAAGCAATATTGGGAATATTATGTTATAAATTTTGAGTATTCTGAATTTGACTAATTTTCTCTGATAAACCTCTGGTATAGTTACATTGGCCGATCTGATTGATGTCTTCAATTACTAGTCTACATAATATGCATGAGGCCTGAGAAGTGATTCCTTTGGTTATGATCTTGTCAAATGTGGATATTCTCTTATGGATAGCAAGCAAAAGGACCGTCCCCATCTCTGGGAAGTCTCAAGCATTGCCACTTTAGGAAGGGAGTATCCAGGAGATGCCTCCAAGCTGAATGAACAGGGAAAGCCTTTCTAATTGCCCATCCATATGATTTTATCCTTAAGCTGACTACAATGAAAGAAAAAACAGGCTATAGGCTGAGCTCTTTTAATCTCCAAAATTTTCTGAGTGACGGTGACATACCAGTTCCACTCATTTCCAGAAATGACAGGGCTAACCTACCTTTGGGTTGAGGTTGATGTCAAAGCAATTTCTCTTACAAATTCTGGGTACTAATGGATCAAGACTCAAAGAGGATGAAAAGTTTCTCATACTAGCATGGGATCAGTCAGCTTCTCACCATACTCATTGCTTATGTTGTTAATATGATTCCTATTGGTTCTGGCATTCAGTAACTTGTGGAAGAACCTTTGTATATGCATCCCGCTTTGAGCTAATCATTGCCAATTTCTGTTTTTAGAAAGGATTCTTCAGCCCCGGTAAGTTCAACAAATAACCTAAGGATTCATTTTCCAGTTCTACACAGTGTAGGTTCTGGTGGTCTATGGCTAGATCAGTTGGGATGAATGGATGTGACTTTAGTTTCTGACTTTGTAGATGAAGAGCAAAAAGCCTCCAGGTTGAACTCTTAATTCTTATGTTTAGCATATAGTTTGAACATCGGGTTTTACTCATAAACTTCAATAGCCCAGTTTCAATCAATCTTAGTCCAAATATTGAAAAATTCTGAATGTTTTTCAACCATACTTGTCTTTTCTGTCCAGATGAGAGCACAAAGGGTGTGCACTCAGCAGCAGTAGAAGAAGCTACTATCTGGATACTAAAAAATTGATTCACACTTTGCAGGTTTCCCCATGTATTCAACTTGTACATACTCCTTGTTTTGTTCATCCATCCTCGATTCAAAGCTTTGAGGAAGCTCGCCACCAACCGAAATTTCCAGACATCCTACCATAGTTGATCCTGGATAATCTCCAAAGAAGCTTTCTCTATACAGAGAGGTTTTAGCAATGTAACTTCATACATCTTGGGGTCCATCATTCAACTTCCCTAGAGGCCCAATTCTTCATCACCAAAGAAGGCAGCTTCTTGTGAAATGCCAACTTCACATTTTCCAGTAAACTTCTAATAGGTATGATGAGAATTCTAATGTACTGATTTCGTATGTACCGAACTTATGATGTCATGCCCCAAAACCCACTCCAAGGGTATGACAGTCATTTCACACCTCAAGCCCAAAGGCTTAAAATGGAAACGACACAACATTTGTATTATAACTGTAAATTTACCAATTACCAAATTCCTATTCAGAGTAGTAAAATAAATAAATTCTATGATCCCCAATTCTCAACTTTAAAAACTAACACATCAACCAGGGTGTTATTGTCCAAATAGCTCCAAATTCAAATAATTTAAACAGGAATTAAATTTTAACATCTAAACAATGTCCAAAAGTAAGTTTGAACCAAAATCCTAACAAAGAAAAGTTTCTCAGCCTAGCCATTACTCCTCGCCCGAACTGAGAGTACCTGAAAAATTATCAACGAAGGGGCATGGACTTAAAGCTCAATAAGGAACATTAATACAGTTTCATGGATCAAACATTTTTAATCATGCTTGCAAATAGGAGATATAATATATACTTATTTTCATAAAAACTTTTGAGTTCAAAATACTAATACATTCAAACTTTTCAACAAAACTTTCTCATATCCATTTCAAAACAATTTATCATCAAAACCAAATCGAATACATTCAAAATATCTTTACTTTGATTATCAAATAACAAATGATGCCCAATTAGGTGGGATTTCACAAATGAGTGACTAGTTTCAAATTTGTTCTAGTTAAGGTGAACAAAACCAAATGTCAACAATTATAACTTGTTGACTAGGGCCATAAGGTCAACTATTATAACTCGTTGATTAGGACCATAAGGTTAACTATTATAACCCGTTGACTAGAGTCATATAATATCAACTATTATAACCTGTTGACTAGGGCCAAAAATGTCAACAATTATAACCCGTTGACTAAGGCCATATAATCCAAAATCAAACACTTTATTTCGTTAATTCAAACTTATAAAACAAAATATCATATCTCCTCAATTTTTCACTTTTCATAAATAAACAAAGAAAATTCTCAAAAAAAATATTTTCCATACAAAACACATTTGATCCATGCAAAAAGATAAAAATAATATTTTTACACATTTCAAAATACAATATAAAAAGAAAATTATTTTCTTTTATAAAAATCTACATTAATTTCCCTTACCTTGAAGAAGCACTAAAAAACTTGAAGTATTTAGTTTGATGAATTTACTCCTTATTTAACATAATATCATACACAATATTGATTATTGATTATTTATATAAATATATAAATTTGACAATCTTAAAAATATTTTATTTAGTATTAGAGATCCTAATTAATTTCTCATATTAATATTATTACCATCCAATATTATTTTCAACTTCTTAAACAATAATTTATTTCTCTTTTCTAACTTGTCTAAATTAAATCTTTTAAGAATATTTATTTGCATTAAACTATTATTACTATTATTTAAATCGCCTAGTAAAATTTAACAAATACCCCATGCAATTTTTTTTTTTCAAATCTAAAGTCTACACAAACGATTTATTTATTTATTTTCTAAATTTAAAATTTCTTTTCTTCCATTGATTTTTCATTGATTTTGTTTTCTATTAAATTGAAATTCTCTAAATTTTCCTATTTTCATCACAAATTAATCCACATTCATAAATTTCTAGTCTTTTGATTTAAAAATTAATTTAACAAACCCTAATTTAGATTGAGATCTTCCAAAAAAATATCTAAAGTTTTTAAAAATAATTAACAAATATAAAATGTTAATTTAAGGATTAAAATCTTACCCGA
Organism: Vitis riparia; assembly: GCF_004353265.1. NCBI lineage: Eukaryota > Viridiplantae > Streptophyta > Magnoliopsida > Vitales > Vitaceae > Vitis > Vitis riparia. The sequence continues at coordinate 10,546,953 of NC_048434.1, read as the reverse complement.
AAAATTAATCTTCAAACCCTAAACCTCCAATTTTTTAGCCCTATGCTCTCTAATATTTCTGATCTCTGTGTAAAAGAGTTTTCTGAATAAAGAAGATTGGAGAAATCTAATTTATATATAGGGATTTTAAATACGAAAAGACCTTTTTACCCTTATTAAATTACTTTAACTAATTATTGATTTCTAAATTATGATTTTAGCCCTAAATTGGGTTTGGGACATTACATATGATGTGAGTCATTGGATGGTGAAACACAATGTCAACTGTTGTGAAGCATGTGCATTTCGGTGTGGAGAGAAAACAATGTTTCCCTTAACAGGTTTCTAATCCATTTGTTTCTCGTAAATTTTCCCTTTTCACATTTTTTCTTTTCCACATTCTTCAATATATTTACATCGAATCTATTTGTACATAATTTGAAAAGATTTGAGATTAATTATTTTTTATTTCAAATACTATGAATAGATAAAAAATTAGAAATACTCTATTTAATTGATAAAATAAATTAGTGAAATAAAAGATTACCTTAAAGAGAACAAACTTAAAAAAAAAAATATTTCATAACTTTATATTCGTATATGTTGTTATTTTTAATAACCTTACCCTTATTTATAGATATAAATTCATAATAATAATTACAATGGATAATCGTGAAGGTTACATGAATATTTGAAAGCTTTCCATATGGAATTGGTGACATCCACAAATTTCTAAATCTATTTGTAAGATTCCCTCTTGGATGTTAATAATTTAAAATAGACTGGTCCCTGACACGCCACCATTGCAGTCGACCACGGTTAGGCCGTTAATTCACCCATGCTATAGCCTTCAATCTCCATTTATATTGAGTCGAGATCCTGATGAGATGGTTGCATAAGATGTTCAGTATGTCATCCGTGGGGCGAGAGTGGTACGATAGCAGCCTTCCATAGTTGCTAGACCTTTAGAGAGCGATGCCACTCGATAGGAGACCAGACGAGAAGAAGATGAGATTTTGAGGTAGCTCTAGAGCACTCAGAACTGCATATCCATTTGGAGTCTTTTGGCATTATCTACCTCCCATCGGGAGGCACCGGTCAGAGCATTAAGTCAAATACGAGTTGAAACATCTACCTCTCCTGAGGGATTGATCCACATGTTGATAGCTGATAGGGCCACATGTATTATCTTCTTTGTTGATGACCTACCCCCTAGAGGTTCTGACCATACTCTACCTCTCCACATTTTTGTTGGTTGTTCTGGGCATCGAGTTCCATCTGTCTTTCTGGACAATGGCTCTGTCCTGAATGTTTTCCCGCTAGCTATAACAGTTGCTCTCGGCTTCAGACCTTCAGACTTTGAGCTATTTTTTCAGACAGTTCGAGCCTATGACAATACACGCAGAGAGGTTTTGGGTACGTTGACGTTGGATTTGCAGATAGGTCCGATCACGTTTTCTGCTTTATTTCAGGTTTTGAGGATTCCCACATCCTTTAACCTATTATTGGGTCGGCCTCGGATCCATAGAGCAGAAACCATACCATATTTCCTTCATCAGAAGGTAAAGTTCATACATGAGGCCAGAGTCATTACTATACAGTCTATTGGAGACACTTATTCTACTTTTGAGCCAGTATTAGAAATTAGTCATGGCGACGATGACCTATTTTTGACTGGCTTCACCTTTGACGAGATACAAACTATGGAAGTTGAGCAGTTCTGTAGAGATCATGTGGCGCTTCCCTTTAATGAGCATGGTAATACAGTGGCTTTGGACATGATGAGGTCTATGTTTTTTTTTACCTGGCTTGGGTTTAGGACTTTGTCAACATGGCTCTGGAGAGTTCATTGGCGTAGTTGATCATGATACTCCTTTCAGTCTTGGTTTTGTTCCTATTGAGGCTGATTATGAATATATGGCGCGATTGCGCAAGGAAAGGGTGAGAGCTCGATTGACTCACACACCGTTTAACTATCTTGTTTGTCCATATAGTATGAGCTTGGCGGACTACTTTGTGAGGGCATCGGAGCTACAAACGCGTTTAGGTGGGATTATTGATGGATTCAACACTGTTCAAGAGGCCGAGCTTCAGTGTCTTGTCCATCAACTGTGATTGAGTGATGGAGCTCTTGGCAGTTCCGCTCCTGCATTGGCTACCCCATCATCTCCAGATCGTATGAGCCTCATGACACTCTATTTCCCGAACGAGGTCGATGAGCATGAGACGTTTGCCGAGATTGGGGACGTGGTGGATGAAGCTGTTCCACACGATGAGTACATTGATGAGGGGCTCGCGATGAGTATGGGTCAGATTGATGAGATATTTCAACCCAAGTTTGCTTCACCATTTGATCTTTTTGGGGTGTCCGCCATCGAGGTTGCTGATGAGATCCAGATTGCTTCTGATCTGGAGTTCTTAGAGGATGCTGTAGTTGATATTTTATTTGAGGGCCTTATTGGCCCAGTTGAGGGAGCATCCGACTTTGTGGACCTACCTATTTCATTTGATGTTTTATCGGGATTTGTCTCCCATTCTAACAATGTTCATGACTCTTCATTTATGGATTTGAGCATTTTTGAGTATCTGCCTGTCCCTTGTGATATCACTTTATCTGCGCCCTCTTCACCCACATGACAAATATTCGTTATAGATGATGAGATTGTACAACATGATTCATATAATGACTCATCTTCTGCTTCTGATCCAGGTCCCATTGATCAAAGAGTTTCACCTACTATAGGAGAGGTTGAGACTGCCAATTTCAGTACAGTAGATTAACTTAGGGAGTTGAGGATTGGATCAGATTTATCTACATAAGAGAGAGATAGCCTCATCTAGTTACTCAAATCATATGTGGACGTTTTCGCATGGTCTTATGAGGACATGCCAGGTCTTGATCCATCTATCGTCCAACATTGTTTACTACTTCTGCTCCATGCCAGACCGATTAAGTAGAAGTTGAGGTAATTGCACCATCGTTGGAGCTTGCAGATGAATGAGGAGATTCTGAAGCAACTCAGTGTAGGATTTTTATCAGTGGTCGAGTATCTTGAGTGGCTGGCCAATGTCTTCCCTATTCCAAAAAAAAACAGCAAGATGAGAGTTTGTGTTGATTTTCGAGATCTCAACAAGGCCAGTCCTAAGAATGATTTCCCTTTCCCACACATTGACATGCTAGTTGATAGTACGGTGGGTCATTTGATGTTGTTCTTTATGGACAATTTTTTAGGGTACAATCAGATCTTGATGGCTCCAAAGGACATGGAGAAGACGTCCTTCATTATCGAGTGGGGTACTTACTGCTACCGAGTCATGCTATTCGGATTGAAGAATGCAAGAGCTACCTATTAGAGAGCAACGACTACCCTCTTCCATGACATGATGCATTGGGATGTCAAGGTTTATGTAGACGACATGATAGTGAAATCCCGAGATAGAGTAGATCACCTAGCAACCTTGGAGAGATTCTTTGAGAGGATCAGACAGTTCAGATTGAGACTGAATCCCAAGAAGTGCACTTTTGGAGTGATTTCTAGGAAGCTATTAGGATACATGGTCAGTGAGAGAGGTATAGAGGCAGATCCAGATAATATTAGAGCCATCATCGACATGCCTGTGCCGAGGACCAAGAGAGAGATCAAAGGATTCTTGGGTAGACTTTAGTACGTTAGCAGATTTATTGTCAGATTGACAAACATCTGTGAGCCAATTTTCCGACTCTTGAGGAAGAGTCAGCCTACTGTTTGGGATGATTAGTGTCAATATGCATTTGAGAGGATCAGAGAGTACTTGTTGTCACCTCCAGTCTTAGTGCCTGCTACACCAGACTATCCTTTACTCCTATACTTGTAAGTTTTAGACGTAGCTTTGGACTTCATGTTGGCTCAACTCGATGATTCGGGTAAGGAGCGAGCTATTTATTATTTGAGTAAGAGGATGCTAGATTATGAGACGAGATATGTCATGATTGAACGCTACTACTTAGCATTGGTTTGGGCTACTTGGAGACTGAGACATTACCTGACCGAGTATTTAGTGCACTTGATATCCCATCTAGATCATTTGAGATATTTATTTAACAGGCCTGCTTTGGTTGGTCGACTCATGAGGTGGTTGGTGCTTCTGACTGAGTTCGACATCCATTATGTTACTTAGAAGTTTATCAGAGGGAGCATTGTTGTAGATCACTTAGCCTCATTGCTAGTTTTTGATGGTAGAGAAATTGATGATGATTTCCTAGATGAGGATGTTGCTGCTGTGACTAGTCTGTTAGGTTGGCGCATGTACTTCGATGGTGTAACCAACCATGCTGGATATGGGATAAGTTTCTTGTTGATATCCCCTCATGGTGACCACATTACTAGATCTGTTGGTTCGGCATTCTTGGATTGACATCCTACCACAAACAACATTGTTGAGTATGAGGCTTGCATCTTGGGACTAGAGACAGCTCATGAGCTCGGGATTAGACAGATAGAGGTATTTGGTGACTCCAATATGATATTGAGACAGATTCTAGGTGAGTGGAAGACTAGAGATGTGAAGCTTAGACTTTACCATGCCTATTTAGAGCTATTGGTTGGGAGATTTGATGATTTGAGGTATATGCATCTGCCTAGAGTGCAGAACCAGTTTCCTGATGCCTTAGCTATTCTATCTTCCATTATTGATATTCTTGCAGATACCATTGTTCGTCCTTTACTGATCGAGTTGAGATATGTTCCTGCCTACTGTTGTTTGATAGATGAGGCAAAGTTAGATGATGGCTTGCCTTGGTACCATGACATATACCAGTTTTGAAGACTTAGTGCATATCTTGAGGCCGCCATGATTAAGGATAAGAGAGCATTGAGACAGTTGGCCGTCCGATTTGTGATATGTGGAGAGACATTGTACAAATGATCAACTGATGGGATGTTGCTATTGTGCTTAGACCGTGTCTCTACCGATTGAGTGATGAGAGAGGTTCATGCGGGAGCCTGTGGACCACATATGGGAGGGCATATGTTAGCCTGTAAGATCATGAGGACTAGCTATTTTTGGTTGACCATGGAGACAGATTGTTGCCAGTTTGTTCAAAGATGTCCAAAGTGTCAGATACACGAGGACCTTATTCATGTGCCACCTTCAGAGTTACATGCACTGACTTCAACCATGACTATTTTTAGTATGAGATGTAGACATTATTGGGAAGATTTCGCCGAAGTCTTCTAGTGGTCATGAGCTCATCTTGGTCGCCATTGATTACTTCACCAAGTGGGTGGAGGCTGCTTCATATACGAGATTAGCATCATCTGGGGTCACTAGTTTCATTAGATCACACATTATCTGTCGCTATGGAGTCCCTCATGAGTTGATTTTGGAAAGAGGAATACAATTCAGAGAAGATGTTGACACTTTATTACAAAGATACAAGATTTAACATCATAGATCGTCTACGTATAGGCCGCAAACTAACAAATTATAGAGGTTGCGAATAAGACTATTAAGAAGATCTTGCGGAGGATGATTGAGACTTCTCGGGATTGGTCAGAGAAGCTTCCATTTGCATTGTGGGCCTATCAGACTTCTTTTCGCACCTCTATAGAAGCCACACCTTACTCCTTGGTGTATGGTATAGAGACAGTGCTATCAGTTGAGATAAAGATGGGTTCATTGAGGGTAGGATTGGAGTAGCAAATTTCAAAAGTAGATTGGGCCCAGACTCGATTAGACTTGCTCAATCTCCTAGATGAGAGGAGATTGAGGGCAGTAGACCATGTTCGTGCTTATCAGAGGAAGATGACTCGTGCATTCAAAAAGTGGGACAAGCCTAGACCGCTACAGAGAGGTGACTTGGTTCTGAAGGTCATCAAGGGATTGATTAGAGATCCCAAAGAGAAGTTCAGACCCAATTGGAGCGGACCTTACTTCATTAGGAAGCTGACCCTAGAGGGCGCTGCATGGTTGATGGATCTAGATGGAAATCAATTCTTGGAGTCAATTAACGTAGATCAATTGAAGAAGTATTATGTTTGAGACCATGGTCGCATGATGGGTGGCCATCATTTCGGTTAGCCATATACCTTGTTATTCCCTTTTGACATATAGATCGTTGCTAGCCCATTGAGCCTCGTAGGTGCATTATAACCTTTCTTTCTTATTGCCTTGCTCACTTTTTTGAACCGGGATAGGGGTCCTTTAGTGTATGCATGCATTGTTTGGGAGTCTCATGAGTCTTGGACCTACAGGCACATCTTTCTCTCATTATTTTTTCATACCATCACATTACTGCATTTCATCACATCTCATTGGTTGTATTCTTCATATCTTCTTCTTTATTCTATCTACTGCTTTTTTTGCTTCCTATTCTCTCCACCCTGAGTGGTGATCCTCCTTAGTTCATTGCATAGAGGATAGTCACATCATTTCCACTATCTATCCCATGAACACTGATTCAGAGATCCTTAGTTTGAGAAGGTCATCTCGTTAGAGAGAGTTTTTGTTACCTTATCACTTGAGAGTGTGTTTATCCATTATTGATATCATCTTTGGGGTTCATTTGTTTATGTTCAGGGTATGTACATTTGTATATATGTAAAAAAAAAAAAAAAAAACTAAAAACAAAAAAGAAAAAAGTGAAAAGAAAAGAAAAATAGGCACATGTGTATGTGCATAGTATTCTCCATCATTGAGTGTATATGTTGATATTTGAGGGTAATTTTATTAAGTATGTTGTTATTGAGAGTTCGTATATGAGCTTTCTAGGATCCTCGTTTCTTTTTATTCACTTTGTCATATCTCTTTGAGAGTGAGATGAGTGACCTTCTCTTAGAGACTTTGGGTCATTGTCATTTCCATCATTATACTCATTATTGATGTGGCTTCACTCCATTTTTTATTTGAGTTGATCATCACTTTTCTTCGTATATTCATCGTCATTGCTTGTGATTCATCCCATTCGCTTCACCCCCCTTATTATTTTCTTACACTGATCTATTCCAAGTTCAATTTTTCCCTTACATCATTCTTGTGTATCTCATTATCAGTTTGATTTACCTCATTGTCTCATTATTGATATTATATTCACATTGGGCACCCTCAGGTCCATGGCTCACAAGCTTTTCTATGCATGTTGCATTTTATACATGAGGGCATGGGTTTTTTATCATTAGGTATTTGGACAGGTATTTGAGATTTGGTTGATATTTGGATATCATCATGCTCTTTCTTCTTGGAGATGCCTCTTTGACGTTCAGACCTGATTCAGTTGTGGATTTGGATGATTGGGGTTACACATTTGATGATGGATGATTTGAGGTTATCCGATTTTTCGATCTACCATACATCTTTCTATTTCGATTGAGATTTACAGATCTTCATGGAGTCACATGATCCTCACCACTCAAGAGATGCATGTCGAGTTGATAGTCTATTGTTATCAAGAAAATTCAGAGAGTCTAAACGTACAATTGATTTGTAATTTGGTGGCAACAAGGTGTGGTCTTTTTGCTAATTTAATTGGTTTTGTTGTTTTACGAGAGATGATGAGGGATGCACTTATATATTTCTTTTCAAAACCATTCATTATTTCCTATCCTAACTGAATAAGAATTGCAATAGACAGGATGCTCATAAAATTTTTACCAACTTAAGCATCCTTTATACTATTTAAACAATAAAGACATTTGATACATCGTAGCATAGCATGTGCAATCAGCCACATATTCACTTTAAGTGTTTAGAAGGTTGATTTATGCTACATTAGGTCTTGAGAAGTTGAAGTAGAAAATTTATTTGCATCATGTTATTTGTTTGGTCTTGTTAGTATTGTCTTCTTCATGAAGCTCTCATTTACTAGTAAGGAATAAAACATTATTTTTCTAGGGTGTTTCTATTTTTTGGTATATTTATGTGGTAACAGAGTCTTATTTATTTGGGGTTTGAATTTTTTACTTATAGGCTTTATTTCATATTAAGAAAAATGACATCAGAAGAAAGGGAAAACTTTTCTATACCAAGTGCAGGTTCAACTCCAATTACAAGCAGTACTTCAACTACTGATGGAACATTAGGATATAAAAGAAGAAAGTTGACTTTGGTTGTTTGGAATGATTTTGATAAAGTCATAGAAGATGGACAAGATTATGCTATTTATAAGCATTGTAAAGGAAAGCTTAAGGCCGATAGCAAGAATGGGATAAAACATTTACATATACACATAGATAGGTGCATGAAATGAAGAAATGTTGATATTAGGCAACAATTATTAACAGTAGAGAGAAAAGGTTATGGAAAAGTTCAAATTGGTGGTTTTACCTTTGATCAAGAAATCTCAAGAGAGAAGCTTGCATGTGCAATTATATTGCATGAGTACCCACTTTCAATTGTTGATTATGTGGGATTTAAAAATTTTGATACTAGTCTTTAACCCTTGTTTAATATGGTTTTCTGCAATACAATTAAGGGTGATATAATGAAGATTTATGAGGTTGAGAAAGAGAAGATGATTACTTAGAGAAACTTGAAAGTAGAATTGCTATCACAATTGATATGTGGACATCAAATCAAAAGAAAGGCTACATGGCTAACACTGTACATTACATTGATGAGTCTTGGTTACTGCAACATCATATTGTAAGGTTAGTTATGTTATTTTTTTTTAACTTCCTAAGTGTTTTTTTATTTGATCATTTAATGATATCGTTTGTGTTAATGATTTTTTTTCTAAACGTAGGTTTGTTTATTGCCTCTTCCATAAACAAAAGAAGTTCTTTTAGATGTCTTAATGGATTGGAATATGGATAGAAAAGTATCTATAATCACTGTGCATAATTACTCAAGTAATGACGGAATGATCAATATCTTGGTAGAGAAATTATCTTTAAGCGATTCACTCTTATGGAATGGAAAATTTTTTCACATGCGATGTGTAACACATGTGTTGAACTTAATTGTTAAGGAAGCTTTGGATGTCATTGAAGTAGAAATTGAAAAAATTCATGAGAGTGTTGCATATTGGTCGACAATCCCATTAAGAGTAGAAAAGTTTGAAGATGTAGCTTTTCAATTGTGTATTCCATACAATAAGAAGTTAAGTCTTGATTGTAAGACATGATGGAATTCCACACACTTGATGTTATGGATTGCTATAACATATAAAGATGTGTTCACACGTCTGAAGCAATGTGAAAAATACTACATGGTTGTGCCATTAGAGAAAGAATGAAATATGGCAAAGGAAATATGTGGGAGATTGAAATTATTTTACAACATAACAAAGTTATTCTCGAGACAAAATTATCCCACTACAAATACTTTCTTCATCAAAGTGTGTGAGATAAAAAAAAACATTGTATGATTGGTTGATTTGCTCAAATGATGATGTGAAAACAATGACATCAAGTATGTTGCAAAAGTTTGACAAGTATTGGAGTGGGTGTCATATTGTGATGGCAATAACAACTATATTTGGTCCAAGATACAAGATAAAGATTTTAGAGTTTTACTTCCCACTACTGTATGGGTCTGAAGCTTCAAATGAGATAGAAAAAATTCATGGAATGTGTTGTGAGTTGCTTTTTGAGTATCAATCAAAGTCTAAGTTGGGGCAAAAAACTTCATCCTGTAGTACTTCATCAGGTTCAACTGTTTTGGAGTTAAACTATGCTGAACAAGATCATCTTTCAAAGTTTGAATTATTTGTTCATAGTACCATTCGAGAAAGTCATACAAAGTCAGAGTTAAATTATTACTTAGAGGAGTCTATTTTGCCAATGAGTTAAGATTTTGATGTTTTAAGTTGGTGGAAGACAAATGGTATTAAGTATCTGAATTTGTAGATGATTGTTCGTGATATCTATGCTATTTCGATATCTACCGTTGCATTTGAGTTAGCCTTTAGCATAGGTGGTAGGGTGGTATCAAAACATCGCAGTAGGCTTCATCCGGATACTTTGGAGGCCTTAATGTGTGCTCAAAGTTGGTTATGGAAGGAAAAAGAAGGTAACCAATTTACATAATTATCAATTTTATGAATTGTTTTGTATTAAAATATTTAGCATAGTTCTCTATTTTTTTTTTGGTGTTTTCTTTTTACTAGGTGATTCTTCAATTCATGACTCACAGCTCCAACTCATAATGATGAATGAAAATGATGATTTACTTGTGCTTTAGATTTTTTTTACTTAAGATGATGTTAGATACATTTTATTTTGCTAACAATTTCTTTGTAATGTTTTTTATTTTTTCTTCAATGTTATTAATTTTATGGATATCTTTTAATTTTGGATGTTGTATTTTGGGATGTTTTATATGGTGTTTACTACCATGGATGTAACTAAGAAAAATGTTATCCTCTGAATTAGTTTTCAATTTTGTTTGAGTAATTTTGTAGCTTGGATTAGAGCTTCATTATTTTAGGACTGTTTGATGCCTTAGTGTATCATGTTAAATGATTTGAGGTAGATGGTTCTTCCTATTAGAAGGTTTTAGAGGAGAACTGCCTGCTTTACAATCAAGTTCAAGACTTGAAAGGTAGACTCCCTGATATTTTATTTGTCTTAAAGATTTATACATGTTATGAGAGATAAATCTAATAAAAGGGAACTACTTTCTTATAGGAACCATAAGGGTTTACTGTAAGGTGAGGCCCTTCTTACTAGGTCAATCAAATGGGCAGTTTACAGTAGATTATATTGGAGAAAATGGAAATATCATGATTGTCAATCTAGGTGTCAACTCTCTGAGTACTTTCATGCTTATTCTTTCTCCCCTTCCATAGCTATGATTCTAACAATTTGTTTTAGGACGATTTTTTCATATTATTGTACTCACTTGATGTTCTATTAAATTCTCTTTCTACAATAAGTTGTTCAAAAAACTATTGTAACAACGCTTCTCTTGTTATGTTTTTGGCTTTTGTTAGGTAATTTGACTTCTAAGCATTAGGGAATGTAAATATAACTAAACCCATCTATAAGTATTGATCATTGTATTTACTATGTTCAATTTGTTTCTTTATCTCATGTCAATGTTCATTTATCAAAGTTAAGTAGGTTTTGGTTGAGTTGTGCAGTTAGCTTTTAGGAACATTTAGATGGCTATGCTTTTAAACTCTGGTCACTCCCTTAGGAATCTATATTAGAAAAATTAGAAAGATGGTAGGATTGTGAATTGAATTATGCAATGTCTAAAGTACATTATCATCTAGTTGAGATCAATTAACAGACTTGTCCATCACAATAAGATTAAGAATCTTCATTTTTATGCATTATTATAGGTCTTAAACAACATAACATGGATCAATGTTGGTTATGCTCCCAAGTCCATGTGCTACAGACGACTTGCCCTTGTAGAAATTTCCATAAATGACCAATTTAGAAAACTAGAACACCGAGTTCAAAGGCTCTACAATTGTTTAAAAGCCAAATTTATGTTAAAAATGGTTGAAATTTCTTGTCCAAATTAAGAAGTCAACTACATAATCTAAATTTAGCTAAGTTGATGCTCTGAAGGAAGTTCCTGTATTTTATTGTTTTCTTTCTAAATGTTGTTCATTATTATAGAGAAGAAGTTGGTCTGGATATTGCTTGCAAGTTTTTAGGACATACATAGTGGCTTGTGAATTATTGGATTTTACATAATGGTTTCAGTATTGGAATTGGTGATATAATTGCTAATGCAACAACCATGGAAAAAATTAATGAAATCATTTTTAAAGCGAAGAATGAAGTGAAGGAACTTATCAAGGTTGCCCAAGATAAGCACTTGAGGCTGAATTTGGGTAGACTATGATGGAGTCATTTGAAAACATAGTGAACCATGTGCCAAATCCATTTGCTTTGTCTACATTAATCTTTTCAGTTTTGACTACTTTGGCTGGTAAATATTCTAATGTATGTTTTTTTCTTTTAGGTTTTGAATAGAGCACGAGATGATGTTGGAAGCAGTGCCCAGAAGAGTTTATTAGAGAGTAACAATCTCAAAGCAATGGTTACAACAGGCTCCAAAGGAAGTTTCATCAGCATATCACAGATGACTACTTGTGTGGGGTAGCAGAACGTTGAGGGTAAGTGAATCCCATATGGATTCATTGGTTGGACATTACCACATTTCACCAAATATGACTATGGCCCAGAAAGTCATAGGTTTGTGGAAAATTCTTATATGCAAGGACTAACCCTACAGGAGTTCTTTTTCCATGCCATGGGTGGTAGAGAAGGCCTTATAGATACTATAGTGAAGACTTCTGAAACTTGGTATATCCAAATATGATTGTTGAAGGCTATGAAGTATCATGGTCAAATATGACGAGATTGTTAGGAACACTTTGGAAGATGTCATTGAATTTTTGTATGGGGAAGATGGTATAGATGCTGTATGGATAGAATCGCAGAAGTTGGAGTCCTTGAAAATGAAGGGCTTGGAGTTTGATAGGGCTTTCAGATAAGAGACTAATGATGAAAATTAGAACCCAAATTACATGTTTCGAGAACACGCTGAAGATTTGAAAACTATCTAAGGATAAAAAATTATATTTAGCAAACTGTAACTCATTTCCTCCGCACCTATTAGAACCTAATTTGTGTTTCAACTTTCATTAAGCTTAAATGGCTCAAAGATCAACAAGAAAGACCATTTGAGTAGGACCATTTGGGCACTAACCTCTACATTGAACCTTTGCTCTGTTTTATGCTCTTTAATTTTGGTAATTTCTAAATAACTGCTATTTTGATATTAATCCTTTGGGTTTACACCTGTAAAATATTCTTTCTGGAGTTCTCCATTGCATGAAAGGAAGTTCCATAGTCTTTCCCTCTAGTTTTAGTACTTTGTCTGCTTCATACTACTATAATCCTTCTAGTATCCATATTAGGATTTTTCCTGCTCTTGCCTCCACTTTGAGTATAATTTCGACAGTTTAATGGATAAAACAACCTAAAATTTTACTAAAAATTTAGGCATTTGTGGCATATGTGATCTTATTCTTGTATATGGTCTGAGATAGAGCTCATCCTTGTATTTACTACTTCATGTCTTTTTTATTAATACAAATGCTCTAGTTGCCTATAGAGAAAATAGATCAATTAGGGAGAGTTCACTAATATATCTCCTGTAAAATCCCTCACACTATTTAATTAACTAAATATCAATTACATAAAGTTATTTGATTGGAAAAACCCTGCACATGATATTTAATTATTTATGCTTATGACTAAAAAATATGGTATAGTGAGTGGTGTTAATCTAAGAAAATTTTTACTTTGATAGTAATTAAGAGTTTCTTGTAAACTATATGTCACATTCCTTTCTCCAGTATATAGAAAAGAAAAAAAAAACCAATATATTTTATTAGCTAGTATCATTGATATGCAATTAATAAGTTGTATATTTACATTGATTTGGAGAATCAATCTAGTATAATTATGCCAAATATCACCCTATTTTTGGCTTTATAGAAAGCAAAATTTTAATGGCTTGAACATTACTTAGTATGTCTGTAGGAAATGAAATGGCATTTTGTGCTGGTGGTGATGTTGCAGTTGTGGTTTGTGATGTTAATGGAGGTAAAGCGTATCTTTGCTCAATATGCCACAATCAATTTATTGTTGAGGGATGCATCTTCTTATTATCAGTTTATCGTTTAATTGCTCATTCTTCTTCATTTATTTATTTATTTATTTTTTCATTTCTTTTCCTTTTTTCGATCCTTTGAAAGTTTTTAGTTATTTTCCATTGGGAAAATGCTAGCTTTTATGCAAGCATGTGGTAGGTTCATTTGCAAGATGTCTAAAGGGAACTTTTGTAGAGTTGAAAGTAGTTTGTTGCCCATGTGTATGCATCATGTGATTGGAGATTAGGTGCAAAAAATTTCTAGAAAAAATTCATTCTAAATTATGTAATGGCAACATACAGTAAGTGTCAGGTGATCCATTTTGGGATTTAATTTTGATTTCTCTTTTCTTTATCAGTGAATATTCATTTTAAATGTGTTGCTTAGTGAAGTTAGCTTTGGTAGTCATCCTATGGAATTATTTGGTTTTATGGTTTACAAGTGATTACAATTGAAGATTTGAATTTGGGCTGAAAATTGGCCAAAGGAATTGTGTTGTGGGTGCTACTACTTTAAATGAGCAAAGTTGTTGTTATCATAGGTAGTATTTTTCTCTAAATTAATGTTCTCTTTCATGTTCCTTACTGACCAATGGTTTTTATGAACTATTAATGGATTTTTCAATGCTTCTACAGTGTGTTAACAGTTCATGTCCAAGGAAGGGAGTTGGTTTCTAAATCCATTCTTAGGGGTTATCTCCATCTACTTGATTTGGTAAGAAGTAAGAGAGTAGATAAATTTGAGGGCTTGAAGCTATTGGTGAAAGACTGAAAGAAGCTCAACATATAAGTAGATTTCTTTCCCTGGATTTTGAACAATCAGAGAGTCTAATAGCTCTAAGGGTTGAAGTGATTTGGTCAAATTAAACTTTTGTCTTAGAAGATCTTTTGAAGTTCACATAAATTTGTAATAATTGCAACCTCTTTAGTCCCTTATAAATTAAATTGCTTATTTTATTTTCATGAATCTATAGCTTATTTTGTTGCTCATATAATTTCAATTTTTATAGGCAAGCAAGCAAAAACATTGATGTTATATATACATTTTAAGCCTAGCCCAACCTGCCTCGACAACACATACCTGGGTTGAGATGAGATTTTAATTTTAACTTCAAAACAGGAATGGAAGTACATACCCTACCTTGCCTTGATTTAGGACGGGATGGTAAATAACCATATATTTTGGGACGGGAATGGGATAGGGGTGACCCGTCCCAAACCCCTCCCGTTGCCATTCCTAGACATGCTCACTTGCAGACACAATAATGAAAGTTAAATTAATGTTTCAAATCATCATGGATAATGATGAGAGAGGTAAAACAAATGAATTCTAACTTGAGTCATACTAAATTTGGAAAACGAGAATAATTCTCATATGATGTATCTACATTTGTAAATTTATCTATAGGATGATATTGTCCTTCAACTTTTGTATTTGATAATATCTATGGACATTTGTGGTAACATCATGGATTTTTAGATTTTTTTTTTTTCATTTTTGATAAAAAAATTCAATTAAACAAGTTATAAATAAAATAAACTAAAAATAGTTAAAGAAGTAATAAAAAAATTTAGTAATTTAGCATCAGCCATTTACCAATGATGATTAGTAAGTAACAAGAATAAACTTTGTAATTGTATTAATGAAATTTTAGGAAGAATTGTAAATTCTTAAAAAGAATAATTAAAGGAAACACAAAGTTTATTTATTTATTTATTTTTACATTTAAGACAAGTAAAATTTTGGGGTCTATTTATTTAGGCAGAAAATGATTTTCCACCCGCAAACCTAGTCGTGCCTATGTCCAACATCTTGTATGTTGTTTGCCACTTGCCATTACTTCTCTACCATAGATGTGACAAACGATGGTGATGAAGATTAAGAGAAATTTTGTATTCAAAATTGGTGAGAAACTCATTCAATCTTAAAAAATGAGTATTGGTTTCCTCTGGAGAAGGTTAGTATCACTCCCTAATGAGAGGCACATGATGGGTGATTTAAGAGCCCAACTGCATTTTGTTGAAAATACTATACTACTTTTTATTAGATGTTTTTTTCACCCAAACAACACTCTTTCACGGTGTCATAGCTCAAGAAAATATAGTTGGAAAACCTAGAACGATCATACTTTGTCCTCACACTCCTCAGAAATCGTGGGTGCACCAATACCCACTTCTCCAGAATCGTAAGCCCGATTCCTTCAATACTCTTAGCCAATCTTGAGAAAACCCTTTTGCCTAAACTCGAGTTTTTTTTGCTCTGTAGGCTTTTTTGAGGCTGATGTTGGAAGCATTCTCTATTCAAGCCCAAATGCATGTCTTGAAAAGGAGTTTAGAAAATCATCTAATCCCTAGTTATACATTACTCAAGAGTGTGGTTTTTGGTTAATGAAAATGTTGTGAGGGCTTACAAGAAGTCGTACCAGCTTCTTGTGGAAATTTGGAAAATATTATTGTTCCCAATATTGCAATTCTGAGAGAAAAATAGAGTTCTTGTTTCCAATATTTCGTATTTGCTAACATGTCAACCTAGTGTAGTCCGTCGAAATGTGGAAAATTTTAGCCAAATTGTGAAGAGGGTTATTGAATTAAGGTTCAACCCTTTGAGATGTACATTTGTGAAAGTAGTCCAGGTTGTGGGCAACCCCCATAAATAGGGATAACGGGCCTACCCAAAAAACTATCCACTAAGTCGGGCCGGTTTGGGTTAGGATTAAAAGCCTAACTAGCCTAATGGCCTAGCCAACTTAAATAGCCCAACAAGTAATGTGAAAAATAGAATATGGGAGAACAACCCTTGAGTCGGGCGAGGATTAAAAACCCAACTAGCCTAGTGACCCAACTAACTTAAATAACCCAATAGGTAAAGTGGGAAATAGAATATTGGAGAACAACTCATGAGGAGTAGTGGAGATAGTTAATACTTGAAGTGGCCAAAAAGTGCTCCTACGATCTCCACGCCTATCGGTAGCTGAAAGGTATTGAATGCAACTGACAAGAAAAACAAGGAGACAGAAATGAAAAATATTACATGTTCTAGAAAACCCCAACTAACTTAATCATCGAAAGAGGTGATCCCAAGGTAAAACTGGGTGAGCCTTATGTGGCAGGTATAAGGAAGCGTGTGGTGAGAAGATGACGATTGCTCAAGAAATTCTTAGCTCCAACAAGTGGCACCATTTGTGGGAAAGTTCTACATTAAAGTAACATTTTTAACTTTGAGTTGAAAGTAGACCCCTGTTTTTGTTTAGAGTTGGAAGCTTCGCAATGGGAGATAGTCAACCATGGGATTCAATTAGTACAACAACTTTTCAAAGAGTCGTTGCACTGGAGATTATTCCTGAGGATTTTGAAAGGCGTTAAGCGAAGCATAATCGCTTTAACCCAAAAATATTTTGGTAGGTTATTTTCATTTAGCATGGTTCTTGCCATCTCTTGAAGGGTTTTATATTTCCTTTCAAATAACCCATTTTGTTGAGGAGTTATAGGAGCCGAAAAATTGTAGTCAATTCCATGCTCATTGCAATAATTTTAAAAATCAACATTTTCCAATTCTCTCTCATGATCACTTCTTATAAAAGTAATTGGAAAACCTTTTTCATTTTGAACCTTATTGCAAAACTTTGAAAACTCACAAAAGGCTTCATTCTTTTGACTTAAAAATAAGACCAATGTGTATTTAGAGAAGTCATCCACAATAACATATGCATAAGACTTTTCTCAAAGACTTGGTTGACTCAAGTGGGCTAGATGTGAAAATGAAGTTTATGTTTTTAAAAGAGTTTTTGATTTGCTTTCTCGCTTGACAAACTTCACAAACTTTATCTTTTTGAAAATTTATTTTGGGAAGGCCTCTAAAAAGTTTATTTTTGTTGAGTTGGGAAATAAGGTCCATGTTAGAATGTCCCAACCTCCTATGCCATAACCAACTTTGATCATGCATGTTTGAAAAAATCTATCATGGCCATCATATTTTGAAATATTTATAACGTAAACATTGTCACATCTATGACCCATGAAGATGGTTTTATCATTTTGAATATCCTTGATAATGTAATGAGATGCTTTAAAAATCACTTTAAAACCTTTGTTACAAAGTTGACTAATGCTTAAAAGGTTATGTTTTAAACCATCTACTAATAAAATACTTTCAATGAGAGAGGATATGTCATAACCAATGTTGTCTTGACCAATTATCTTTCATTTTGCATTGTCTTCAAAAGTAACATATTCTCCATTTTTCTTTGTAAGAAAAGAAAACTTGGATTCATCTCTGGTCATGTGTCTTGAGCATCCACTATCTAAGAACCGCTTATCCTTCTTTGAACCCTACAACACATAACTCAAGTTGATTTAGGTTCCCATATCTTTTTGGGTCCTTGAGGGTTAGTGACCTTGGATTTTTCAATCAAAATATTTTTAGCTTTTGCATTTGAATTCTTTTGAGAACCATTTCTTAAAAGGAATGTACTACTAATGTGTCTTCCTCTTCCACAAAAGTTGCAAGTAGTAGAAAGACTTGCACTTATGGATTCTTTTATAAAATATTTTTTAAAATACTTTTGATTCTTTGAAGATTTGAATTCTAGCCCTTGTTTGTCAAAAACACATTTTTGGCTAACTAGAATCATTTCAAAAGATTTTTGTCCACAAGAAAAGATTGAAAGACAGGAGCTCAACCATCCATTTTTCTTTCTTAAAATCTCATTCTCTTTTTCAATATGAGTTTTAGAAACTTTGAAATTTGAAAATTTTTCTTTTACTTTTCTAAGTTCTTTTTCAAGTTGTTGAACTTTATTTTTGAGAGAAGCATTTTTCAAACCAAGTTTGTTAATATCTTCATACAATTCCTGAAAAGCATCATGTATATCTTCATTGCTAATGTTAGAGTTTACCTCATCAAGTTCATCTATTGCCATGAAGCACATGTTTGCCACTTCTTTCTCTTTTTCTTCTTCGGAGGAGTCATCTTCATTTTCACTCCAAGTGGCCATCATTGCCTTCTTCTTTCTCCTCTTGGCTTCACTCGTGTAAAGAGGACAATTATATTTAATGTGTCCCAGTTTCTTGCTCTTGAAACACACCAAGTTCCTTTTCTCTTCTCATTTTTTCTTGTCACCATGAGATGAAAATTCCTTTTTAGAGAAGTCTCTTCTAGAAGTGAACCTTCTTCCTTTAACTTTCTTGTGATGAGGGCTAAGTCTTTATCTTCTTCACTTTGTTTTTCTTCTTCTTCTTCTTCTTCTTCCTTAGTTTGAGAGTTATGCTCTTCTTCTTTTTGTCTACCCCTTCTTGTTGCTCCTTTGCCAAATTGATCTCATATGTCATCAATGATCCTATGAGCTCCTCCAAAGGTAGCTTGGTTAAGTCTTTGGCTTCCTGAATTGTGTTGACCTTTGTATGCCACTTTGATGGAAGTGACCTTAAGATCTTCATCACTTTCTCCGATTCCTTGTAGGTATTTCCCAAAGCTTCAAGACCATTGACAATGTCAGTGAACCTAATGATCATCTCAACAATAGTTTCATTATCTTTCATAAAAAACAATTTATAACTATGAACAAGTAAATTAATTTTTGACTCTTTAACTTGATTTGTTTATTCATGATTTATTTCAAGTAATCTCCAAATTTCTTTAGCCAATTTGCATTGACAAATTCTATTATATTCATTTCTATCTATAGAACATTGCAAAGTATAAATGACTTTAACATTTAATTGGAAGTTTTTTCTATTAAGCTCATCCCATGGGTTTTGGAACCATGACTCCATCAACTAGTTTTGAAGGAAAATTTGGGTCATCTTCAATGACATCTCATACGTCTAAATCAGTTGATTGTAAAAACCAAGTCATTTTAGTTTTCCAATAGGGATAATTAGTTCTCGTAAAAAATGGAGGTCTATTTGTTGCAAAACTTTCAATGTGAGATGAACTTGATGGATTCGCCATTTCCTCTTAGACAATTAAGTCCTAAACAAGAGGCCTAACTTTGATACTAATTAAGAAAATAAAGGCTAATATTAATAGAGAAAACACCCAAGAGAGAGGAAGGGGGGGATTGAATTGGAGTTTAAAAAAAAAAAAATTTCAAACACACTAAATTTAAGCACAAGAAACACAAATATAAAGAGATAAGGTTAGAGAAAGAAAAATTAAATTTTATAGTGGTTTGACACTTCCTTGCCTACATCCACTCTCCTCAAGCTCCTAACTGAGTGAGGGTTCCACTATACTTGAAGCTTCAACCAAACTTCTAATCACTTTTAAACTTGGATTCCGGCTCCAATGGACTCTTACACAATCTCTTCAAGTCTCTACTCACTTGAAGGTTTTAACACTCAAATAATAAGTTTGAATCTCTCAACCTAGCTCCATAATAACTTAAATAAAACTCAAGGCTAGGATGAATCGAAAAGGTGCACTAAAGAATATGCAAATGGAGATTTAGTGCACCAAGAAAAGAATGAGAGCTCTAAAAACAAGTAGGTAAACAAAAAAATGCAGGTGTTCTCTTTTTCATAAATGAAGTGGAGCTCTCAATTTACAGGTTTATAACCTTGAGAGCCAAAATGCTAAAAAGCAGCCTCGACTAGTCAAGTTGGAGGTTGACTAGGTAATTAATTTTTGGAGCATTTAATGCTTGGCAGGTGACCGTTACCCTTAATTGGACCTCAAACCGGGCCTCGATCGGGAAGGCATATTCCTCGACCTGGAATGAAAGGCTACTGAAAGAGAGAGAAGGTTTTTTTACATATCTCAATCGGGAAGGAGTAACCGGTCGATCGGCACCCTAGTCGATGGAGCTGGTTGGCCAGTGCCTCAACTGGTTCACCATTTTGGCATAAAACCTATCTTGTTTTTGGTCCTTTTACTTCTAACACTTAGGCAAGGTCTTTAGGTAAATTAAAATGCCAATTTTGAAACATTTTGCCTAAGGTTCATTTGATAGAACTTGGATTTAGATGGAAATGTTACTTTAATGCATAAATCGAGTTTTTTAAAGATTCATAAAAACATATGAAAATCCTAAGTTCACCATGCATTCATCTTACATATGTTTCCTATGATTAAAAGTCTTCCAATTTTCTTGATCGTGCATCCATTGGGTTCTTTGATGAATTTCCAAATTAACCCCTAAAATTATTTATAATTCAAACCAATTAGTAACTTAACCATGATTTGTTATCATCAAAACACAATTAGGAGAATCCTTGGGCTAACAATAGACAAACTCCATTAAAGTTAAGTAATTATCCCAATTACCTTTCAAGTCCACAACACAAGTTCTCACCTGAATTACCCTATTTGATTGGCTATTAGTTTGAGGATGAAAAACAGTATTAAAACTTAACTCAATACCTAGATCTTTTTATAAACTATGCCAAAATCTAGAAGTAAAACAAGGATTCTATAAACTATGCATTCTTACAATCTTCTTAATATAAAGAAAATCTAGTTGGTCCATAGAGAAATTGAATTTTATAGGCAGAAATGAGCAGACTTTATTAATCTATCAACAATCATCTAAATAACACTATTACGCACTAAGGTTCTTGGCAACTCTATCACAAAATCCATGGCAATATCTTCCCACTTCCATTCAAGAATAAAAAGTGGTTGTGAAGACCTTATTGGTCACTAATGCTTAGCTTTCACCTATAGACACACTAAACATTGAGCCATAAATTGTGCAATATCCCGTTTCATGCCTTACTTATTCTGCCTCAAATCTTTGTACATCTCCATCCCTCTTGGGTGGATCATAAGCCTATAACAATGAACTTTCTCCAAATGCTCCCTTCTTAAGTCTTCATCATTTGGGACATAACAACTAGTCCCAAATCTTAAGATCCTATCATTTGATAAAACAAATTCAGGCTTACTGTCCTTCTCAACTTCCTCCATAAGTTGCAATTAATTGCAAACCATTTTTTTCTAAGGTTTTAATTCTCCCAACCAAGTCTGGTTGTACTTTGATATTTACCACAAGAGCTTCTGAGTCCATAACTCTGATATGGACTTGTAAACACCTTAAATTCTCTAATAAACACCTCTAGCAACATTTAATAGTTGCTAAGGAACCAACTAATTTCGTGCTCAAGGCATCAACCACAACATTTGCCTTCTTTGAATGATATTGAATCATGTAGTCATAGTTCTTGAGTAATTCTATCCATTTCTTCTATCTCATGTTTAATTTCTTTTGGGAAATAAATATTTCAAAATCTTATGATTTGTGAATATCTCACAAGTTTCACTAAAAGGAAATGTTTGCAAATCTTAAGTGGAAAAAATCATTATAGCTAATTCTAGATCATGAATGGAGTAATTTTACCCATAAGGTTTCAACTATCTAGAAACATAAGCCACAACTTTCCCATGTTGCACGAGAATACAATATAAATCCTGATGAGAGGCATCACTATACACCACAAATCCTCCTGAACTTGAAGAGATAGTCAAAATAGGAGTTGTCACTAATTTGCTCTTCAATTCTTGGAAGCTATGTTCATAATCATCAGACCACTCAAACTTAACCCCCTTTTGAATCAACTTGGTCAAAGGTAGAGTGATTTTAGACTACTCAATAAACTATCTATAGTAACCAACAAGTTCCAAGAAACTTCAAATCTCAATCATAGTATTTGGTCTCTTCCAATTTGTTACAACATCTAACTTTCCAGGGTCAACTGAGATGCCATCTTTGGTTACCACATGTCAAAGGAAAGAGACTCTATCTAATCAAAAATCACATTTCTTCAATTTAATATACAATTTCTTATCTCCTAGAATTCATAATATAATACTCAAATGACATTCACGTTCCTCTCTACTCCATGAGTATACCAAAATATCATCTATAAAAACCACCACAAATTGATCCAGATAGGGTTGAATGCCCTATTCATTAAGTCCATAAAGGCAACAATTGCATTAATCAAACTAAAAGGCATAATTAAGAACTCATAATGCCTATATCTAGTTCAAAAAGCAGTCTTGGGTACATCCTCACCTTTGACCCTCAACTGATGATATCCAGATTGAAGATCGATCTTAGTGAACACACATGCACCTTGAAGCTTATCAAACAAATCATTAATCCAAGGAAGAGGGTACTTGTTCCTTACTATCACCTTATTCAATTCTTTATAGTAAATGCAAAGTCACATTGATCCATCTTTTTTCTTCACAAATAAAACTAGAGCTCTCCATGGTGAAACATTGGACTTGATAAAACCCTTATCTAACAACTCCTAAAGTTGAACCTTCAACTCCTTAAGTTCCATAGGTGCCATCCTATATGGGGCGTTGGAGATACGAGTTGTCCTTTAGCAATTCAATGGTAAACTCCACCTTACTCTCTTGTGGTACCAAATAAATCATATCGAAAAACATCAAGACAATCCCTTACAATGGTTATGTCTTCTAACTTTAAATCATTTTCATAACTCACCACATAGGCTAAAAAGTCTTGACAACCTTTCTTGAGCAAAGAACTAGCTCATAAGGTTAAGATCATATGCAATGGTCTATCCACATGCTTCCCCTCAAAACTAAACTTAGGTTGACTAAGAATGTGGAAAGTCAACCTTTTCCCAAAACAATCAATAGAGGTATGATAGAAAGCTAACCAATCCATCCCTAAAATCACATCAAAATCCTAAAGGTCAACGAGTACTAAGTTAATTAGCATATCCCTATAACCAATCATCATAAGACAACTTCTAAACATTTTATTGTCTACAATGAAATCCCCCATAAGAGAAACAACAATCAAATCAAAGCTCATGCTACTAATAGACATATCTAACAAACCATAAAAAATATTGAAAGAAAAGAGTGATTCGAGCTTGGATTAGCTACTAAGAAACCAATTAGACAATTTAGAATATAAAAAAGAATATGAATTTATACTAGATTAAGTTGGAACTTAAATTAACGTGTCAGTCATCTATCTCCAATTTGAACTAATCAAGTTCCCAATAAGATCATTATAACTTAACTTTAATATCACTTTATCATGCTCCAAGACTTACCTCAAGAAGGTCATTTTACACTTGAAGCCTGAAGACTCAAAATGGAAACGACACAAACATTCATCTTGTAATTGGATGATTACCAATTACCAAATTTGTGTTCAGAGTAGTAATTTTTTTTTTTAAAATACTATAATCCTCAAATCTCAACTTAAAACTAACACATTAACCAAAGTATTATTGTTTAAACAACTTTAAAGTTAACAATTAAAACAATCATTAAATCCCAACTTTTAAACAACGTCCAAAAATAAGAGTTTAAACCAAAAGTTCTAATAATGTCAAATTCCCAACCAAATCACTACTCCTTGCCCGCACTGAGGGTACTTGAAAAATTGTCTATGAAAGGGAATGAGTTCAAAGCCTAAGAAGGAATATTAATATAGCTCCATGAATAATAATAATAATAATAATAATAAATCAATCATGATTACAAATAAAAGATATAGTTTACAATCCATTTCACAAAGAAAAAAAAAAACTTTGGAGTTCAAACATGCTAAAACGTCCAAAACTTTTCAACCAAACATTTTCGTATTTATGTCAATATAGTTCCACATCAAATCCAAATCAAATGCATTTAAAATATTTTTACTATGGTTATCAAATAATAAATGGTGTCCAATTATGTGAGACTTCATTGTCTTATTAGGTGGGACTTTACAAATGGGTGGCTAGCCTCAAATTTGTTCATTTTAAGGTGGGCGAAACCAAACACTACTAGTATTAGTAACCTTTAACCAAACTCTTAGAGGTTGGAGTTCAAAGCAATTATATTCCTCATCAAGAAATTTAAAGGTCAACAATTATAACCCATTGACTAGGGCCATAAGGTTAACAATTATAACTCGTTTATGAGGGCAAAAAATGTCAACAATTATAACCTGTTGACTAGGCAAAAAATATCAATAGTTATAACCTGTTGACTACGACCAAACAAACTAGACTCAAATACTTTGTTTCATTAATTCAAACTTAGATAAAAATATCATCTCCAACTTTTTTTTTATTATAAACAAAGGAAATTTTCTAACATATTTTTCATGAAAAATATATATTCAATCCATATATAGAAAGAAAAATAAAAATTTTCATAATTCAAAATAACATATAAAAGAAATATTTTCTTTTACAAAATCTGTATTAATTTCTCTTACCTAAAAAACATTTAGAATCCTTGAAAAATTTAGCCCCAAGAATCTACTCATTAGTTAACATAACATAAGAAAAACAACTATTACTATTAACTATTTATTTAAAACTATAAGATTGACAATCCTAAAAATTTCCAATGTTGATATTATTAACCCTAATATTATTTCCAACTTCCTAACCAATAAGAATTTAATAAGCAAGGTTCTAAATTTCTATAAAAAATGTGTCTTTGCCAAATATATATATATATATATGTTATTTCTATTTTTTGTAATAATCTATTATTATATTATTATTTCATTATCTCACGTTTTCATTCTCTACCAACGATACAAACACCCTTCTTTGTTACCGAATTTCTTTTTTATAATTATTAAATATTCCTTTACCTACTCCCATCACCATGTTACTTATGTTTTTTTCTTCTTTCTTTTAGTCTCAAGTTTCCAAACACCTTTTTCAAACTTGAGACGCACATCCATCGCATCTTTTTTACTTTACATCCCCATTTCTTTCATTTTTCATTATTTTTTATTTTGTTTTTTTTCAATCCAAATTTATTTATTAATTTTTATTTAACATCCACATTTTTTTGTTTTTTTTTTTCCTTTTAAGATCTAAGATTTATTTTCTTTCATTTATTTTTATTTTTATTTTCTTGTTTAGATCCATTCGATATTCGAAAATTTTCAAATATTTCAAAAAAAATCTTTAAAGTATTCAAAACTATTTAACAAATATAAAATACTTGTAACGCCCTTTTTTTTTGTTGGGGATAAGTTAGGAAAATAAAAATAATATTTAAATGAATTAATTAATTAATTAATTTAATAAAATGAAAGATGGGTAAAAATATAATTTTTCGAATAAATACCCTAGGTATAAATTAGAAATTTCTGTTCTTCTTGTTCTTTTCTGAATAGCGTTCCTATTCATAGAATTCCAGAGAACATAAGGTTGAAGTCAGAATTATGGGTTTGAAGAACAGATCTCTATAGGTAAGATTTATTTTTCTTTTAATTCTTCAATTTTATTTTCTTAGATCTGTCACTTTTGTGAAAAAATTTAGGTAATTTTTGAAGAAACCCCAATCTAGATTAGGGTTTGTTTTTTTTTTTTAAAGAACAGATCTCTATTAGTAAGATTTTTTTTCTTCTAATTCTTCAATCTTATTTTCTTAGATCTGTCACTTTTTGTGAAAAAATTTTAGTAATTTTTTAAGAAACCCCAATCTAGATTAGGGTTTGTTTTTTTTTTTTTTTTTTTTTAAATGATTTTTTTTATTTTTTTATTTTTGTTAGTACTAGTGAAGATAAAAAAAAAAAAAAAACATGGAAGAAGTCTTTGAGGGAGGACTTGAGACATGATTGGGTATATAAAAGGAAAAAAAAAATGAATGAATGAATGATGAAGAAATTCTGAAGATCATCATTTGGTGTGTGTGATTTGGAAGGTCAAATGACATGTAGAATTGGTGTGTGTACTTTGAAAAGTTAAATGGCATGTAGAATCTGGGATGAAAATATATATATAGGTTAATATTTTTTAAAAAGTAGGTCTAGGAAACCTACATAATGATGGATTTGGATTAAATAAATAAATTCTTATATAAAGTGATGAGAAAATTATTTCAAATAAATATTTCTAAGAAATTCAATTTATTTTAGGAATTGGAAACAAATTATTGACGATAAATTTTTGAAAAAATAATAATTAATAAATAATAAAATATAATAAAATAAATAAAGGGAAACTAATTAATTAAATTGTTATTGGTTACGAAGTTGGAAAATAATTTTGTGATAATAGTATCTTTTTGTTATGTTAGGTGGGAGTTAGATTCTTAGGGCTAAACTCTTCAAGGTTTCTAAGTGCGTTTAAGGTAAGGAAAATTAATGCAATTATTATTTTTTAGAAACAAATTTTTTTATACATCATTTGGAAACATTTTGAGTTATTATTCGTTTTATGCATGGATCAAATATGTTTTGCATGAAAAGTATGTTAGAACCTTATATTTTGTTAACAATAGAGAAATGTGGAGATGTTATGTTTTGAAAATTTGAATAATTGAAATAAGTGTTTGACTCTGGTTTGTTTGACCCTTGTCAACGAGATATAATAGTTGACTTATGACTTTTTGGCCCTTGTCAATAGGATATAATAGTTGACCTTTACATTTCTTGGTGGGAAATGTAATTGATTTGGACCCAGCCTCTAGGGGTTTGGTTAGAGGTTACTAGTATTAGTAGTGTTTGGTTCCATTCACCTTAAAGGAACAATTTGAGGCTGACCACCTATTTGAAAAGTCTCACCTTACTAAACACCATTTGATGTTTGATGACCAGAGTAAATAAATGATTTGAATGTTTTGACTAAATTTGATATGAAAGTGTTTGAATAAAAAATGAAAGTGTACGGTTAAAAGTTTTGAATGTATTGGCAAAACTGACTCAAAGGTTTATGAAAATAATTAGTTATAATATCTCCTATTTTACAAGTGAACTTGAAATATTTGATCCATAGACCACATTAATGTTCCTTATTGGGCTTTGAGCTCATTCCTATTTGTTGATTACTTTTCAGGTACCCTTAGTTTGAGAGAGGAGTGATGGCTAGGTCGAGGAATGGTCATTATTAGGATTTTGCTTATGATGTTATTTTTGGACTTTGCTAGCTTATAAGTTTACGTTCATTTGGATTATTTGGTTTTTGGAAACTATTTACATTTTGAACTTAATTTTTATTTATTTTTTTATTTATGATAATCTGAAGTTGAGATTTGGATATTATGAAAATTTTGTTAGCACCTGAATTGTTTGAGTTTGCAATCTATTTGGATTTTGGATTTTGGTTGATGGATGCTTAGTTTTAAAGTTAAGTTTTGAAGATTTTAGAATTTTTTTCCGCTATTCTGAATAGGTATTTGGTAATTGGTAACTTCTAGTTACAAAATAATTTTTTGGGTTAGGTTACACTTTAAGCCTTTGAGTTTGAGGTGTGAAATGACCGTCACACCCTTGGAGTGGGTCTTGGGATGTGATAGAGTGGTATCAGAGTACTAGGTTGTGATCTTGATGGGAACTTGCTTAGTTTACTTTTGGCAATAGATGAGTGACTCATTAGTTTAAGTTTCAACTTCATCTAGTCTAATTCATTTTATTCCTTACAATTTTGATTTTCTTATTTGGTTTCTTAGTGACTAATTTAGTTTTACATTTTACTTTATAGGACACCATGCCGCCAAGGAGACCTGCATCTTCCCAAAACAGTCAAGCTAACGATGATATACCTCCTCTACTTGAGGCTTTGCCCCCTATGAGTACCGAAGGGCTTTATAGATATTTAGGGACTTTGGCTAGCTTGGTTGAGCATTAGGCTAGAGCTACTGGAAGTAACGGTCAAGGACAATCCTCATCTACTAGGGGTGACTCATTTGACGACTTTAAGAACTTGGGTCACCCTTACTTTTCTGGTACTTCAGATCCAACAGAGGTAGAGGCTTGGATTATGAAGATAGAGAAATTCTTTGATGTCATTGATTATTATGTGGAACAAAAAGCCTCTTATGTAGCATTTATGTTAGACAAAGAGGTAGACCATTGGTGGCACATGACTAAGAGGCTTTTGGAGGATCAAGGGCCTATTGTTTGGAGTCAGTTTATGGAGGCTTTTTATAAGAAATACTTTCCTGACAGTGTTCGACGACAAAATGTGGGAGAGTTTGTCCATTTGGAACAGGGAAATCTAACTGTGGCCTAGTATGAGGCTAAGTTTACCGAACTATCACGTTTTGCCCCACAGTTGATTGATACAGATGAGGAAAAAACATTAAAGTTTCAGGATGGACTGAAGACTTATCTAAAGAATAAGATATCAATTCTGAAGCTTAGTGTTTATTCAAAGGTGGTAGACAAAGCCCTTATTGCAGAGAAGGATAATGAAGAGCTTCACCAGTATAGGGAACAACAAAGGAAGCGGAATAAAAATGATGGTGCTCATGGTAACCAAGCATAGAAAAAGTATGCTCCAAGTAGAAATCAAAATAAAGGAAAAACAACACAAAATTTAGATGGGATTTGTCTTACTTGTGGCAAGAAACATAGGGGTAGGCCATGCTATAGAGAGACAGGAGCTTGCTTTAGTTATGGAAAACAGGGACATATGGTTTCGGGATTGTCCAAAGAATAAGAAGTTTGTATTTGGGAAGCCTAAGGAGGAGAATAAAGAGGATAGACAAAAGTCCAGGGCTCAAGGGCAGGTATTTGCTATGCCTCATAGAGATGCTCAGGCTACTTCTGATGTTGTGACAAGTACTCTTCGAATTCACACCTTATTTGCTAGAGCCTTAATTAATCTTGGTTCAACGCACTATTTTGTTTCCGTATCTTTTGATAGTTTGTTGGGTATGCCGATTGATAACATGGACTTTGATTTATTTGTTGCTACTCCTTTGGGAGATTTTGTTGTGGTTAATAAAATACTTAGAGATTGTTGTGTGATGATTGGGTATAGAGAGATGACAGTTGACTTAGTACTTCTTGACTTCCAGGATTTTGATGTGATTTTGGGGATGGATTGGTTAGCTTCATACTATGCATCTGTTGATTATTTTGGGAAAAGAGTGACATTTAGCATTCTTGGTCAGCCTGATTTTAGTTTTGAGGAGAAGCATGTGGACAAACCACTGTATATGATCTTAGCCTTGCGAGCTAGTTCTTTGCTTAGGAAATGTTGTCAAGGCTTTCTAGCTTATGTTGTGAATGAGGAAAATGATTTAAAGTTGGAAGACATACCCATTGTAAGGGACTATCCTGATGTCTTTCCAAATGATCTACCTATTTTGCCACCAGAGAGAGAGGTGGAGTTCACCATTGATTGGGCACCAGGGTCAGTTCCTATCTCTAAGGCCCCTTATAAGATGGCACCTATGGAGCTTAAGGAGTTGAAGATTCAACTTCAGGAGTTGTTAGATAAGGGCTTTACTAGGCCTAGTGTTTCACCTTGGGGAGCTCCTATTTTATTTGTAAAGAAGAAGGATGGATCTATGAGACTCTGCATTGATTATAGAGAGTTTAATAAGGTGATGGTGAGGAACAAGTATCCTCTTCCTCGGATTGATGATTTGTTTGATCAACTTCGAGGTACATGTGTGTTTTCTAAGATTGATCTTCATTCTGGTTATCATCAGTTAAGGTTTAAAAGTGAAGATGTACCCAAGACTACTTTTTGAACTAGATATGGGCATTATGAGTTTTTGGTTATGCCTTTTGGTTTGACTAATGCACTTGCTGCTTTTATGGACTTAATGAATAAGGTATTCAAGCTCTATCTAGATCAGTTTGTGGTGGTTTTTATAGATGATATTTTGGTGTACTCAAAGAGTAAGGAGGAGCATGAGCATCATTTGAGTATTGTATTGCAGACTCTCAAAGATAAGTAATTGTATGCTAAACTAAAGAAGTATGAGTTCTGGTTAGACAAAGTCTCTTTCCTTAGGCATGTGGTGACCAAGGATGACATCTTTTTTTACCCTAGAAAGGTAGATGTTGTGTCAAATTGGAGGAGACCTAATACTGTGACTGAGATTTGAAGTTTCTTAGGACTAGCTGGTTATTATAGGCGATTTATTGAGGGGTTCTCTGAGATTGCCCTACCTCTGACCAGGTTGACTCAGAAAAGGGTTAAGTTTGAGTGGTTTAATGATTGTGAACGTAGTTTCCAAGAGTTAAAGAACAGATTAGTGGCAGCTCCTATTTTGACTATCCCTTCAGGCTTAGGAGGGTTTGTGGTGTATATTGATGCCTTTCATCAGGGTTTGGGTTATGTTCTTATGCAACATGGGAAAGTTGTAGCTCATGCTTCTAGACAGTTGAAGCCTTATGAACGAAATTATCCTACTCATGATTTGGAGTTAGTTGTAGTGGTTTTTGCACTTAAGATCTGAGACATTTTCTTTTTGGTGAAACTTGTGAGATATTCACGGATCATAAGAGTTTGAAGTATTTATTTTCCCAAAAGGAATTGAACATGTGATTACTACCCAAAAAGTGCTATTTTGCGCCTTTAATTCATTATGTTTTAAGCACTTTTGTGTAGTAGTTCTCCATTCTTATTCCAATTGGCATGTTAAGGACCTAGCAATGACTTCTAATCATATTTGTGGCTAGTTTTAGTGTTTTGACAGCTTTTTGGATCATTAAGACAAGCCAAGCAAAGGAGAGAAGCAAAGAGAAGCAAAGAGGAAAACAGAGGACAGCAGCTGCAGTCTTCCTTCGCACTTTTGGAGCACTTCCCGAAGTCCATTTTCTACATGCTATATACCATTTCAAAGCTCAGGAAGTCAAGAATCCAATGCTTCAAACCGTGTATGATTTGGAGCTGAAATGAGGAAGATATGGCCTTCGGAAGACAACTGCATCAAGCCATGGGAACACCATTTCGCAAGGTGAATTTCACCTTGCGAAAATTTCGCAAGGAGATTTTCTTCATGGTGCGAAATTTGGCCATTTCGCACCATGAAGAACGACCTTGTGAAATTTTGCAAGGTGGATTTAGGCACCTTGCGAAATGCCAAAATTTGGCAAGGTGAATTTTCACCTTGCGAAATTTGGACCCTTCATCTTTCCCCTTGTGAAAATGCCTTTGAAATCCCCTGTTTTGAGACGCTGTTGATGATATTCCACTGCCGGTTCTCCAAGATATTTTCCTTGATTTTTAGCTTTGTAAATACCTATTTTACCCTTGTAATCAACCAATGAAAAGGTTGCTTTTGTAATAGCTCTTGTAATTTAGCTTGTTATTGTCTTTAAATAGAGGTGAGGAGTCTCAGACAAAAATATCTTGTAACCTGTAACTTTATAAGTTATAAGAGCACTTTTGTTCATACGCTTCTTTTCTCTTTTCTTTCTCATTTTCTTAGTAGCCAAACATCCTTGGAGGATGAAATCCCCAAGGATGAGAGGCTAAAACCTTTTAGTTTCTTGAAGTAATGGATGCCATGTGAAGCTCCCGTGTCAGGATGGAGATTTCCAAGCCATAAATGTAAGTAGCTGAGCGTCATAAATGTTTTCATTTAAAGTAAAGCTTTTAATCCCTCTGACTTGCTTTGAATGGCCAATACTTGATAACCTTTTGGTCTCAGTGGATTCTTATTGTTAGATCTACTGACGTTCATTAGTTATCTCCTACGAGCCATTGTATTAAAAGTCGAGGAGATGACCTATACCAATAAAAGAACATTTATGAGGTTCAGCTACCCTTTTTGTAAGTTTTCAAGGACTAAAACTCAGTTGTTAAACTCATACCGGTTTGGGAAGTAAGCATCACCTTAGTTGCTTCCCCAACTCGAGGTGAAAAGTCCCAAAATCTCCATTTTTACACAATGAGTTAAGCATGGCTATCCAAAGCTTTGAGAAACTTCTTTTTCCATCTTTTAACCTATTTTCATGTTAGTTTAGTTTACAACACCTTCATCTTTTTATGTTTTCATCTTAACCTAATTTTTATTAAGAAAAGTTCACTCCATCCTCCGAACTTCACCAGTTAAAGTAAAAATCTTTCCCAGTGTTCGATCCTAGAGCCACTATGCTATAGTAGCGTTGCTACTTTAGTGTAAGGACCTTAGGTATAAATTTTGTTGATACCCTTACATGCCAAGCTACCAAGAGTCGGGTTATCAACATGAGACAGAGAAGGTGGATTGAACTACTTAAAGACTATGACTACATTATTCAGTATCACCTTGGGAAGGCGAATGCTATGGTTGACGCCTTGAGCAGGAAATCTATTGGTTCCTTAGTAGCTATTAGAGGTTGTTAGAGGCAATTATTGGAAGATTTGAGGAGTTTGCAACTCCATATAAGAGTTTTGGACTCGGGATCTCTTGTAGCGAACTTTAGAGTGCAACCATACTTGGTTGGGAGAATTAAGACTCTACAATGGAAAGATATGCAATTAGTGCAACTTATGGAGAAAGTTAAAAGGGGTAGTAAGCCTGACTTTGTCTTATCAGATGATGGGATTTTAAGATTTGGGACTAGACTTTGTGTCCTAAATGATGGAGATTTAAGGAGAGATCTATTAGAGGAAGCTCATTGTTATAAGTTTATGATCCACCTAGGAAGGACGAAGATGTATAGAGATTTGAAGCAAAATTATTGGTGGCCATGTATGAGGCGAGATATTGCAAGATTTGTGGCTCAGTGTTTAGTGTGCCAATAGGTGAAAGCTGAGCATCAACGACCAGTAGGATCATTACAACCACTTTCTATTCCTAAATGGAAATAGGAACATATTACCATGGACTTTGTGGCAAGGTTGCCAAGAACCTTAGGGGGTAATAATGTGATTTGGGTAATTGTGGATCGACTGACAAAGTCCACTCATTTTTTGCCTATGAAAGTCAATTTTTCTATGGATCGTTTGGTTTCTCTTTATATTAAGGAGATTGTGAGAATGCATGGTGTACTTGTTTCTATAGTATTTGACAAAGTTCCTCATTTCACTTCTAGATTTTGGCATAGTTTACAGAAAGCATTAGGTACTAAGTTGAGTTTTAGTACTGTTTTTCATCCGCAGACTGATGGTCAATCAGAGAGGGTAATTGAGGCCTTGGAAGATTTGTTGAGAGCTTGTGCTTTGGACCTAAAAGGTAATTGGGATGATTATTTGCCCTTAGTGGAGTTTGCCTATAATAATAGCTTTCAAGCTAGCATTGGGATGACACCTTTTGAGGCGTTATATGGTAGGAGATGTCGATCTCCTGTTTGTTGGGATGATGTTGGAGAGAAGAAACATTTGGGGCCTGAACTTGTGCAGTTGACTTTTGAAAAGGTCTCTTTAATTAAAGAAAGATTGAAAGCAGCACAAAGTAGACAGAAGAGTTATGTTGATAATCGCAGACGAGATTTGGAGTTTGAGGTGGGTGATCATGTTTTCTTGAAAGTTTCACCTATGAATTCTATAATGAGATTTGGAAGAAAAGAGAAATTCAGGCCTTGTTTTGTGGGACCATTTGAGGTATTAGAAAGAGTAGGCACTTTGGCTTATAAAGTGGCCTTGCCCCTAAGTCTATCTAAGATTCATAATGTATTCCATGTTTCGACTTTGAGGAAATATATTTATGATCCCTCTCATGTTGTGGAGTTGGAGCCTATTCAAATTTCTAAGGACTTGACCTATGAAAAGGTGCCCGTTCAAATTGTGAATGTGATGGATAAGGTACTACGACATGCTGTTGTCAAGTTAGTAAAAATCCAATGGAGCAATCATAGTATTCGAGAAGCCACTTGGGAATTAGAAGAAGATATGAGAGAAAAACATCCTCAATTATTTCAAGACTCAGGTATGTCAAGTTTAGAGGACTAAACTTTTGTTAAGGAGGGGAGGATGTAACGCCCAATTTTTTTTTTTTTTTTTTGGGATAAGTTAGGAAAATAAAAATAATATTTAAATTAATTAATTTAATAAAATGAAAGAGGGGTAAAAATTTAATTTTATAAATAAATACCCTAGGTATAAATTAGAAATTTATGTTCTTCCTGTTCTTTTCTGAACAGTGTTCCTGTTCACAAAATTCTAGAGAAAGTAAGGTTAGAGTCATAATTTAGGGTTTGAAGAACAAATCTCTATAGGTAAGATTTTTTTTTTCTTCTAATTCTTCAATTTTATGTTCTTAGATTCGTCACTTTTTATGAAAAACTTTAGGTAATTTTTTAAGAAACCTCAATCTAGATTAGAGTTTGTTTTTTTTAAAAGAAGAATAGATCTCTATAGGTAAGATTTTTTTTCTTCTAATTCTTCAATCTTATTTTCTTAGATCCGTCACTTTTTGTGAAAAACTTTAGATAATTTTTGAAGAAACCCCAATCTAGATTAGAGTTTGTTTTTTTTTTTAAAAGAAGAACAAATCTCTATAGGTAAGATTTTTTCTTCTTATTCTTCAATCTTATTTTCTTAGATCCATCACTTTTTGTGAAAAACTTTTGGTAATTTTTGAAGAAACCCCAATCTAGATTAGGGTTTGTTTTAAAAAAAAAAAAAAATTGAAAATTTTGATTTTTTATTTTTGTTAGTACTATTGAAGATTAAAAAAAAAACATGGAAGAAGTCTTTGAGGGAGGACTTGAGACGTGATTGGGTATATAAAAGAAAAAAAAAATGAATGAATGAATGATGAAGAAATTTTGAAGATGGTGTCGTTTGGTGTGTGTGATTTGGAAAGTCAAATGACATGTAGAGTTGGTGTGTGTACTTTGAAAAGTTAAATGACATGTAGAATCTGGGATGAAAAAAAAGAACCTTATATTTGTTTACAACAGAGAAATGTAGAGATATTATGTTTTGCAAATTTGAATAATTAAAATAAGTGTTTGACTCTGGTTTGTTTAGCCCTTGTCAAAGGGATATAATAGTTGACTTATGACTTTTTGACCCTTGTCAACATGATATAATATTTGACCTTTACATTTCTTGGTGGGGAATGTAATTGATTTGGACCACAACCTCTAGGGGTTTGGTTAGAGGTTACTAGTACTAGTAGTGTTTGGTTTCGTCCACCTTAAAAGAACAATTTGAGGCTAGCCACCTATTTGAAAAGTCTCACCCTACTAGACACTATTTGATGTTTGATGACCAGAGTAAATAAATGATTTGAATGTTTTAACTGAATTTGATATGAAAATGTTTGAATAAAAAATGAAAGTGTACGGTTAAAAGTTTTGAATGTATTGGCAAAACTGACTCAAAGGTTTATGAAAATAATTAGTTATAATATCTTCTATTTTGCAAGTGAACTTGAAATATTTGATCTATAGACTGCATTAATGTTCTTTATTGGGCTTTGAGCTCATTCCTATTTGTTAATTACTTTTCAGGTACCCTTACTTCAGGAGAGGAGTGATGGCTAGGTTGAGGAATGGTCATCATTAGGATTTTGCTTATGAGGTTATTTTTGGACTTTGTTAGCTTATAAGTTTATGTTCATTTGGATTATTTGGTTTTTGGAAGCTATTTAGATTTTAAACTTTAATTTTTTTTATTTTTTATGATAGTCTGAAGTTGAGATTTGGAGATTATGAAAATTTTGTTAGCACTTGAATGGTTTGAGTTTGCAATCTATTTGGATAATGGATTTTGGTTGATAGATGTTTAGTTTTAAAGTTAAGTTTTGAAGATTTTAGAATTTTGTTTCGCTACTCTGAACATGTATTTTGTAATTGGTAACTTCCAGTTACAAGATAATTATTTGGGTCAGGTTACACTTTAAGCCTTTGGGTTTGAGGTGTGAAATGACCGTCACGCCCTTGGAGTGGGTCTTGGGGTGTGACAATACTAATATAAGGTTCCAACCTTACTTAGAAAATTGATTTTTAAACCTTAAATCCTCAAATCTTTAATCCTACAATGTCCTGTTCTTTAATCTCTTTAATTTTTGTGCAAAAAAAAGTTTTGTAAAGAGAAGATAAAAAAAATATAATTTATGCTTAAGGTTTTTAATTATGAAAAGACATTTTTTTTCCTTATTAAATTTATTTACTATTATTTTTTTATTCTAATTTACTGTTTTACCCTACCAATAAATTTGGGCCGTTACAGAAAATCTGTGACATGCCCTTGTTGCATCTATGTTTTGCCCTATCGAAGTGCGTTTACTATTATAGCAGGTACTTGATTAAGGATGCCTATCATCTTGTTGTAAGTCGAGTAGGACGCAGTTGGAATCGACCATATGGACCTTACCTTGGCCTAGATCCGCCCAGGTCAAGGAATTAATGAGCTTCAAGCTACACATCATTTTGTTCCTCCACCACCGAGTTCCGCCCGTTTGACTTGCCCTAGCACTTTTTGGAAACTTTACAGCTTCTGACAGTTGGATAATAGTTTTAAAAGTCAACCAATCATGCTCGTCTTTCAAACTTGGACTCAACCTCATGATGGCTTTCACTTGAAAGCTGCACTCACATACAAGGCAGCCATGAGAAGATCTTACAATATAACATGGATAAAACCACAAGGAAATTTGCTTGGTAACACAAAGAAACTGCTTGCTGGGTAAGTGTTGAAATTCCTCTATCTCTTATTCTTATAGAACAATCCAGGGTCACCCATTTATTATCTAAATTATTTATCAAGTTTTCCTAATCATTTTGCTATGATAATTTCTTCCTACTGATGAAATTTTGACTTTTCAATCCATTTTGCCAAAAATCAGACATGACATGCATTATTAATTTTTTTTCTTATGATATCATTCAATATATAGACTGAAACATAGCCTGCTATTCATCAATTTTGTCTTCTTCCAACTCAAGAAAACTTCTGTTCCTCATTGAAATTTCCAATTATGACTCTCCAATTCCAAAACCAAAACTATTTTTCTTCTGTTGTTTCAATAGTCATAGATGAATTGAACTTCATAATTGTTCAACAAACTCTAAATCTAACAAATAAAAAATAATGGTAAGAGAGAGAGAGAGAGAGAGAGAGAGAGAAAGAGGAGGAGGAGGAGGAGGAGGAGAAAAAGAAGAAAAAGAAGAATTGCAAACTGAGATAAATAATTGCCACATGCATGCAAATAGATTGTTAAATTCAAATGAGTGGTTGATATTATGTATGCTGATCAGAGCCACAGGCATCAAACTGGAGATATTTCCTAGTTGCATGTTAAAGAGATTCACCTCTAAAGCATTTTTATGCTTCGGTCATTATGTATGTGTGTGTATATAGATAGATAGAGAGAAAGAGAGAGAGAGGGAGAGGGAGAGAGAGAGAGAGAGGGAGAGAGAGAGAGAGAGAGAGATTTGAGAGATTTGGAAGTGCTCAAACCACGGTTCTCCACTACCAATACTCATTTTCTGGAAATATATACATATATACTCAGAATTTCAAAATCTGCTGATGATATACTTAAACCAATTACATTCACCATAAAAATATAAGCTATATTTAAAAATTATAGATCCATGTGAATTAGATATAGCATAATTGAACTTGAAGGGTAGAACTAACTCAATCTAAACTTGAAAAGAAGAATATGCTGGTTGACATACCCACCTGATGTAAATTCTCTTATTTGACATGAAATGGATGCTATTTCCAGTGAAGCAATTGGAAACTCTAAGTTTAATTACAAGCTCAACAACATGTAACTGCTAGCATTTAGATTAATATAAGCCAAGTATATATGATTATATATCTGTGATTTACAGTATATTATTGAGAAGTAGCACACCATAAATCAACCTCAAAAGACCCTTGAACCCACTCACTTTCAACTATTTCAAGCCTTCATCCATATTTTTCAGTTTTTCTATCACCAAACTGTATATACAGTTCTTACTTGAGAAGCAGGAAAAGAAGGGACATGGCGTTGCTGAACAAAATTCACCCCTTATCAGTTATGAATTGGGGGCTTTTTCCTTGCTGGAGTGTAATCCACTGAGATTAAGTCTTCCGCGTCTGGTACACCTTCTTCTTTTGGTACAAACGCATCATAGCCTTTTTCAGCTTTAATACCATTGCTGAGAGTCCTCAAACTCCTTGCTGTGAGAACAAAGAGAAAAAAAAACGCAAAAATGACAAAAATTCAGAAACTGCTTGGTCTGTATCAAAATTTCAAGTTTTGCAAGAGAAATTCATAGAAGTAAAAGCATACCACTAGTCATAGTTGAGATGGTGCAGAACAAGAAGAAAGCCACCAGAACAAATCGCTTGCATGGAGCCGGAGCCATCTTGCTTTCTTTTTTGCTTTTAAGATTGCTTCTTCTTTGGTGTATATAGCCTCTTCATCTTGCTGTCTTATATAGACTGATGGACTTGGAGACAAGTTCATTAATGGACAATGACCTCAATGATATTCTAGTAATTCTACATAGATAGCTAATATTTGTGGAAGAACTGCATCTGGGGTGTGGAAAATACGCTGCTATACCAACGATCATCTGACTCAATGTTTACCATACACATTACATCCACTTCAAAGATGACTTTTTATTTTTTATTTTTTATTATTTATTTTTTGTTTTTATTTTAACAGGTATTCTAGACATGCTTAGCAGAGAGTAGAATAGCACTCGAGAATTTTAAGATCGGCTAACTTGAAATGGATCAAAAAGTACTTCAGTCGCACGGAGTTTCTTTTGGCAGATTGTGTGAAAAGTAAACTACATCACATGATTAAATTTTCAACCTTAATCAAAATTATGAATCAAGTAAAAGTTTTTTGTAGAAAAACAAATGGTTGTACGAACCTCAGCTTAATTAAACTACGTACTGATCAAACACAAAGTTTAAATTTTCTCCTCGAGGGAAAGTGCCATGATAGCGTAAATATCAAAGCCTGTGGTTGGAACTTTAGGTCACATCTGTCGGCAATTTTTTGATGTATGAGCAAGTCCCTTGTATATTATTTACATCCAGGTTTGGAGAAAAGCACATTGGATGTTAGATTTGGTATGAAGTATGGTGCATCTCAGGTGAATTTTTCTAAAGAATGTGCTTCTCTCCTTGCCTTCTCGCGTTTTGTTGCCATAAAGAGTATCAATTAAGCAATAGGGGCCAGGAAACAGCTTAAAGCATGGAAGATCTGTGGCACCCACTCATCTGAGTGGCATTCATGGCCTTGCACCTCCATACAAATGGCGATTTGAATTCCTTCCTAGCTTGCAACTAACATCCTGTTGTTGTGGCTAATGCATCTACTCTATCAAAATCTACTGCTATCCAAGATACCAGTAAGTCTATAACCCAATTCACAATGTTAGCTAAATTTGTTACAATTTTCTTTGTATATCCGAATAATCCAGATGCCATTTTATTGATGGTGATATCT
Organism: Vitis riparia; assembly: GCF_004353265.1. NCBI lineage: Eukaryota > Viridiplantae > Streptophyta > Magnoliopsida > Vitales > Vitaceae > Vitis > Vitis riparia. The sequence continues at coordinate 10,507,352 of NC_048434.1, read as the reverse complement.
GGATTTATCATGAGATGAAACAATTCATTAATGAGTGATGAGAGATGACCGACACCAAATCGACCAAGCTAACTTTTAGATAAGGCGAACCACAATGTTTTCCAAGAAGTTCACATGGGACACAATGTGGTTCTCTCACTTGGTGGGCTCACCATGTCCTTGAAATTTATATGCACTAAAAGTCTTTCAAAACTTCACAATTAGAGATTAAGACAGAGACATAAATGCATACGGCATATAGGGGAAAAAAAAAATCTTCAATTACTAAGAGGGCATGTTGAGGAAAATCTTCACCAAGAGAAATTAATCAGAGAGTTATGAACTGTTGTGCTAGAATTAACTGCCTTGGTCCCTTCGGGTTGTTCACAGTAATGATATTTACGCTGGCTCCATGTCGGCCAGTTTATATTTATATTGGTGGGGAGAAATCTGCATTTTGGCTTCCACTATCCCCACCACCAGCACTGCCTATGTTTGAATTTCAATATCTCTAGCAAATGAATTGATGAATAAACTTTGTTTCCTTCGAAAAAGAATTCACTTGTCTTAAAACCGACAGTATTTGCTCATCTACAACATCATTTGGACATTATTTTTTGTTTAGCTCCAAGTCTAAAAGGTAAGCGTGCATGAATCAAGAAAAAATGGAAACCATCCAAAACATCGAAATTGTGACATGAATTCTTTTTGGCATTATTAGTCTCTTCCTATAAACATCTTGAAAAGGTGAAATTATAAAAAAAAAACAATATCTATGACTTGCGTACAAAGAATGAACTATCTAACAGGGTCCAATCCCGGGTTTAAACTAAACATTAACTTTTAAAATCTTGGTCTAGTCGTAAAAGAAAAGCCGACATGTTGCCCCACTGAAATTAATGTAAATTCTTGCTCGATCTAGCTTGTGTAGGTGTAATGAAAAATAATGGAATGAAGACAAGAAAAATAGGGCATTTTGCTAAATCTTCATACCATACTTCTAGTGAATGGTTTGGAGGACGTTCCTCTCAACAGGAAATCATGTCCCTACAATGTTCAAAACAAGCCCAACAGCTTTTCTCAGGCCAAGTTTTACTTGTGGCACAAGCAGCTGGGGGCCCATGACTGGTCCGAATGACCGTGGCCCATCATTCTGGCCCACCCAAGATATCCGACGAAGCACATGGTGTTGCCACAATGTGCTGCTGTGGGGCACGCTAGTCATTCAGCCAAAAAGCAGAGCCTTCAAAAGTGCGTAATTGCCCCTTGTGTTTCATGGAATTATTGATATACCCTTGTCTTGGTCACGTGCCATGCATGATGAGATCAGGATCTTTCTCTCCCTGATACCATGCCTCTAGTTTTTTTTTTTTTTCTTCTAATTTTAGGCGTTTTCTTTTTTCTCATCTTTATTTTTGTCTTCAAGGATCTTTACACCTTTATTATCAACAATCTACCCTTAAATTCTTCACAACAATAACAAAAAAGAATCTACTTATTGTCTTCAAAATACGATTATTGTAAGGGTGAAATAATCCATTGATATGTGGGACAACCAGAAAATAGTATAGGGCAATGCATAATTTGAAGAGGTCCACTTGCCAATATTATCTTAATGAATCCTTCCTTATCATAGCTCATTAAATGCAAGTTGATCTTTATCACTACAATGAGGGAACATTCGCTACTATTGTAGCAACACCCTCTCATTCAAATGAAGACAAGCTTGTCCCTTCTAATGAAATATCCCATACTAGTAACTTCAAGGTATGACCTCTTATTGATGTCGAAACTAACGAGAATATGACTAGAAAGGAAAATATGAAAGAAAAGTATTAGGCATAATTTCAGGAATATTATTGTGTATATATTTGCTATTAATATTTTCCTATATTAGAAGATTTCTTATTGTACTCTTTTAGGAGTTTACCTTATTTAGGACTCTAATGTATATAAGATAATCAAGGTGAATGAGAAAGGCAAAGTTTTTCTCCCAATTTTCTTTGTTCTTTACATGGTATCAGAGCCATGGTTGATCCACCAAAAGAAGGGGAAAAATTGTCAAATCCTTATTCTCTCAATTCGAATGACAATCCTGGTAATATAATTACTCAGGTTCAATTGAGAGAGAATTATGATGAATGGGAACGGGCTATGCGGACTGCACTTCATGCCAAGAAGAAATATGGATTTGTTGATGGAACAATCAAACAACTAGCTAAGAATGCACTAGAAATCAAAGATTGGTGGACAGTTAATTCAATGTTGGTTTCTTGGGTGTTTAATACCATCGAACCCAAACTTCGATCAACCATCTCACACATGGAGATCGTGAAAGATCTGTGGGATGATATCAGGGAGAGATTTTCAATTAGCAATAGACCATAGGTGCAACAGTTGAGATCAGATTTGGCAAATTGCAAACATAATGGGCAAGTCATGATTACTACTCAAAAAGTACTATTTTATAGCTTGTAATTAACTCTTTTAAACACTTTTGAGTAGTAGTTATTGCCTTTTAACCCAATTAACATATTAAGGACCCTTGCAATCAATTCTAATCAAATTGTGTCAAGTTTTGGTGTTTTGATAGCTTTTTGATCACCAAAGCAATCCAAGATTGAGGAGAGTTATTTGGAATCCATGGCAAAGCAATGAAGAGCTCAGAAACATGAAGAACCAAAGCTTTGAAGTCCTTTGCCATAAGCAAATCTGGAATGCAAGGAGAGAAGCAAAGAGGAGAAAAGCAAAGAAGAAAACAGAGGACAGCAGCTGCAGTCTTCCTTCGCACTTTTGGAGCACTTTCCTAAGTCCATTTTCTACATGCTATATACCATTTCAAAGCTCAGGAAGTCAAGAATCCAATGCTTCAAACTGTGTATGATTTGGAGCTGAAATGAGGAAGTTACAGCCTTCGGAAGACAACTGCATCAAGCTGAAGGAAGGATTTTGCAAAGTGCTGCGAAATCACCCTTTTGTTGCGAAATGATTTCGCAGCCTTTTTGCACAGTGCTATGGATTTCCCCTGAAGTTTCACGACGCGATGGAAGCCAAACACCACAAGATGAAAGCCAACTTCACAGCGGTGCGGATTCAGCCATTTGCTGCGAAGTGATTTCGCAGCCCTTTTTGTGCGTCTGCGAAATCTCGCAGACCTCGTTTTCACCTGCGAAATGGTCCTTAGTGCTTCCCGATATTTGTGACCGACACTTTGAGATATTTTTCTTCAGATTTTTGTGTCTAAATTTCCATTTTCTCCTTGTATTCAACCACTCATGTAATTCCTTAGCTAGGAAGTATCCAAGGAAGGGTAAATTACCTTCCTATATAAACTCTCTTGTAAACACAAAAAGAGACTCTCGGGGTGGTTACGAAGGATCCTTTGTACAAATTTGCAAGGAAGTAAAATACAGAGCACTTGCTCTGCTTTTCTTTATATTTGTGTTTTCTCATTATTTTTCTTTCTAGCCAATCAAACTCTAAGGATTTTTCCTCAGAGGATGAGTGGCTAGGCTTTTTGTCTCTTGGAGTGAAGAAAGCCGGGTAAGTTTCCGAATGCATAAATTGGAAGTTTTGTTGTTTTAGTTTTTAATGAAGAGAAAGTGTGACCCGTTAATGGTTTTTATCTTTTTAGTTAACTTAAAACGCCTTTAAATCACCTAGGCCAACACTTGGTAAGGCAAGTGATCTTTATCCATGGAGATGCACTAGTTTACCCCTTGCGAGCCTCTGAGAGGTGACTTGAAGGTAAGATTTTCTAGAATAGCCAACACTTGGTAAGCTTTTGGACTCCAAGGAGACATCCATTAGTTATCTCTTGCGAGCTTTTGACGGGTAATCCAAGGTTAAAGATCACCTTGAATGGCAAGTGCTAGGTGAGAGGCACGAGTCATTGCAAGATCCATCAGTGAGAGGGATTTAGTGTTTGAACCCATTAATGGGAAGCATCTGTACAACACAGGTTGGAGAAGGAACTATATGTTAATTCTCTAATGAGAGGAAAAGAAACAAGTGACCAGAACTCCCTTTTTGTATGAGGAATCTGAGTCCAGTGATCTAAACTCCAAGAAACACTTTTCTAAGTAAAATCCAGTTACTACTATTTTTGGTTAGTTTAAAACCAAACCTTTTTCATTCAAACATCTTTTTGTTTTCTTTTAAAGCTAACTTTGAAATGAAAAGGCACCAATTCATCTTTGAAATAATATCATTTGTGAAGTGAAAACCCATCCCAATGAACGATCCTAGAGCCACTATGCTATAGTAGCTTTGTCTTTGCTACCCTAGTATATGGTGTAATAGGTTATAAATTTTGTTGATTAATCCCTCAATCAAGGAGCACCAGCTGGACACGAATCAGCTGAGACACCAATTAGGCATGAATCAAGCCATTGTCACCTATTATGATCAGCTCAAAATGATTTAGGATGAATTGAATAACTATGACAAGATGCCGGTATGTAATTGCACTGGATGTAAGTGTAATCTAACGATCGTCTTGGAAAAGAAGCTTGAAGAAGAAAGGGTACATCAGTTCCTGATGGGTTTGGATGAAGAAGGATACGGTATTGTGCGTTCGAATATCCTTAGCACTGAAACCTTGCTGAACTTGAATCGAGCTTATGCTATGGTTGTGCAACAAGAAAGGATGAGAATTGTGACTCGTACAAAAGAAGAAAGAGGGAATCCAATGAGTTTTGCAAGAAAACAGGAGGTTAAAATTCAAGGGGGTGAAGCAAAACATAGAAACATGGTGTGCACAAATTGTAAATGAGAAGGACATGATGTAGATATTTGTTTTCAATTAATTGGGTACCCTGAATGGTGGGATAACAAACCAAGAACAAGATGTGGAGGTGGGCGTAAACATGGTGCTCATGGAGGACATGATAAAGGGGGAACTGCTCAGGCAAATGCAACTACAACAAACGATGCAGATAAAAAGGGAATTGTGGGCTTGAATGATGAACAATGAGCCACATTGATGGGAATACTGAGTGCTCATAAAACTAGTACTAATGAGAGGTTGATGGGTAAGCAAAGTCAATTACCTTGGATCATTGATTCAGAAGCTTCCAATCATATGACTAGTGTGTATACATGTATGAGAGAAGTAAGAGATATTGCTCCATGTCCGGTTGGGTTACTAGATGGAGTAGAGATCATGGCCTTGAGAGAAGGAACTGTTTGTCTTGGAGGATAATTGAAATTGCATTTCTTTTTATGCCAAAATTAAAATGCAATTTGATTTCTGTATCTCAACTTCTTAGAGATTTAGTTTGGTGATTCAACTAACTGAATGAGAAAGGCAGAAGTTTTTCTCCCAATTTTCTTTGTTCTTTACAAAAAGTTTTCATTCTCTTTTCTTTATTTTTTATTCTTATTTTATTACATTGTTTTGATATATTTTTATATATACACTTAAATTGGAGCATGAGGGAGAATATTTATCTGTCATCAGCGCTTGAGCTCTCCTATCCAACACGTCAAGCACTCAAGCACCACCAATTATATCTAGCATTGCTTCAAGTGGTTAAACCGCTTGAGCACTATAAGTCATTTCCAACATTGCTTTTAACTCTTGCGATGCTTAAGCACTAAGCTACATCGAGCGATTGAGCAGGATGCTCTAGTTCCAAAGGTCAACTTTTCAAAGTCAGCTTCTCATACACGCTCTAGTTATAATAGTGCTAGTTCATCCTGAGCTTCTCACTCTACATCAATTTTAGCCAACCTAACTTCTTGAGAGATCATGGACTCTATGACCCGTTGTCACATGAGGATGGACTCATAGGACACTTAGCTCTGTGGGATCTAGGGTTAGCTTACGTATATTATATCTTGGATCCACTCTCAGGCAGCTTCGAGCTCTACTCCTCCTCCTAATGCTTATAGATTTTATATATCTCTCTGTATTTTTGTTTTATGGTCTAGATTGCTTTACTTGTATATCTTTTGTATCTAGAATCATGTTATATATATGATGTCTCTTTCATTTTTATCTCTTTTGTGCTTTCAAGTTCTATTTATCTATCATTTGCCATTTTTGTGACAAAAAATAAGGAAGATCGCTTCATAATTGGCCAAACATTTGATACACTTAAAATGAGGGAGAATATTTATCTGTCATCAGCGCTTGAGCTCTCCTATCCAACACTTCAAGCACTCAAGCACCACCAATTATATCTAGCATTGCTTCAAGTGGTTAAACCGCTTGAGCACTATAAGTCATTTCCAACATTGCTTTTAACTCTTGCGATGCTTAAGCACTAAGCTACATCGAGCGATTGAGTAGGATGCTCTAGTTCCAAAGGTCAACTTTTCAAAGTCAACTCCTCATACACGCTCTAGTTGCAGTAGTGCTAGTTCATCCTGAGTTTCTCACTCTACATCGACTTCAACCAACCTAACTTCTTGAGAGATCATGGACTTTATGACCCGTTTTCACCTGATGATGGACTCATAGGACACTTAGCTCTGTGGGATCTAGGGTTAGCTTACATATATTATATCTTGGATCCACTCTCAAGCAGCTTCGAGCTCTACTCCTCCTCCTGATGCTTATAGATTTTATATATCTCTCTGTATTTTTGTTTTATGATCTAGATTGCTTTACTTGTATATCTTTTGTATCTAGAATCATGTTATATATATGATATCTCTTTCATTTTTATCTCTTTTGTGCTTTCAAGTTCTATTTATCTATCCTTTGCCATTTTTGTGACAAAAAATAAGGAAGATCGTTTCATAATTGGCCAAACATTTGATACACTTAAAATGAGGGAGAATATTTATCTGTCATCAGCGCTTGAGCTCTCCTATCCAACACTTCAAGCACTCAAGCACCACCAATTATATCTAGCATTGCTTCAAGTGGTTAAACCGCTTGAGCACTATAAGTCATTTCCAACATTGCTTTTAACTCTTGCGATGCTTAAGCACTAAGCTACATCGAGCGATTGAGTAGGATGCTCTAGTTCCAAAGGTCAACTTTTCAAAGTCAGCTCCTCATACACGCTCTAGTTGCAGTAGTGCTAGTTCATCCTGAGTTTCTCACTCTACATCGACTTCAACCGACCTAACTTCTTGAGAGATCATGGACTTTATGACCCATTTTCACCTGATGATGGACTCATAGGACACTTAGCTCTGTGGGATCTAGGGTTAGCTTACATATATTATATCTTGGATCCACTCTCAAGCAGCTTCGAGCTCTACTCCTCCTCCTGATGCTTATAGATTTTATATATCTCTCTGTATTTTTGTTTTATGATCTAGATTGCTTTACTTGTATATCTTTTGTATCTAGAATCATGTTATATATATGATGTCTCTTTCATTTTTATCTCTTTTGTGCTTTCAAGTTCTATTTATCTATCATTTGCCATTTTTGTGACAAAAAATAAGGAAGATCGTTTCATAATTGGCCAAACATTTGATACACTTAAAATGAGGGAGAATATTTATCTGTCCTCAGCGCTTGAGCTCTCCTATCCAACACTTCAAGCACTCAAGCACCACTAATTATATCTAGCATTGCTTCAAGTGGTTAAATCGTTTGAACACTATAAGTCATTTCCAACGTTGCTTTTTACTCTTGCGATGCTTAAGCACTAAGCTACATCGAGCGATTGAGCAGGATGCTCTAGTTCCAAAGGTCAACTTTTCAAAGTCAGCTTCTCATACACGCTCTAGTTATAGTAGTGCTAGTTCATCCTGAGCTTCTCACTCTACATCAATTTTAGCCAACCTAACTTCTTGAGAGATCATGGACTCTATGACCCGTTGTCACATGAGGATGGACTCATAGGACACTTAACTCTGTGGGATCTAGGGTTAGCTTACATATATTATATCTTGGATCCACTCTCAGGCAGCTTCGAGCTCTACTCCTCCTCCTGATGCTTATAGATTTTATATATCTCTCTGTATTTTTGTTTTATGATCTAGATTGCTTTACTTGTCTATCTTTTGTATCTAGAATCATGTTATATATATGATGTCTCTTTCATTTTTATCTCTTTTGTGCTTTCAAGTTCCATTTATCTATCATTTGCCATTTTTGTGACAAAAAATAAGGAAGATCGTTTCATAATTGACCAAACATTTGATACACTTAAAACGAGGGAGAATATTTATCTGTCATCAGCGCTTGAGCTCTCTTATCCAACACTTCAAGCACTCAAGCACCACCAATTGTATGTAGCATTGCTTCAAGTGGTTAAACCGCTTGAGCACTATAAGTCATTTCCAACGCTGCTTTCAACTCTTGCGATGCTTAAGCACTAAGCTACATCGAGCAATTGAGCAGGATGCTCTAGTTCCAAAGGTCAACTTTTCAAAGTTAGCTCCTCATACACGCTATAGTATAGTAGTGCTAGTTCATCCTGAGCTTCTCACTCTACATCGACTTTAGCCGACCTAACTTCTTGAGAGATCATGGACTCTATGACCCGTTTTCACCTGAGGATGGACTCATAGGACACATAGCTTTGTGGGATTTAAGGTTAGCGTACATATATTATATCTTGGATCCACTCTTAGGCAACTTCAAGTTCTGCTCCTCCTCCTGATGCTTAGAGATTTTATATATCTCTCTATATTTTTGTTTTATGATCTAGATCGCTTTACTTCTATATCTTTTGTATCTAGAATCATGTTATATATATGATGTTTCTTTCATTTTTGTCCCTTTTGTGCTTTCAAGTTCTATTTATCTATCATTTGCCATTTTTGTGACAAAAAAATAAGGAAGATCATATCTTAATTGACCAAACATTTGATACACTTAAAACGAGGAAGAATATTAAAAATTTGGAAATTTTTAGGAGATATATATATATCTTTAATTTTGAAGGGAAATTAATTGAAATATTAAAGGAAATTAACTAATCCTGAGACATTAGAGGAAACCAAATCAACTGTTGAAAGCATACCTTAGAAGTTTAGGAGAGATAATTGACATATTTGTTTGTTAGAAAATATTTCTTTTTGATTTTCTATCTCTCTAGAACTATTCTACATCATAGAAGCTTCTTCTCATGCTCTTCACTACATATATTCTATTGGGTGAAAAACTTTTATGCTTTACTGTTGATCTATTGTGTATTATCAAACTTCTATTATGTTTGGTTGATTTGTATGCATCTATATTCCTCTCAAGGTTTGCTTTGTACATTGGTGTTGCTACAAAAACCTATTCCTTTTTCATACTTTCACAATGCATCAAGGAAAATCACTAACTATCATGTTTTGCTTTCTTGACATTATTTTATTCCAAACATTGCTTTACTTTGAGTATAGTTTTCTTTATGAGTGCAAGTTATAGGAATGGAAGATTAGTACTATAAAATGATGTGATGCCTTCTCTTGGTTTATTTTTTATTGAGGGTTAATGTGGTTATGTAAACTCCTTTATGAGGGTTTAGGTGGGTTTATATAACAATGTTTTGTCACAAAATTGCCAAAGGGGGAGATTGTTAGGACATTGAGTCTTTATTATGTGTTGGCAATTTTATTCCAAGTTAATTATGGTCTTAGAAATCTTTTTAGATAGTGACTTACTCTTTATTGAATATCAAGGGTTGTTGTTCATCAAATCGGAACGTCATAGGTACATCTTAGAAGGTTTGGCTTGTGACAAGTTAGACTCCTATAAGGTATAAAAAAGGACCATTTTTTTTCTAAAGTTAAAATACATTTTATTTATAAAAAAAAAATAAGAATGCATGTGATGCTCGAATAGATAGCAATGCTCAAGTGCTGGGATCACTTAAGCGCTTAACACCGCTCAAGCACCCAAGATACTCAAGTAGTGGCTATGTGTACTCAAGCGGTTATACCTATTTTGCCAAGTTTTTGGAGAATATTTTTGAGAATTTAACGCACATTCTATTTGGAACTCGTATGATACTAAATCTTTTCTGAATATTTGCTTATAAATACCTCATTATAGCCCTTTTAAGGTTAAAAATCATAAAGAGATTGGAGAGATTTTTTTGTGTGGGATTCATTGAGAAAAAAGTCTAACAAGCCACACAATTCCCAATCTCTCATTCGAAGGATTCAATCATGAATTTAAGGTTGAAGACTTACATCCCTTTAGCAAGGTTTAAGCATATTCACTAGTGCAATTGGAGGTTGTTGCGTCATGGACATGGATCAAGTTGTAGGTGCTGAAGAGTAAGTCTTTAGGGTAAAGTAGCTAGGTAAATCCATGTAACTTAATCTCATATGGTGGATTTAAATTAGTAGTCTTAGTCCTCGTTGTTTTTTATCTCCATAGTTAGTATGAGAGTTTTCATAAAAATCTTTGTCTCATTACATATATTTTTTTTTTTATTATTTTGCTTATATTGCCTATCTTGGATTGAGTTGATTATCCTTGATTTTTTGTAGGAAAAAAATGGCTAGAATTGGGCCCAATTAATTTATTATTAGTGAGAATCAGGGTAATAGACATGATTCTCGTAATACAAAATAAAAAAAATAGTTTATGCTTTAATAAGGAAACTAAGCATTTAAGGCAAAGAATGTAATTAATTTAGCAAAAATGTGATGCTTTGAAACTACATATATCCATGCAAAGTTTCCTAGTTGTTGGGACTAAGCTCCTTTAAAGCAAGAGATGATGTAACAAGGTCAAACTTGACTATCCCTTTTATGCATTGACATTGATTTGAGCATTCAACCCATATCTTTTAAATTGTACATAACTTGGGTACATTAAGAGTTGCATAGAGGATATAAGTCATAGGTTCCTTGTAAGTAGATAAGTTGTCCATAGTCAATTCATGGATTTGGGAAATTCAATAGAGGTTGTAGTGTATTACCTCTTAATTAGAGGAATAACTTGTCTTGGTCGTCAAGATGGGTTACCCATGGTGAGTACACTAGTGTATGTGATGCACACTATACAAGATCTACTATGAATTATGACATAAGAATATCAATTATCGTGATTCACCAAGCTACTATACTACATGGCCTCTCACCCTTGTGAAGATATTAAGCATGTGCCAAAATCAATAGGAGGCTTTGACCTATGGATGAGACCCTACAGTGATTATATATCCCTATAAAGTGGTCACTATTGATAGAGGTTGGTAACAATAGGTATTCTCAATAGACGTATCATGATATCTCAAGGGTTGGGTTTGAGATAGTGTGTTCTCTTAGGTGATCCAAAAGACATGTCATCATAATATGTGGTCGTAGTAATTCCTTTAGTGAAATTTAACCTATACTCCTTAGAGCTAGAGTATATCAGTTGATCCTATAATAAGTGAGATTTGTAACTCAACGATTTGAGAGGTAATCTTGATAAGTGATAGTACTAGCTTGTTAGATTACAGACACCAATTCATGGGGAGTCTACATGTAGTGCATAGTAGGTCATGAACCCAAGCTTCCTCTCATTAGTTACATAATGTACTAAAGTGCAGTTGATTCTCTTTAGTGGAATGTTGAATCAACTTCAGAATTGGATTCTAAGAAAGCCAATACTCCTATGGATCTTAGTGGTCCTCGCTCTGAGCTCATATAGCATGATGACATGATTTATGAAGGTTGAATTAGCTTTAGGTTCACTCTTGTGCATAAAGCCATTTCGGTAATTACACAAGGTTGCATAGGGGATAGTGAACAAGGTCTCTATATTGAGCTAATTGATTTACTAGGTAGCCTTATGTGGTTAATTAATCAATTAGAACCTATTTTAGGCTAGATTAAGTGACCAAGCCCATATGAGTTCAATTCAATTAACTCTAATAAGGGAACCTTATAAATAACCCCTAAGGGTTTAGGTTTCTTATGATTTTGGTGTGGCTATCATCTTCTACTTCTATAGAGAGAGAGAGAGAGAGAGAGAGTGAGCTAAAGCATCCTCCTTTCCAAAGCCCATCTTTTGGAGTAAGGTCATGGTTAGAGTTATTAGGCAGAAGGCTTTGGGTGTATGAGGCCTCTACAGACTGTAGGCTTCTTTATCTCCACATGGATTTGATATTAAAACGTCCAAATCCAAGTATGAGTTTCTTAATCTCTAGGTCTGTATTCTAATATGGTTTTTGATATCATATTTTTCCATTACGTTAGATCTAGAGAACCTTAGGGATATATGCATGCACCATATGAGATTCATGGCATAGGAATAGAGTAATCTGTAATTCCCAACTAGTATCAAAGGCTTAGGTTAGGATTGTGCATGATAAATCTGTTCTAGAGTGTACTCATGTCTTTTTTCTAGGGTTGGTTATTCATTCCATAGCCTAAAGGCTAGGGATGAATAAATTTCATTAATTTATTATATATTGAATTTGCTAATAATTATTGGTTAAAAGTTTTGCTTTCTAGCTTAGAATGTAAGCTTCGTGGATAGGAGCATGGGAATTTCTTTTTAGTTGTAAAAGTTTTTTTTTTTTGTTGCTAGATTGATTGTAAACTTCGTTTTGAAGAGTATAGTGTTTTTGTTTATGTAAAAGTTTATTTTAGGTTTTTTTTAATCTATTTTGCACACAAAGATGGCATGGAAGCATTCCAACTAATCATAGCAGATCCATGGACATTCCCCAACTAGAAAAATGTGAGTTTTTTTTTAAAACTTAAGGTTGTTAAAAAAAAGTGCAGAAGAACCCTTGGGCACGTAGTTCAAGGATGTAGTACTCAAGCGCTTAGATTAGTGCTCAAGTGGTTGTAATGCTCAAGCATTTGGATTGGTAATGTTGATTTTGCCTTAGGTACCTTTCATGGTTAAGGCAGGGAGATCAATCTTAGAGTTTCTCTAACTAGTAATAAGGTCATATCCTACCCCACATAGGCTTGATTATTATAATACTAAGATACCTAGCAAAAGAATATCTAGTTTGAGAGCACTAAATTTTTGTTAAATTAATTGCCAACTACCTTGAATGGTTAATTATGCCATATGCATGGTTATTTTCTTTGTTACAGATATTATGTTGGTTTACTTATCACTCTCTTTCTCACTTTGGACTGAGCTCAACTATTCTTTTGGACTAATCTATATATAGTAACTAATTGCATAAAAGCTAGTTTAGGTAGAGCTAGCTATTCCTTATGAACTAACCTAGCAAAAAGAAAGAGTGGTATATTTAAGTGTTTACTACTTGAATCTTTAGATAATGTCTTATAATAGAAACACATGTATATTACCAGGGTGTTTGATATTCTCTTTATAGTCTACAAGGGTTATTTGGTGATAAGAATTAGGTTATCTTAGATAAGTTACCTTTAGGACTGTTATGAACCCCAACATTCATATTATCTTAAAGATCTTGTTAGTTTCCTTTGGGATGGCTAAATAGATTCTCAAAGACCATAAATGTATTTATGTAAGAATTAAGGGTTCTTTTACCAAGAAGAAAAAAAAACCAAATAAAGAAAATTTAGGAGAAAAACTAAGAAAGTAAGCCCAAGGGCAAGTGATTCTCTTATGACCTTTTAGGAGAATAGAAAAGGAATGCTCGTTTTACCTAAGCAAAAAGAAAAGTATGCATCATATTCTCATTGTTAAATGTATAGTAGTGGATTTCACCGTTTATAGTGGGTAGATTCCAAACCCATTTTTTAAGTTTGTTATAGAGTTTTCAACAAGTGAGAAGATTAAATGATGAGATTATACTTACCTTAACTTCAATTCCAAGGTTAGTTGTGCAAGCTAATAAGAGGTAATATCTTCCTCTTTTATAAGTATTTCATTATCACTTTGTCAAGTAAAAAGAAGAGTCAGATCTTAAGGTTAAACCTAACACAAATTAAATATTCGGTATCTACCTAGGTCATATTAATCTAAATAAGATCCAAAGACTGGTCAATTCTAGATTGTTTAATTCTAAAAAATCTTCCAGTCTATGAATCTTGTATAGATGGTAAAATGACTAAGAGGACTAGAGCTAAGGAATTTTTTGGAGTTAATTCATAGTGATGTGTATGAACGTTTTTATGTTTATGCATGAAAAGTGTGGGTATTTCATCATTTTACTATGAATACTTTAGTTTTAGATATGTGTATAGGAAATCCCATGCCTTATATAAATTCTTTGAAGTTAAAGTGGAATTGGATTACCTATTGGGTAAACATATTAGTTACTTCAATTAAGTTGAGGTGGTATGTTTAGTATGTTTGATTCTTTCTGTAAGAGCATGTGATTATTTTCCAATTATGTGCACCAGGGGCTCCATTTCAAAATGGAGTAATGGAAATAAGATATCGAACTTGATAGACATAATGAGATCAGTGATTGATTTCTCATTACTTCCCATATTCTCTTAAGGATATGTCTTAGAGACTATATAATACTTTTTTTTTCTTAATAGGCATATTAATTTATAGGATCCTTAAGAGGATTTTTAGGTTACTACCTCTATAGTCAGGATCACCAGAAGATCTTTGTTGGCACAAATTTCAAATTTTTGATGAAGACTATATGATAAGTAATAAGTCAAAGAGTGATATAGATTGGATGATACATTGGAAGATAATTCCACTTTTGCACAAGATACTATAGATCCAAAAGGTTAGAGATATACCATTCTTACGATTTCTAGTACACTAGTACCTCATCATAGTGGGAGGTTTATATCACATAGATTATGTTGAAGCGGTGAGTAGTGTTGTGCTCATTTTAGGTAAGGAGATATGAAGGTATAATTAGAATCTTTGTATTCTAACATAGTTTGGGTTCCTATAGAAGCACTTGAAGGGATAAAACCCATGGGTATAAGTTGGTTTACAAGAGAAACAAAGGAGTTGATGGAAAGCTTGATTTTTATGTGGTTAGAATGTAGTTAAAGATTGTAGTTTGAAACTTTGTTTCAACTACAAAAAATCTTTTCAATAGTATCCATACTCAAATCCATCGGAGTACTTTTTCCATTGAAGTGCATCTCATTTATGAGATACAACAACATGACATTTTCATAGCAAAGGGCCTTGGGTGTATAAGAAAGGATAGGGAAACATGGTAGTGCTTTTAGATCTTGTAAGTAGATGAGGATTTACTCATTAGGAATGAGGTAGGGACATTGTCATCATTCAAGATTTTTTTTTCTACTAAGTTCTAGATGAAAATCTAAAAGGGGTGTATTCTTAAGCTTAAGGTCCTTTGGGACTGTAAGAATAGGAAAGCTATGCTATATCACCTACATTGATGAGCATTTAGTCAAGTACATGATGCAAAAATCTAAGAAGGGTTTGCTACCCTTTAGGTTTAAAGTTTTCTTGCTTAGAATCAATTTCCTTGGACATCTAATAAAAGAAATCATATTAAGCCAGTATCTTATGCTTTTGCTTTAGGTAGCCTTATATATGTGATGCTACATGCTAAACTGAATATTTGCTATGCTATAGGAATAATGAGTAGATATTAGTCTAATTCAATATTAGAATTTTAGGAGAATGTTAAACATATACTTAAGTATATTTCGAGAATGAGGGATTATATGTTTGTGAGTCTTTGCATTGAGTTAGTACTCCTTAGTACTAGGAATTAGACTTTTAGTTTGATGAAGACTTTCACAGGTCTACCTCTAGGTATGTGTACTCTCTAAGTGGTTTTTATTGCTTCTAAAGCAACAAGGAAACCATTTGGCTTAAGGGTAGTTCCATTGGTTGTATTGTCCAAGATGCTATTTTGTGATAACAATAGGATAGTGGCACATTCTAAAGGAACTAAAGTACCACTAGAAGAAAAACACATAGAGATAAAGTACTATTTTTAGTCGGATAGTTAAGAGAGGTGTGTGACTATGGAGTATATTCTTTCTACGATGTAAATCTTCTTAGGTTAGTGGGTGTTTGTTATGATTTAGCCCCTAAAAACAAGACAAGATGTAACAAGGTCAGACTTAACTATCCCTTTGTTATCCCTTTTATACATTGACATTGATTTGAGCATTCAATTCATATCTATTACATTGTACATGGCTTAGGTACATTAGAACATAAAGAATACAAGCAATTGATTCTTTGTAAGTAGATAAGTTATCCACAATCAATTCATAGATTTGGGCAATCTAATGAAACTATTGTACACTACTCCTAATTGGATGGATGACTTTTCTGGCTGTCGTGATGGGTTTCCCATGGTGAGTGCATTGGTGTATGTGATGCACACTAAGCAAAACCTACAGTAAATCATGACATAAGACTATTGATTATCATAATTTACCAAGCTACTATATTTTGTAAACTCTCAACCTTGAGAGTTATTAAGCCTAAGCCAAAATCAATAGGAGGCTTTATCCTATGAGTGAGATCTTAAAGTGGTTATATATCCTTATGGAATGGATCACTATTGATTGAAGCTAGTGGCAGTAGGTATTCTCAATAGAGGAACCATGATATCTCATGGGTTTAAGACAGGGTGTCCCTTTGGGTGATCCAAAGGACATGTGATTATGAAATATGTGGCCTTAATAATTCCTTTAGTGGAATTTAACATATGCTCCTTGGAGTTAGAGTATTTTTATTGATCACATAATAATTGGGATCTATAACTCAAGGATTGGAGAGGTAGTCTTGATAGGTGATAACATTACCTTGTTAGATTATGGGTACCAGTTCATAAGGAGTTTGGATGCAGTGGATAGTAGGCTTTGGACTTGAGTTTCGTCCCATTGTTATTTAAATAGGGTATTGGAGTGCATTTCATTCTCTATAGTGGGATGTTGACTCGACTTCATAATTGGATTATGAGGGAACTAGTACTCCTATGGGTCCCAATGGTCCCACTCTAAGCTCATATACCATGTTGCCATGGTTTATGAGGGTTGGATTGGCTTTAGGTTCACTCTTATGCATAAGAGTGTTTTGGTAATTACACAAGGTTTCATAAGGTATAGTGAACACGGTCTTTATATTAGCTTAATTGATTAATTGAGTGACCTTGTGTGGTTAATTAATCAATTAGGACCTATTTTAGACTAGATTAAGTGACTTAAGCCCATATGAGCTCAAGTCACTTAAGTCTAATGGGGGAACCTTATAAATACCCTCTAGGGGTTTGGGTTTCTTATGAATTTGGTGTGACTATTGTCTTCCACCTCTAGAAAGAGAAATCAAAAGCTTCCTTCCTTCCAAAGGCCACCCTTTGAAGTGCCAAGGTCGTGGTTAAAGTCATCAGGTAGAAGGCTTTAGGTATACAAGACCTCCGTAGATTGCATGCTTCTTCTTCTCTGCATGGATTTTATCTGGAAACATCTAGATTTAGGTATGAATCTCTCAATCTCTAGATTGGTATTCTAATATGGTTTTTTATACCGTATTTTTTCATTATGTTAGATCTAGAGAACCCTATGGATAAATGCATGCACCCTATGAGATCTAGGGCTAGGAATAGAGTAATCCAAAATTCTTAGACTAATATCATAAGAATAAAGCCGACTCTAGGCAAGTCATGACTCTTATTACTAAGGTAGAGACCCCTTCTAATTAAGCAACCTACTTTAATCCTCAAAAGGTTATCCTAAGGTATTGATTAGTATAACTTTGTGTTAAGCCCTTAGCACATGCAAGTAGGACTACTTTAGGTAATTATCCCACTTCATGTCTAAGTTAAGTGTGTAACCAAGATCCTTGACATCGATGTTACCAAGTGAAGTTTTAGTCTTGTCATTTTAGGATAGTCCATATCCCTTGATTTCTTGGATCACTCCATCTTTATGGGCTTGATCTTAGAGGTTGTAGGTTTGCCTATGGCTAGCTCCCATTTAATATTTTGAATAAGAAACTTTAGATAATTCTGGTAACCTTCTTAAAATAAATTATATATTATAAGAATTTCCAATATTCTTGTTTATTACTTGAATTGGAAGTCCTATGCTAAGTAGGAATTGCATCCATTTTCTCTCAAGGAGAGGGCCTAAAGAACTTTGTGATACTTCTCTTAGGGTGGGGAGCTAATTTCTTGATCGGTCTTTAATGTTGCACTAAAATACTTAAGCCTAATATGTAGTAGCTTTGACCAAGAAAAATTAGAGAAAAAGTTACTATGACTCGTATAGTATTCCGGGTATCGTCCTCAGGGATTGACTTATGGAATTTGTCAATACTAGGATAAATGAATCACTTGTACTTAGATCCTAAAGTGAAAAGCAATATGGGAATTAACTTTTATGAAATAGAACTAAGGAAATGAACCTAAATTAATAACAAAATGAATATTGATTTTAAATTTGATTGATTTAATCTAAGGTTTTCCACAATCCAACATAGGGTATAGAAATTAAAGAGAACAAGGGTCTTTTAAGTAATATGATCTTAAGGTTTTAGGATCCTTGGCCACTTGCGATCAACCCGAGCTCTAAAACTGAAATTGCATCTGAAACCTAATTTTTTTTTTTAAAACAGACTCCTAAACCCATCAAATAAATGAGATGAATTACTAGTTTTAGATTTGACTTTTTAACTCTTCCTACTCCCTAGAGTTTTGTCGTGGGGTAGATAATGATAGGGAATACCAAGATAACTAATGATCAAGAGTTACCAACAATCACTAGTATCGAGTAATAACCTACCATATCATTCCCTAAACTAACTCACAAGGATAGGGTAAAAACAAAATTGATAAATTGTAACTCAACCAATTATTAATCTCATTGTTATAATGATTTACTCATTGTTCTTATAAGTTTCCTAGCCCTTAGGTTTTTATACTTCATGCCCCAAGTTAGCTTTTAACCTCTCATGAGGATGATGTCACAATCACAATCCATAAAAGAGAAAATTTTCATAATTTGAAATAAAATAAAATAAAATAAAAACAATATACTCAATAAAGAAGAAAACAAACAAACCAAAATTCTTGTCTTTTTCTACCTTCAATGTCAAAAATCCCAGAAAAAAAAATCCAAGATGCCTAAACCCTAGAACTAAGATATTTTATATAATGTCATCAATTACCTAACATGTGGCACACTCTTATTGCCTACTTATTGCAAAATAATTGCCTAAAAATGACTAAAAAAATAATAAAATGATGATATCTAGTTGTGTAGGGCCCACTTAGGGTGAACGGAGTGCCCATAGATGTAATTCACGAGGTGGAGGAGGTGAAACACCAAAGTGGCAGTAGGTGAATTTGAAATTAAGGTAATTTCGAATTGGATTTCGAATTCATAAGTTGAATTTCAAAATCATGGTTTTTCAACTCTATGCAGTTGTCTTCAAATGGCCATAACTTCTTTATTTCAACAAGGATTTGCACACCATTTAAAGCATTGGACTCCTAACTTCCCAAGCTTTGAAGCAATAAATAAAATGACTAAATGGACTTTGAAAAATACTCCAAAATTTTGCTTAAATTCAAAGTACATGTTACTATCAAATTTTGAGTTCTAAATTCCCATACAACTTGATGAATCTTGCTTCATGCCTCATTTCCCATGTTTGTGGGCCTTCTTTATTACTTTGTAATGTTCATTCTTCATCTCCCAAACTCGTGACATCCTCTTCTTGCCTTTCCTAGTAGTCCATCAGTCTTGACTCACTCATTTCCTCATTTAACCCTTTCTAGATCTTTAAAAATCTAAAGCGATTCGACTTGCACTTTTTTCTTCCATTAAACCTGAGATAAATCTCCAAAATGCAAGTTAAACTCATGGCTAGGGCCTTAGCATCAATTTAGGTCAAGTTGGATGATTTGAGTGTCTTATGGTGCATAAATCATATCGAATATGTGCCATTAAAGCACATATTTTGGCTCCAATCAGCTGGAAGACCACCTTAAGTATTGTTCTCTTTCTCTCAAGAGGGTAAGAGCCTAGAGAACTGACTAACCTAAAATTAGAAATGTTCCAAAAGGAATTTTTAATCCAATTAGTTGGAACTAAATAAATAAATGAAGCAATCTTCATGAAAATTCATTCTTTTAAGAAAATCCAAAATCACCAATTGTTGGAAAACAATGCAAGAATATCTCCTAACATATGTAGTATTGTTAGGAACCTCGGATTGCTCCATCTGGGTCCTTGGATCAATAAGGTGGATGTAATATTATTTTAAGCTTCTCTAGATCTAAGCACAATGGAAACATAGTATTAAAAACCAAATTAGATACCAAAGATCTAGAAATGAAAACTTAAACCTATTATCTAAATATTCCCATATCAAATCCAAACTAATGAAGATGTTAAAGCATTGTAGAACTCATCTACTCGATTTCTCCCTTCATGGTTTCTGGCATAAGAGAAAGGTGGGCTTCTCTCTTTCTGTCTCATTAAGGGTGGCTAGAGTTTCTTTCTCTAAAATTTTATAAAACTAAATAGGAAAACTGAAGTTCCTAATCCCTAAGGGGTTTTATATAAACTTCTATATGGGCTTCAGTGACATAAGAGAATGGTGGGCTTCTCTCTCTCCTAAAAGGGTTTCTAGGCTTTCTCTTTCTAGAATCTAAAAAGTAAGGAGATTGAATCTCAAACCCTTAAGGGGGTTTATATAGGCTGCCATGTGAGCTTCAGTGACTTGAGCCCAAATTGGGCTTGGGTCACCTTATCCAACCCACTTGGGTCCTAATTAATTTATTAGTCATATTGGGCTTTAATTAATTAATTAGCATAATCCAAAAAAACCATTATAATATCTAGTGCAACATTATATTTTTACAAAACGTCCTTATACACACTTATGAATTACATACCTAAAATACCCTCAAAACGTGTGCCACCATGAACTAAGAGCTCGAGTGGGGAACACTAGGACCAATAGGAAAATACTAGCTCTCTCATAATCCAATTTAAAATTTGACTCAAAACTTTACTAAAGAGACTCAATTACACTCTAATACCCTATGTAAATAATAACGAGATAAAGCTCGGGTCCGCAACTTATTATCCACACTATATGCAAATTCCTTATGAATCGGTACCCGTAATCTAATAAGGTAGTGTTATCACCTATTAAGCTTACCTCTCTAATATTTGAGTTACAAATCTCACTTATTATGGGATTAACTGACAAAGTCTAACTCCAAGCTACATATGTCAAATTCCAATAAAGGAATTACTACAACCACAAATTTCATGATCACATGTCCTTTGGATCACCCAATGAGATACACTGTCTCAACCCCATGAGATATCATGGTGCCTTTATAGCGAATACATGTTCCCACCAACCTTAATCAATAGTGACCTAATCTATAGGGATATATGATAGCATTAAGGTCTCACTCATAGGTCAAAGCCTTTTGTTGATTTTAGCATAGGTTCAATATCCTCTTAAGGTTGAGAGTTCATGCAACATAGTAGCTTGGTGAATCATGAAAAAATTATATCCTTATGTCATGATTCACTTTAGGTCCTATCTAATGTGTAACCATACACACTAGTTTACTCACTATGGAGAACCCATCCCAACAGTCAAGATAAGCCACCCCTCCAGTTAGGAGTTAATGTACTATAGTCTCTACTAGATTACCCAAATCTAAGAACCAAGTGTGAAGAACTTGTCATCTTACAAGGACCATGATTTTGTATCTTCTATACAACTCTTAATACACTCAAGTCATATACTATGCAAGTGATATGGGTTTCATGCTCAAAATAATATCAAGGCATAAAAGGTATAGGAAGGGGACAATGAAGTCTAATATTGTTACATTATGTATTTTCTATGGGCTTAATCCTAACAAATTTCCACTAGCCTAAAAAGAAAATTTTGAATTATAAAAAGAATCTACTCTACAACTATATCACAACTCTAAGTTCTCATAAAAAGGCAACACTTCTTATCTCCGTGTTTTCTTTTCTTGTGGTACTTTGATTATTTAGATTGTTCATCATCCCACTATTATCACATAACAATATCTTGGATGATACAACCAAGAGAACAACCCTTAACCTAAAAGACTTCCTTTGTTGCTTCAAGATCAACAACAAATACCACTTAGAGTGAACACATACCTAGATGATGGTCTACAAGAGTTGTTATCAGATTGAAAGTCAAATTCTTGTTACCTAAGGAGTACCAACTCATCACAAAGACTCACAAGCATAAAAACCTATGTTCTTTCAACATACTTGAGTATATGCTTGGCATCCATTTGAAGCTCTAATAATGGATTGGACTAATATCTATTCACCATCTTTATAGTAAAAACAAATAATTAGCCTAACACATGGTATCATATACATAAGGCTACCCATTGTAGAAGCATAGGATATTGCCTTAATGTGATATCTTTCCTTAAATGTCTAAGGACACTAATCCTAAGAAAGACAACTCTAAAACTAAAGGATAGTAGACCCTTCTTAGAGTCCTGCATCATGTAATTGACCAAATGTTTGTCGGTGTAGATGACATAGTGCAATTTTCCTATTCTTGCAGTCCCAAGTGGGTTTAATCCTAAGAACATATTATGCCCCTTCTAGATTTTCATCTAGAATTGAGTGGGAAACTAATTATTGATTAATGAAATTATCCCTACATCATTCCCAATAAGTAAATTGTCATCTACCTACAAGAGTTAAGAGCACCACCATGCTTTTCTTCACCTTCTTATAAACATAAGGACCTTTGCCATTAAATTGTTTGGTTGCATCATATAGATGCTAACATCAAGATGACCATTCTACAACACTATCTTGGTATCTAATTTTTATATCTCATAAATGAGATGCACCACAATGGATAGGAGCATTCTAATGGATTAGAGTATGGCTACTGGTGAAAAGGTTGTCCACTATCAGAACAATGTTTCTAACTATAATCTTTTTCTATACTCTAGCCACATAAAACTCAATCTTTACATATACTCCTATGTTCCTCTTGTAGACCAACTTACACCTATGGGTATCCCTTTAAGTGCTTCTATAGGAACCCAGAAATACAAGGATTCTAATTATCCTTTTATAGCTTCTTGTCAAGTATGAGCATCAGTGCTACTCATTCCCCTATCATAATTCGTGGGATACAAATCTCCCACCATGATGAGATACTTATGTATTAAAAGTAATATGAATGATATATGCTTATAACTCTAGATGCATAGTATCTTGTGCAAAAATGGGACTATTTTCTAGTGTATTCCAATCTATATCATTCTTTGTCTTATTACTTATCTTATATTTTTCATTAAAAATTTGGTATTTATGTCGATTAACACCTTTTGATTATCTTGACTATGAAGTAATAACCCTCGAAATCCCCTTAAATACCCTATAAACTGATATACCTCTTAGTTAAAGAATGTATAACATAGTCTTTAAGATATATTCCCAAAAGAATGGGAGAAATGATGTGAAACCAATCATCGAGCTTAGTATGTTTATCAAAGTTTGATTTCTTCTTTTCATTACTCTTTTTTGCAATAGAGTCCCTAGTACAAACAACTAAGATATAATCCCATGCTTCCTAAGGAAATAACCAAACTTATGAAACACCACCTCAATCTAATCGAAGTTCCTTGATATGTTTAGCCAAATAGGTTATGTTATTTCCACCTTAAATTCAAAGAATTTATCCAAGGCATTGGATTTCCTATACATATATACAAACCTAGAGTCATAAAAAAAAAAAGATGAAGTACTCATACCCTCCCATGCATGAACATTAAAAGGTTCATACATGTTAGTATGCACTAACTTTAACATTCATTGGCCCTAAGTCCTTCAATAGTAAGGGTCATCTTGGTCATTTTACCATCTATATAAGATTTGCATATTAGAAGATCTTGTAGAATAAAAAAATCTAGACTTTATTAGTCTTTCGATCCTATTTAGATTAATATAACCTAAGTTTAAATACCAAAAGTTTGATTAATACTATGTTCATTATTGAGATCTAACTATTCTCATTACTTGGTAAATAATGGGCACACATAAAATATAAAATAAAATAAATAGCAATAACTCCTACTAACCGGCACACTATCCTTGCAACTAAAGCAAAGGTAGGTACAATCCTATCATATAACTTTCTTATTTTTTGAAAACCTTTTTAAAATTATAGATAGTGTGGGCCTAGCATCAATCCATCATAATTGGTGAAATTTTCATGTGCTTTTCAAAATTGGAAATAAATTTTCATGCATTTTTCAAAATTGAAAATTTACTTGAATTAGAATGTGCATGGATAGAAAATTTTATTTTAAGAAAAAGATAAGTTGGAAAAGGATTAAGAGCTCTCTTTCTTTTTCAAAATTAATTTTTATAGGTTTTACTTCAATTTAAAATCTTCTTAAATCCTTGAGATCTCTAAGAATAAAAATTTTCATTTTAAGGAAAAGCTCTCAAGTTTCTAGAGCTTATAAAATGAGTTTTTTTTCTTATTTTGCAGAAGATTCTAATTTAGGAAAATAAGTTAATTTTGGAAATTTATAATTAATAATTTATAATTAAGAAGGCTATAAAAATAAGTGTTATAAAGAAAAGTATTTTGCTACTTTAGTAAATTTTCATGAGAAGATTTTTCCAAAGTTATTGATGTAAATTGGTTGTTGCTAATAAGGATTTTATTCTTTTTGGAACTGCCCTATTGGTTTAGATAGGTGGTTCTTTAGGCTCCCCTTTCCCAAGAAAAGAAGGACTATGTTTAGATAAGGAAAGTTCAATAACAAAGAAATTAAGAGCAATTTTCATTTAGCACAAGCATTCCAATTTAGGTAATTAGGTTTTGAAAAATCTCATGATATAGATTTTATGATAAAAAGGGTTACCAAAATATTCTTTGAAATTTTTGGTAATTTAATGGGAAAAATATATTTTGAAAGTACTTTTTGAAATAAAGCGTTTGATTCTTTTTAAGGAAATAAACATTTTTTGAAAGTTTTTCATAGAGAATATTTTATCAATTAAAGAATTACTAAATGTTTTGTCTTTTCGTAGTATTTAATGGAATAAATTCCTATGAAGTTTTTATCTGTAAGAATATTTATTAAATTGGAAAAGTATAGGAATAAGTAAATTTGTGAGGAATTTTGAATATGAGAACCGAAGTTCCTTATGGATAAGGTACTCTCAAGATTGTCAAAATCTCAAATTGATAATTTCTTTATTACATTAGGGTTTCTAGTTTGGAAAATAAATATTTTGAAAAATTTAATTAGAGATAATTTATCATTAAGGGTTATTACCAAAAGGCTTAGTAATTTGATGGAAATAAATTTCTTTGAAAATTTTTCCTAGATAAAATATTTATTAATTGAAATTGTGTAGAAAATGAGAATTTTTATAAAAATAGATTTAAAAATTTTAAGAGTAGATATTTTATCAAAATTTATTTTTGGACAAAATACTCTCATGCTAATTTTAAATTTTCCATGTAGACGTTCTCCTATTACATTAGGTTTCCAATTAGGAAATAAATATTTTTAGAAAATTTCAAAGAAGGTAATTTATTCACTAAGATAATTATTAATGTTTTTTAAATGCTCTTATTTATTGCAAAAGATTAAGTGGCAGAGGGCCTTTGGCAAGCCCACAACTTCCATTGTCAAGCTCATCTTGATTGGGTTCATCATCACCAGTCCTACTATAGGTTAGGTCTCAGGAATCAAGAAACATGGACTCTTCAAATGGATAAGACTAGGCATGTTTGTAGTGGAAGCAACCACCCTCAAGGTGAGGTTCCTTGGTGACATTCTCCATTCTCAAGCTCTGAATATACTCAACTAATTTATTAACTCCCAATGTTTAGGTGATATCAATTCCTAATAGACTATAAGATTTTAGACAAGTAGTTTCATTGCAATTTCTCCTTCACCCAATCTTACGTATAAATACCACCTCCCAATTTTCATACAATTGGACCCAAAAGGTTAGTTCAAGGTAGACAATCACTTAATCTTTTTCCACTTTTTTAATGCAAGATTTTTATTTTATTTTTTACACTGATGCATGGAAAAATGCACATAATTACCATTCTTTTGCTTTTGTAATGGATTTCAACTTATGACTCCTTGACCAATTAGTCTAAGGCAAATTGATTAAAACTCATGGAAATATTATGAAAAACTCTTATAAATGATATAAGAAGTATAATAAATATTTTGACATTATTTTGTTGAAAAAATTGATATATGTATGATATAATTTGTGATATTCACTAATAACATTCAAATTTTGAAAACATATTTTATATCCATCTATCTAATTTTGATATATTCAATGACACAAAAGAAATGATGATCCATGTAAGTATTTTTTATTTTAAAATATTGATAATTTTATTTATAAATTTATATATCTATCATATGAAAGACGCGAAAAATAAAATTATTTATTTATAATAATTTTATTCTAATTAATTTATAATATTTGTATATACAAAAAATATATATTAATTTATCCATATATAATTTATAATATAAATATATAAATTTAATAATAAGTATATTGCTAGTGTGGTGGCATAAATATCCTTTTGTAAACTAAAGGTCTTGGGTTCAATTCCCATCCTTCCAATTCATTTCAATTCTTTTGAGCACAAACTACAATCCCACATCAACTATACACAACACCCAAAATGGGTATTTAAACATCAAGCTAAGATAACCCATGAAAGTCCAAAGCGTAGTGGGAATAGGGATGGCAATAGGGCGGGCTTTTTCGGGTACCCGTCCCACCCCGCTCGCCCCTAACGGGATGGGGTTAAATTTTATTAAATAGGTTTGGGACGGGTTTGGGAATGGTTTAAAAAACCCGGAGCTGGTTCAGGGCGGGTTCGGGTACTGCCCCGCCCCGCCCCGGTTATATATAAAATTAATCCAGCGTGGGTATTCCTTGATTCCTCGTCCAAGCACACTTTTGCCCTTTAACTCTTCCACTGTTCTGGGTATAGTAGCTCACTAGAGAGGACACGAAGAGATGAACCAGAATAGGAAGCTGGCCCAGAAATCTTCGTCGTTCCACTCCGGTATTCCGATGACTATGGCCCCGCAGGCGGAGCTTCGCTGTCCGAAGACCTTACCAGACCTGCTCATAGGAGTGTCTCTGGCTAAAACAACTTTCCTCGAAAACAAAAAACAGCTAACAAAAGAATAACAAAAGTTTGTTTTTTTTTTTTCTCGGTTCCCAAACAACTCTACTGCTCATCTCAATCGCCTATGCCAATGCGATTAATGGCAACATTTATGATATTTCCCTCACTCTATGAGCATATCCTATTGATTTCAAGTCCTGACATGTAGTTCCTCACTTCAGTCTTGATCATGTCTTATACTATAAGGAAAAAGTTTGTACCAAAGGTCATCGACTCAGGATTCTCCGGCATAGCGAAGGTTAGAGCTGATTGATTATCTGGAGACGCCACCTTGTTATGGTGAGGAGCAGAATCGAGAGGTGGAGATTCGTACTCATTCTCGTAAGTCTTAGTTCTTGGGAGGGAGAGGGTGAGCACTGTTGGAGGATCGTCTTTCTTCGAGGATGGCTCAAACTGCTGAGGAGGCACTTGGACCGCTCCAGTTCTTGCCATAGGTCGATACAAATTTGGAGAAGAAACTATGGGAAAGCCAGTGTTGTTTACATCAGATCCAGTAGGACTGCTAGGGCTTAAGCAAAGCCCCGTTGTTGCCATCGAGGGGCCGCCACTGCTCGATTGCCTCTTCTCAGGCCGCGATCCTTCGTTATCAACCGGCACAGGCGTCAACACTTTTTCTATCTCCACCGCGAACTTCCTCTTCAAAGTCGAGTTCTAGTGGTTCTTGATTGTAGTTCAGTTTAGAAAGTAAGCCCTCTCTCATCGGTTTCAATTATGAATTAAAAAAAAATTAAATGAGACAGGACGGGGTAGGTATGGGAATTTATCATACCCGCCCCGCCCCGTTTAATTTTTTAAATGGGACGAGGATGGTATTTGTTTTGAATAAACGGGGTGGAGTTGGGATGGGGGCGACCCGTCTCGAACCCGCCCCGTTGTCATTCCTAATTGGGAAGTTCAAGGGGTTGTATGGGCCATATAAAATTCTGTGGTGCAAATCGGGTCTTAAACCCAAAATATTAGGAAAATATTGGTATTCTATGGATAAATTGTCAATAAATTGGCTCTTTCATGGAAATATCAACCCAAAATATTAGGAAAATATTGGTATTCTTTGGATAAATTGTCAATAAATTGGCTCTTTCATGGAATACCACCAAAACCTTACTAGATAGAGTCTCCTATTCTCAAGGGAATATGATAGGTGTCAAATATATTCCTAGTCTACTTTGAGAGATGCTAGAAGAAGATTGTAAGGAAAAAGCCTTAAAAATAGGGACTTTGTGTAACATTTTGATTTCATTATATTTGATATCTATTTTTTCCTTTACCATCATATTTTTATAATGATATATCTAAGCATTCTATCTTAATTACTTGTACTATACATGACAAGTGTATTAGGAATTTCACAAAAAAAAAATTCAAGTCATGGGTTCTTTACAAGTTGATAAGCTTGTTCAAGGATAGTTTATGGACCTAAGTAATCCATTAGCATAGCGCACTACTTTCTAGTTAGTGGAATGTCTTTTCTTGGTCATCATAATGAGTTTTCTATGGTGAGTGTATTGGTATGTATCGTTACACATTGAACAAGACCTACTAATAGTCATGAATAATGGTTATTAGGTTGTCATGACCTAGAATGAAAATATCGATTTTGACATATATATCAGTAACTTGATTTTACGAATATATTATAATATATTGGGAAATAATGATGGATATTTTGATATAAAATATCAATATGGTGAAAATTGATCAAAATTTGTGAAAATATTGGAAAACTTCTTAAAAATGATGTATATATATATATATATATTATGTATTATAATTGATACATGAAGAAATTAATATATGAATTATATAATTTGTAACATATTATAATAGTCGGTGGTATTTAAAAATCCATTTGAATACTAAAATGATAATTTATTGAATTTGAAAATAAATTTAATATTATAATGATGATTTACCTACTTTATAATATATATGTACAATTATTATATGTGTATTTAATTCATGATTTTTATGCTTTTAATAATAAATAAATGGAATTTAATTTGAAAATAAATAATTAAAATCAATATATTTATTAAAAATTTATTTCAACATTTTATTTTTTAAAATACATATAAAATATGTGTAAACATAAAATACATTATATATATAAAATTTAGGTAAAATATATAAAATGTAGGACACAATATTAAACAAAGGCAAGGTTGGCCTAATGGCGTGTGGGTTGCCTTTTTAAAACTTGTAGAACCAAAGTTTGAGTCCCCATGCCACAAAGCAAAAATCTCATTTTTCTAACTTTAACACTTAATGAGCTTTGACTTTCGAAAAATTAGGAAAATCTTAATAAATCAATGGAAAATAGGTGAAAAAAAACGCAATAAATGAGGGAAAAAATCTTGAAATATCGAGTGTTGGATATATCCACCCCCATTTTGTGTTGGGATCCATCGACACTCAAAATATTGAGGATATATTAGTGATATATCTCGATATTTTAAACTCTGGTCATGACTTCTCCAAGCTACTATGTTGCATGAGTTCTCACACTTGAGAGAATATTATGCAAGTGTTGAAGTGAGTAGTTACTTTAACCTATGGGTTAGATCCTAGAGTGATCATATATTTCCTATTAATTGGGTGACTACTGATCAAGGTATGTGACAACATATATTCTTAATACAGGTACCATGATATCTCATGGGTTTAAGACAATATGTCTCCTTAGGTAATCCCAAGGATTTGTGTTTGTCAAATCTATTATTATAGTAATCCCTTATGTGGGATTTAACATATGCCTTTTATGGACAAGAGTATATCAGTTAATCATAATATAAAACAATATGAGACTAAAAAATTGGAGGTAATTTTGAGAAGTTGATAGCTATTACCTAATTGAATTCCAAATATTAGTTTATGGTAAACTTGCATGTTATGAATAGTAGATTATGAACCTAAGTTTTATATCTCAAATTAATGTCATAGGATATTGGAATATAATTGACTCTCTTTATTGAAGTATTGAATTAACTTTACAACTAGATTTTGTGGGAGCCACTATTTTTCAATGGGTTCCAATACTCGAGCTCACACCCTTTGGTGTTGTTGTTTTGTTTGAAAGAATTTTCTATTTAATTACAAGTGTACATAAGGGTGTAAAAATATAAGCAAATAAGTGCTTTTGCATATTGCGCAAATTTGCTCAAGTACATATAATTAAGTAGCTTGTGGGCGTCTAATTAAGCGATTTACTTCATTGGAGCCCAATGAACTAATTAATTAAATAGAACCCATTTTGACTAAATTAGGTGATCTAAACCTATAGGGCGGGCTCAAGGTACTTAATCTCAATTTTAGTTTATATAAACTCTCTTAAGGTTTAGGGTTAAATGCACTATTATCTTCCACATCGAGACCCTAGCCTCCATTCCCTCAATGGGAGAATACCACCCTTCTCTAGTACTTAAATCTAAAGAAAGCAAGACATCGGGTGGAAGATTTACTAGGTGTTTGAGACATCCTTAATGGATTGGAAAAATGAATGGGACCATCCAAACAAAAAGGTATGTTTATAGTATACACTCTAGTAAATTGTTACAGTTATTTGTTTCCGTTTACTTAGGATCATGGGCACATACTTCCTTTTGTGATCTAGGGTTCATCCCATAAGAAGATTTATAAAGAAAATAACTAACAAAGACACTAAACTAAAAATAGAAAAAGAGGTAAAATTATTGATACTAAATTTGAAAACTTGGATAATCTAAAAGATAATTCATAAAAGCTAAGTTCCTAAGATAACTCAAATTTCAGAACTCTATCAATTAAAAAAAAAAAGATATTTATCCTCAACAATGATGCCATTTTTTTTTATACCAATTACTCTTTTTTGAAATATAATAATATTTATTATCATAGAAATCCTAGTCAAAATACATAAGAGAGAGCTACAATGTGCAATATCCAAATATCATCCTCTAAGACCGACATAGATTATTGTTTTAACTAATTATAAATCAAACAAAGTGATTCCTAATTAAAAGATCAACTCTTGAATTATTAATTAAACTTAATTTAGATTTGGGAAGCAAGATGGAGCAAATCCTAGGTCTAAGATTTAGGACGAAGGTCACTTTGAGATCAAATTAAGTCTTACGACCAATTTGCATCCAAAACCTAAATTTATTCCTTTTATATGTTAATCACTAGACTAAATGAGTTAGATAGGCTAATTTAGTTTCATGTTCATATATTCAAATCACTGGTACATCTTGCAGATTTGACTTTAGATTTAATAATAATATATTAAATTAAGTTAATTAATGATCAAATGGTGTTGAATCCTTATATTGTATCTCATCTAATCCAAACTACATATAGGATCTCATTCTCTCAAAATAATCATCAAACCCTAATAAACTAAACTACATTATAGATCAAGGATCTTCTTGTCTCATGTTTAAGAATTCACATTCAAAATCTTAATTGAATAAGAAATCTAAAAGAAAAGAGCAATAGTATCCAAAGTATGAATATGCAATCAAATGTAAAAAGAAGATTGTAACCTAATGATGAAAAATACATATAACCAAACCCTAAAAAGACATGTGCCCTAATCCCACATTGGCCACCTAACAAAAATAGAGTTTAATAAGCTAAAATTACAAAATAAAATGTAAAATTCAAATTTTAGTTGACACTAGTAACAAACTTTGGCAAAACCAACTTTAGCATGTTGAAATTGGAATTTTGATGTGGAAGGCTATTTCTCTCCAAGCTTGATATTTAAATTCAATTTTGAATCTTCCAAAATCGGTTTTCTAACATGAGCCTCTGCCAAATCACCCATCATTCTTCTCCCACATCAGTTCTGAAATCAGTTGAATTGAGTTTAGTTTTTGGCATTTGTAACGTCTAGATTTGGGCACCAATCAGGTGGCTTCTAGTTTAATGGAATGGCTGCACGTTCTGTGAGGCTCTTTCCCTATACATATATTCGGGACCCATTTCCCCTCATTTTTCGCATTCAAATTGGAAGTGAATGCCTGTTAGAGGAGCGTCTTTATAGTTTGGGCGTCCCTGCAGTACGGCTTGTTACAAGTTACAACATCGCAGTGCTTTTACTTTAGTGTAAGCCTATTGATTCAGATTGAAAGGTGAACTGCTCGCTATTTCTTTGTATAGTTAATCAAATTAATCATCGATATTCTCAAATAGTTTATGTTTTAAAACTCCCTCTTTTTTCGCTTGTTTTCTTCCCTATCAATTTGCACTGAAAGAAAGAAAGAAATTTAGCATCAATTCAAGTATTCAGATGAACAAATTACAAATTTATTTTAAGTCAGTTGAAAATGATACATACCGTGAGACCTCAAGGTCAATAGCTAAAACAAAAATGAAATTTGAGACGTTTCTCATTTTGAAAATGTAAAATAATAGAAAAGTAAATTAATTTTCAGTCTACACTGATCTTGATATTCTTGGATTCCTTTTTCCAAATAATTTTCTACATAATAACCGAAGGGGTCAATCTCATGCAGTGGGGGAGTTACATCACAGGTGCATTAATAGATAAACCATATTCCAATCAATAGGTTGGTATGTCACTGAACACTGACAATAAAATTGAGTACCCAAAACCAGGACTGTGTCAGCTGATGACATGGTGAATAGATGGCGACTAGACCATGTCCCAAAAGTTCTCCCTCCTGCTCGTAAAGGGGGCCATGCATACCTCATCTTAGCGTTCGACAGGTGTAGGTTTCAGGCTCAACCACGAGTTGGGGAAGCCATGGCCATGCACTAATTGACCCTACATTGCATAGACATAAAACCACTTGAAATGGCCTTAGAGGTCCTTATTTTTCAGGGTACTTGGTCTGTTAATGTCCTTATCCGGCAGGAGCCGGAGTTTCAGACGGCATGCATGATGCGTCACGTGTGACACCATATGCCATAAATTGTGTTGTCATTGTCTAGGATATTAATTAGGTATAGGCTACTATGTAGTGTTTTAATACTGAGAGAGTAAATTAATAAACGTGGTGTTGGTTTGTCTATGTGTTGATATATTATGTGTCATTTTCGGTGTCTTCTGTTATGTGCACACTCTAGGATATGTGCAAGTAATTAGTCTTTTGTGCCGAGCCCTGGAAATGAGAAGAGGAATAAGGGTGCAAGCTCACGTGTACTGTTGGCCATCTACACTACTTGTTCCAGACAAAAGTGGGATGGTTGAAAAGCCATGCCCAACCGGCCTCCCTCCATTATAGACATCCATTCAATTTATGGCTGACAATGATTTGAGTAGGGACGACTAAGAAATAATTTTGCAGTTGTACAGGTGAGTTAAATAATGTGCATGCTGTTTGAAGCCTTTGAAGAACCCCCATCCAACATCCAATGCTTGGCTAACTTGTAGGCGGATTTGGTAAAACTTATAAATAAATAATGTTTAATGAATTAAAATGATTTAAGTTAAAATATTATGTTTAAAGTATTAAATTATGTTAAATGGTAAAACTAATTTATCAAAACCATTTTTAATTTTAAATTGTAATTGTAACATCCCTACCTTGATTTTAGGGGTGTTTATGTATTTTGAAAATTTAGAAAGACCTAAGTTTAGTGGTATTTATTTTTTAAAAAGACCTAAATTTAGAGGTATTTATTATTTTGAAAATTTAAAAAGATTTACCTTGATTTTAGCAATATTCATATTAAAAAAACAATAACAATGGTGCCTTGGCCTCTAAGTGTGGGGTGTTATAGAGTGATATTAGAGCCATGGGATAAGGTTTATAGACTTATTTGCTTATTTGGGATTGAGTTAGAAAATGTGTAACGATTCGTTCCCACTTGTTCATAAAATTTTTCACTTGTTTATAAGTTTCCATTTTTTTTGAGTAAATAAGTTATCCTTATTAAAGTTTTTTCATTATACCATGTAATAAAGTTATTTGTAGGAAAGAGAAAAGAAATAAATGAAAGATTAACCAATAAAGAAATATAACGTAAAAAGATTATGAAATAAAATCAAAGTAATTAAGAATTTTTTAATGATATATTTTTTTAAAAATTATTATTATTATTATTATTATTATTATTATTATTTTGTGAGATACTTGATTTCTTAATGAAAGTGTTATAATGATGTAAAATATAATAATCTGAAAAAAAAAATTGTAATGAGGAAAGTATGTAAGATACTTTAATTTTAGAGATATTTATGTATTTTGAAACTTTTAAAATATTTACCTTGATTTTAGGATATTCATTTTTTAAAAAATAAATTATAAGTAAGATATTTGTTGTCTTTAAAGTCTATCATCCTTATCTTGTTATGTCATCTCCATATTATGAAAAACTGAAAAGATCAAATATAAAGAAAGAGAGAAAAATTGTTTATACAATTTAAAGGTGTGGATTAATTCTTTCAAGAATTTGAGTGACTTCTTAGAGGTAAGGGTTAATATTGCAAGAAGTCATTTTTATAATTCTCTACCTATTTTTCATCTAATTTTGGAAGTATCAAAATATTTGAATTCTCTAAAGTGGATGAACTAATATTTTTCTAAAATATGTTTTGATTTGTTCCTTAATTTATTAAATAAATTGGGAATGTGTGGACCCCGCATTTCGTGCTCATGCGTTTCCCACTCGATGGCGAGCTCGATTTTAATTTGAAATTTTGATTTTATTTATTGTTTGAAAATGACTTGGAGTCGCCACTTATTTTTGTTTTATTTTTGAAGGGTAAACAAAATAAGAAAGAAAAACCCTAAGTGTGACTCCTTGTTTCGGAAAAGGTGGTCTGTGAAAAACCGGATCGGGTTCGAGGGTCAAGTTACTTATCGGGAAGGTACGGTAAAGACCGTAACACCCTTCTAAGTCCCTAAAGTCGGGTCTCTACTAATAAAATGAAGCAATCATGACAATTGATGAGGGAATCAATGAATACTCAGAGTGATCATGCACATGTGAGAATCGGGACACTCAATAAAGAATCGACCGAAGTGAGAACGGGGCATACCTTGGCATCAATCAATCAATGCGCTATCAAGAAAAAGGGTTAGTACACAATTAAAAGAATAATCTCATGCATGTCATAGAGCAGAATCAATTAATCATGTGTGATAATCAAATCAATCAATCATAAAATCACTTATGTAGGGTCCCCACCAAAGCCCATATCGATCTTGCATGAATTAATATCACAAATTCCATTATTTTGGAATTATGAAAATTGTCTCCGTGCTTATTAAAAATTAAGAGAAACATAAAGTTATTTGAAAACCAGAGTGGAATTAAAAACGTTCGAAAGAAAAACTAGATTTTTGAAATTTATTTAAAAATTGGAGTCTCGAGAATTATTTGAAAATTGGAATTTAGGAATTAACTTTAGGAATTGGAATTTAGGAATTAAATTTAAAAGAAATTGGAATGTTGAAAATTATTTGAGAGTTTGGAACTTTGAAAATTAAACTTAAGAATTAAAATCTTTTTTAAAAAAAAACTTAAATTTGGGAATTGAAACCTTAGAAAATTATTTTGGGAATGGAAGTTATAAAGATTAAATTTAGGAAATAAAACTTTAGGAAATTAACAATATGAAAGTTAATTGATATCAAAACATGAAGAATAACAATGATAATAAAATAAATAAATAAATAAAAACGTGGTGGTTGAATGGTTTTACCAAGACAATGTACCCTTTGACCAAAAAATGATGGATTAAGAGCATGGCTTTTTGGGTTGCATGGGAATAAAGGTGGGCACGTGTCTTAAGCCAACTTTTGTGTCTTTTCAGCATTCATCCATTTAAAAGGGCCACAACAGTACATGACTTTTGCTCCAGTTCAGGTTATATAGGCTTTGCAGCTAGCATACAAGCACTTTGGTGCCTTGTGTTCCGAGCTCCCTAGTAGACACCACAATCAGTGCTTGCAGATTATTTTATTTTATTATTATTATTATTATTTCAGTGTTCACCACTGAAAATATCAATAGTAAAAGCCTTTCCAAAACCTGTCTGAGCATGAAGTATGCTATCACGAATAGAAAGAAGAACTGAGCAGTTGGAAGATAAGCCATTAGACTCATAGAAATGAAGAAGGAATCGAGCCATTTACAAGAGTAAAAATCAAGGACAGTAGAGAGAACAAAAACAGAACATGTATATAAGAGAGAGAAAAAAAATAAAAATAAAAGAAACATCATCTCCAAAAATCAAAGCAGTTATGGATCTTTGCCCAAAATATTCCAGAATAGAGAAATGCATAAATAAACTTCAAAAGTCAAGAGGAAACCCATGAACAGAGGGAAACAAGGGAGAACCGCTCATAACGGAAAGCGTAAAGCGGATTAAAAAAAAAAATACCTGGACTCAGAAAATGGTGGTAAATGGACCCTTCACCACCTACCTCAGCCTGCTCTCTGTTTCTCTCTTTCCTCCAGATTTTTTTTTTCTCTAAAAAAAAACCCTACTTCTCCCTCCCGCTCACTCCAGCTCTCCTTTCCTTCCTTGATCCTTTTCTCCCTTACAGACATTCCCCCTCTCAAAAGATATCCACTGCCTCCTAAAATCCGCTCTCCCTGGAAAAGCTGCACCTGTTTCCCTGTTTCTGCAATCAGCAGCATGGCTTCCTTCATCAGCAGCATGGCGTCTCTTGGAGTTGGTCCCACGCATGGAGAGGGGTCCCCCCCACACCTCTCGGGTGCTGCCAACTCCTCTAATATATATAAAAAAAACTAAATACCCCTTGGCTCTTCAAAGGGGGTCTACAGAATGTCATGATTTTTTATGTATTATTGTACAAGTGATCATTAATTTATTATAATGGTTTTAAAACTCTAGTTATTAGTAGCTCAGATAAGTTGTTGACTTTCATTACACTTGATGGGGATAATGATGTCGTGCAACCCTAGCCTATAAGTGTGTTATTGGTCTTTGATATACCATTGACTGGAAATTGTTCCCGTAAGAAGAATAACTAGAGGCTAGTCATCTAGTGCAAATCCCATTTTTTGTGCATAGTGTTATCGTAAGTGGACCATAGGAAAATATTTGCTTGTAAAGTTCTTTTGAATATAAATTGATTTTTCCAAGTGTATTATGTTGTTTTATCTTTAAATTGAAAGTGTTGAATCTTTCAAAAAGATGAATTAAATTAGCTTACTTGATAATTGATTTTTATAAAAATGTGATATTTCTCATGATTTAATTTTGTGTTACACTTGATCCTCCTTATTGAACTATTTTTCCTTAATGAGTTGTCGAACTCACTCTCTTCTATTATTGCTCTTTTCAAGTACAAGTGACATCGATGAGGAGAGATCAAGATGACAAGCGTGCTTTTTTTAGAAATAGTTTTAGAGTTGATTATCTAGCATTCTCTATTTAAAATTGAATTTGATACCGATTTCTAGATTTTTTTTTTTTAAGTATTTGAGAGAATCATTAATTTATTATTCAAATATTTTAAATAGTTTTGGTTTTGTTAATTAAACTCATTGACACACATTAGACTCTTGGTTTAATATGTCAAGTGATTGTGGTGCCCTTGTGTAGACCCCAAAATTAGTCCTAATGTCTTTTTCATCAAAAGTTTCAAGCCCAATTTTTATTCATAGATTTTTAAACACGTTAGATTAGAAACTTTAAGTTATTTTACTCTTTGCACATACACTTTTATTTGTACTTTTATTATTTTATTGTTTTTTTTAGGAAAAAAATAGGAAAAAAAAAGAAAATCATAATTTTTTAGGGTAAAATTAGAATTTTTGAGAGAAAATCAATTTTTTTTTAATGGAAAACCATATATATATATATATATATATATATATATATATATATATATATATTTATATCATTCTAATCCAGCTAATCCAGTCAAGGCCACCCAGTACCCAGCCATTTCAGGGTCCCAGACCTTCAAACAAGTCACTAAGGCTAATCCCTCTCAAAAGGAATTAACATCAAGCTCCTCTTTTTCAAACAAGCAAATTGTGGTGGCTGCCAACCCCACACCTCTTTCAACAAAATCAAAATATTGGCAAAATGATTTAAATTAACTCTTTTGGTTATTGAAAGATAATTTTTCTCTGAAAACCCCAGAGAGATTGCTGCAAAAGCTTTTCAAGAAAATTTTCATTATCCCTCTGGTGATATTTTTTTCATTATTCATCTTGTTTGATTTCTAACCCTCTTCTTTGTTTTGAAACATGGCATAATTCCTGTTTTCATTGCATATGACCTATCCTGGGTGTCTATGGTATTAGAGCCACCGGGAAGGGAAGTTGGGTTTGTTTTGGGTGTTTTGACCTATCCTAGGATAGGTAGCAGTGTGCCTAGGAGCGTGAGCCCTGCCGGTTGAGTCGTTGTTAGCCGTGGATAGGCGTTTGTTAGGCTGTAAGAGGGTTGGGGTGATGTCTCATAAGGTTTGTCAATTTGCTATTAGGCTCTAGATCAAAACCCTAAAATGAGTTCAATTTTCAGAACCATGTCTAGGAGATCCAGTGATTCTCAACATACCGTTGTAAACAGTGAAGAGATCAATTATCCTAAGATCCAAAATGATTTAGATGATTGGAAGTTACCCAAGGTGTCTAATCAAGAAATTTATAAGAAAGGAACCTTTAAGTTCTTCACAGATTATACCATCAAGACCTTTAAAATGACAGTTAGCTTATAACAAGACGACCAAGTCATAAGACTTCTAGAAAACCGTTCCATTGAAAAACATAAGAAAAATGGCTATAATTTCATACACTTTGGTATGATTCAAGTAGCAGCTAAGCCTTTGACAAGATTAGGTTTAAACACCTCTATTGTCATGTGTTTAAGGGATAATAGGCATCTCGAATATAGAGATTCTATTATAGGCGCAGTCCAAGCTCAACTGAATGATGGCCCAGTTTATTTCCAGTGTTATCCTAACTTCACAGTTAGAATAAGAGATGCAGACATCTTAGATTCTATTGTCCTGCACATTAAGACCCATGACTTTAAGATCAAACCAGGAAATAATCATGTTTCAATTATAACCAGGTTTGCCTATAAGAGCATGAACACAAGCGTTGGATCTGGGGCTCTTTACACCAGTCCTAAGGGTGAGACCACTTACTTTCACTCAGATATGCTAGATAAGCCAGATTTCATTATTCCCAAGAAGATCTTGTGGAAATATGTTGAGTTTCCTGAAAACTGGCATTTTGCTAATGTTGTTCCAACCATTGCACATCGATCTGAAAGGATTTAACAAATTGTTCAATATCCTGATGGAGGAGGAGAACTAGTTTTCTCCAACTCTTTCAGACATTCTAGTAGCCCTAGAGTTTCGGTTTATGAACCCTCTAGAGCTTCAAGCTTTTCCATCCTAGTTAGAACCACTATGGAAGAAGAAGGTTCCAGCTCAGGAAATCTTAAGAATATTAAGCTAACAGGTGTTAGAAGTCACACCAACGTGGCTAGACCATTTTACACAGAGGAAAATGAGTCTACTCAGGAATCCCAATAGGATGAGTCCCCTGTGATGTCTCCTACCTATTCCCAGATGATTAACACAATAAGCCTAAGTGATGAGGACTTTGAGATCAACAAGGATCTCTTAAGAAAGGACTTCTATTCTGAAGTCAATAAGCAAAGAAATGATTGGTTCTTTAGCACTGTCCCTAAAGTCATTAGAACCATTTACCAAGAAGAATTCTATGCCTACTTAGGACAAGAAAAAAAAAATATTAAGTTTTGGATTTGGTTTGAACTCTTCAAACAAGAGGATTATCCAGATTATCCTTATAAGCGTGTTAATAACACTAAGAGCACTGATAAAATTAAGTCCTTTGAATTTTCTAAGGAATTCCAGGAAAATCCCCAAATCAACCAGGCTTTTGTTGATAGGATTAATCAGAAGATTACGGATAATCTTGTTGCCCCTTTGACTGTCCAGCCTCATAAGAGAATCAATATGGTTAAAGGTGATATTAGTTTAGAAGAAGAAGCTGATGAACTAATTAAAATGTTTGAGAAACCCCATAATCAAATTATTTCAAAAGATATTAACAATTTAGAAGCTTTTAAGACTAGGAATTACTATCCTAGACCTACATTTCCTGACATGCAGTTTGAGGAAAGAAATCAGTATACTCAAGCCTCATACACCAGTGGTACTATCTATGAATGGAACATAGACGGTATGACCGAGTATAACATACTCACTAAGCTTCAAGAAATGACCATGGTAAGTACAACCTATAAATTAAACAATAGACTGCCAGATCATGTTGTAGCTTAGACCATTGTTGCTGGGTTTACAGGTTAGCTTAAGGGTTGGTGGGATAATTATCTCACTTTTGATGATAGAAATAGTATCCTAAAAGCCTATAGGATTAATGAGAATAGTGAAGTTGTTAAGGACGAAGATGGCCAAGATATAAAGGATGCAGTGGCTACTCTAATCTACTCAATATCCAAGCACTTCATTGGAGATCCTGCAAAAATTAAGGATAAAACTACAGATCTCTTGACCAAACTTAAGTGTCCCAAACTTCATGATTTTAGGTGGTATAAGAAAGTCTTCCTAACCAAAGTCACGCTAAGACCGGATTGTAACCAGTCTTTTTGGAAAGAAAAATTCATCTCAGGATTACCCAAGCTTTTCTCTGAGAGAATTAAGATTAAGATAAGGGAACAGTATAATGGTCAAATCCCTTATGATAAGCTAACCTATGGTGAGATTATAAGCATTGTCACAGCTGAAGGGATTAAGTTGTGCAATGACTTCAAGCTAAAGCAATAAATGAAGAATGAACAAAAAATCTACAAGAATGAATTTAGATCATTCTGTAGCCAGTTTGGTTTCAGCCAAAAGGAAACTATGCCTCCCTCTAAGCAAAAACCAAGCAGGAAGCCTAGCAAAGATAAGTTTTACCACAGTAAGAGAGGTACCTATGACAACTATAGGATGAATGATACTAAGCAGTCAAGACACGTCCAAAGAAGGGTCAACAAAGATACCCAAAAAAAGATAGAAACTCCTTTAGATGTCAAGCC
Source organism: Vitis riparia (assembly GCF_004353265.1). Lineage (NCBI taxonomy): Eukaryota > Viridiplantae > Streptophyta > Magnoliopsida > Vitales > Vitaceae > Vitis > Vitis riparia. The sequence goes on along the minus strand of NC_048434.1, from coordinate 10,466,373 downwards.
AATTATCTATTTTAAATGTGGCAAAGTTGGCCATTATAAAAAAGATTGTAGAGTTAAGCAAAAGATTAATAACTTAAGTGTCTCAGATGACCTAAAAAATATGCTTTGTAAGGTAATGTTAAACTCCACAGATTCTGAATCAAGGACTGATTCAGATAATGAAGATGACATTAATCAACTAGACAGTAGTGGTGAAGTTTCTAGCCAATCTTCTAGTGACCAAGCAAAATGTATTAAAGGTAATTGTAATTCCAGACCTAAAACTATAAATGTCATAAGCCAAGATCAGGAATTTATCCTAGATACTTTAAGAAAAGTTGAAGATGAAAAGACTAAGTAAAATCTTTATGAAGTTTTTAAGAAATCTGTTGTTAAGGTAGAAGCCAAGAAGACTGTAAATCCTTATAACCTTAATGATATCTTAAACAGGTTTGACCAACAGTCTCCCAAGGAAATTAACATTAAGGAACTTCATGATGAAGTTAGGCAGTATAAAAAAGAGATTAAGGAATTAAGACAATTCATAGGTTTAGGTCTCTCTGATCTCCAAGAACAAATCAATAGAATTGTCAACCAAAGAAACCTTATGGATATTCCAGAATCTTCTTATGTTAATGATAATGAGACAGATACTTTTTTGAATACTGTGAATAGGGTTATCTTCCAAAGGTGGGAAGTCTCCCTTACTATAGTAGTCAAAGATAAATTTGTCTTTGATATTATTACTTTGATTGATTCAGAAGCAGCTGAAAATTGCCTTCAAGAAGGTCTTATACCTATTCCTTTATGTGAAAAGACTAGTCAGTCTCTATTTGGAGCCAATGTGTAGACCCTCAATTTTGTTCCTTTAGCACATGTCTTTAAAATTCGTTTTCAATGCTCCACAATAGTTCCTTGGTGGCCCATGGCTACTCATACCACTTACTTTTTTTTTTTAGTCACCTCGGAGACTTTGGTTGAGGGATTATTTGATCCCTTATTATGACTCTTAGCACTCTTGATTTAGACTTAGGCTTTTCTTGCTTTTTTTAGGATAGCCTTTAGATACACTTGGCCCATTAGGCACCACCCTAGGCCCACTTAGTCTCACCTTAGGCTCGTTTAGGTACACTGGGTTTATTAAGATTTTTTTTTAGCGTGACTTATATGACTTGTGTGTTTGCATGGCTCGTGGGGCCCAATTTTTGTTAATTTGTTTATTTTTATTTATTTATTTATTATTTTATTTTTAGTTTTAGTTTTATGATTATCATTCACTTCTTATTGGTTATCTTCCTCTTTATATTATTTTCCTTAACTTATTTATTTATTTATTATTTTTACCATTTTCTGATTTTTTTTTTTTTACTTATTTATCTATTCATTCAATTATTTAACTTCTAAAATTTCATGTTTTTTGCAAGGAAACTTACCATTGGAGTTTAAGGAAAGTGGGACTCTTCTTGGAAGGTTTTGGAGGGAAATTTGAAATGGGAAAGATTGCCTTTGAATTGGAGGATTTAAAAAAAAAAAGAAAAGGGAGAAAAAATAGGGAACAAACAACAAAGGAGATGGGAGGATTTAGGGGGAGAGAGGGAATTCTGGTGATTTTTGGGATTCGAAGATCATCTTGAGGAAAAACACAAAGGAATTGGAGAAGAGAGCAATTCCAACCAAGGCTGCCCAGGTATGCTTCTCGTCACTCTTGGAAACATTAATAGATCCTATTGCTAGCCTATTGAGCCTCATGCGGTTTGTTATGCCTATTCATTCACTTAGCCTTACATACCTTTTCTCACCTGGGTTGGGGCCTTGCCCTTGTGCGCTTTGCATTTATTGATTGGATCTATGAGTATCATGAGTTTTGTCTCATTGTTCATGTGTTCTTTCTTTGGTCATTCATCGTTTTTTCTTTCGTCCATTGTGCATTTTCATTTCATCTGCCTTTGAGTTCTACTTCTATCATCTCGACTCTATTCGCTTCTGTTTTCTCTTATGTGATGATGACATGCTCTTGTCCCGGAGCTACAGGTCAGGCCTATCACACCCTTCAGTCCATTTGTAGGCTTTGATCCAGGATTCTTAGTTTGAGGGGGGACCATTTAGGATGAGAGGTTTGAGGTTCTTTTGGTTGGTGATTACTAGCCAAAAAGTGCTATTTTGCGCCTTTAATTCATTATGTTTTAAGCACTTTTGTGTAGTAGTTCTCCATTCTTATTCCAATTGGCATGTTAAGGACCTAGCAATGACTTCTAATCATATTTGTGGCTAGTTTTAGTGTTTTGACAGCTTTTTGGATCATTAAGACAAGCCAAGCAAAGGAGAGAAGCAAAGAGAAGCAAAGAGGAAAATAGAGGACAGCAGTTGCAGTATTATTTTGCACTTTTGGAGCACTTCCTGAAGTCCATTTTCTACGTTCTATATACCATTTCAAAGCTCAGGAAGTCAAGAATCCAACGCTTTAAACCGTGTATGATTTGGAGCTGAAATGAGGAAGATATGGCCTTCGGAAGACAACTGCATCAGGCCATGGGAACACCATTTCGCAAGGAGATTTTCTTCATGGTGCGAAATTTAGCCATTTCGCACCATGAAGAACCACCTTGCGAAATTTCGCAAGGTGGATTTAGGCACCTTGCGAAATGCCAAAATTTGGCAAGGTGAATTTTCACCTTGCGAAATTTGGACCCTTCATCTTTCCCCTTGCGAAAATGCCTTTGAAATCCCCTGTTTTGAGATGTTGTTGATGATATTCCATTGCCGGTTCTCCAAGATATTTTGCTTGATTTTTAGCTTTGTAAATACCTATTTTACCCTTGTAATAAACCAATGAAAAGGTTGCTTTTGTAATAGCTCTTGTAATTTAGCTTGTTATTGTCTTTAAATAGAGGTGAAGAGCCTCAGACAAAAATATCTTGTAACCTGTAACTTTATAAGTTATAAGAGCACTTTTGTTCATACGCTGCTTTTCTCTTTTCTTTCTCATTTTCTTAGTAACCAAACATCCTTGGAGGATGAAATCCCCAAGGATGAGAGGCTAAAACCTTTTAGTTTCTTGAAGTAATGGATGTCATGTGAAGCTCCCATGTCAGGATGGAGATTTCCAAGCCATAAATGTAAGTAGCTGAACGTCATAAATGTTTTCATTCAAAGTAAAGCTTTTAATCCCTCTGACTTGCTTTGAATGGCCAATACTTGATAACCTTTTGGTCTCAGTGGATTCTTATTGTTAGATCCACCGACGTTCATTAGTTATCTCCTACGAGCCATTGTATTGCAAGTCGAGGAGATGACCTATACCAATAAAAGAACAGTTATGAGGTTCAGCTACCCTTTTTGTAAGTTTTCAAGGACTAAAACTCAGTTGTTAAACTCATACCGGTTCGGGAAGTAAGCATCACCTTAGTTGCTTCCCCAACTCGAGGTGAAAAGTCCCAAAATCTCCATTTTTACACAGTGAGTTAAGCATGGCTCTCCAAAGCTTTGAGAAACTTCTTTTTCCATCTTTTAACCTATTTTCATGTTAGTTTAGTTTACAACACCTTCATCTTTTTATTTTTTTATCTTAACCTAATTTTTATTAAGAAAAGTTCACTTCATCCTCCGAACTTCACCAGTTAAAGTAAAAACCCTTCCCAGTGTTCGATCCTAGAGCCACTATGCTATAGTAGCTTTGCTACTTTAGTGTAAGGACCTTAGGTATAAATTTTTTTGATACCCTTAGATGCCAAGCTACCAAAGGGGATTTCAAAGGCATTTTCGTAAGGGGAAAGATGAAGGGTCCAAATTTCGTAAGGTGAAAATTCACCTTGCCAAATTTTGGCATTTTGCAAGGTGCCTAAATCCACCTTGTGAAATTTCGCAAGGTGGTTCTTCATGGTATGAAATGGCTAAATTTCGCACCATGAAGAAAATCTCCTTGCAAAATTTTCGCAAGGTGAAATTCACCTTGCGAAATGGTGTTCCCATGGCCTGATGCAGTTGTCTTCCGAAGGCCATATCTTCCTCATTTTAGCTCCAAATCATACACGGTTTGAATTGTTGGATTCTTGACTTCCTGAGCTTTGAAATGGTATATAGAATGTAGAAAATGGACTTCGGAAAGTGCTCCAAAAGTGCGAAATAAGACTACAGCTGCTGTCCTCTATTTTCCTCTTTGCTTCTCTTTGCTTCTCTCCTTTGCTTGGCTTGTCTTAATGATCCAAAAAGCTGTCAAAACACTAAAACTAGCCACAAATATGATTAGAAGTCATTGCTAGGTCCTTAACATGCCAATTGGAATAAGAATGGAGAACTACTACACAAAAGTGCTTAAAACATAATGAATTAAAGGCGCACAATAGCACTTTTTGGCTAGTAATCAGTTGGCTAATGCTAGTGTGGCATTCAGCTAGCTTTGGTTGTTCGGCACAAAAAAATAAATAAATAAATAAATAAAATAAAATAAAAGATTCAAAAAAGAAAAGTGTTTGTTTGGTATTTGTTGTTATACTTGGGATCATCAGAGGTCATTTGGGTTTGAGAGATTTATTATTCCTCTGAGAGTTGGGTAGAGCATTGTACGATCTTTCTCCATGGATTTGGGTGACACATTGGGAGTGAGGTTTGGGTTTCTTTGGCACTCAGTCCCCTAGATCATTGTTTATATCACCTTTCCCATCTTATAGTGACTTGCTTCAGTCTGGCATTCTTGGGATGAGTTGTTCATTGTTGTCGAACATTGCTACATTTCTATCCCAGTTTGTTCCTCCATTTTCTACTACATCCATTCATCATTTGTCTTATCCCTTTTCGTCTTTTTCTATCCTCATCGAACGTTGTCTCGCTTTATGAACGACGAGTTCTTTGGTGCACATCACCTATCGTTTGATGTTATTCATTGGGTTGCAGGTTGAGTCACCTTCTTCACATGATTCTATGATATTTGGCATTGTGTACAGGGGTTTGGCATTTAGTTATTGGGTATTTAGGCCTTTGTTTCCCATCATTTCATTCACCTTTCACCCCTGGCCTATATTACGGTCCGAGTCGTAAGACCACCCTGAGGCCATGAGATCTCGTGTCTGCTTCGACGCGGTTCATTCAGACAGGTTCCGTTTACTGATTGAGTACGGGATGTCGATAGGTCTCCATTGCTTCGGGGATTATCGAGAGTCACATATTGTCTTTCCATTCAGTTTGCTTGCCTCAAGTCCATGATCAGAGGCAGATGATACAGAGAGTTGGGACCGTTGAGGGCGCCTTTGCTTGATGCTTTGACATGTTCATACTGGGGCATACTCCCATCCTTGCATGCTAGCTTCGGCTCTTACATATGTACGCAGGCAGTCCGTTTCACCTAGAGATGTTTTGGATATCAGAGCTTGAGTAAGCCCCACATTCAACTTGGTTTCTTCATACAACAGAGTGCTTCTGGGAGCTAACCTGATATCAAATTCACGGTATTCATTGACCCAGTAGGGGTGTGCACACCAGACCATACCCCATTCATTGTCCTGTTCGCTAGCTCACACAATTGGGTTTTCAGTGATGTATTTCAAAGTTTTCATTGAGATATTTGAGTTTTAGATGTACACATTGGGGCATACCCCCTATCAGTTTTTTGTGGATATTGGATGTTATCGATTAGAGTGGAGGGTTTTTCCTCAATGATGGATGTTTGTGATATTTCCAGCTTTTTGACTTTGACTCTATGTGCAGTTGTGGGTTTCTAACATGGTTTTGATGCCTCACACTGGGGCATACCCCATTTCTTTCGTCATGATTAACGAGTTTGACTTTTTGCTTATTTGAGTCATTTATTGACATTTTCTGGACGCCACACTGGGGCATACCCTTCTCTTTCATGTTGCCATTACTTTTCATTTCCTTTCATTTCGGCGGCTCTCCGGCATCATGCCCAGATCCCCTAGTCATTCGGCGGCTCTCCGACATCGTGCTCGGATCCCTTAGTCATTTCGGCTGCTCTCTGGCATCATGCCCGGATCCCCTAGTCATTTAGTGGCTCTTTGGCATCGTGCTTGGATCCCCTAGTCATTTTGGGGGCTCTCCGGCATCGTGCTTGGATCCCCTAGTCATTTCGGCGGCTCTTCGGCATCTTGCCCAGATTCCCTAGTCATTCGGCGGCCCTCTGATTCATGCCTAGCTGGTGTATGCCCTATTGATTGGTGTTCAATCAACTGGTGTACTCTGATTTCAATTCTCAGTGGGAGTGATCAACAAAATTTATAAACCTATTTCACTATATACTAGGGTAGCATTAGCTAGCATAACATAGTGGCTCTAGAATTGTCCACAGGGATGAGTTTTCAAATTACAACTGATATTAGTTCAAAAACTGAATTGGTGCTTTTTCTTTTCAAGGTTAGATTTAAAAGAAAACATAAATATGTTTGAAAATGTAGGTTTTAAGTGAAACAAAAAATAAAGTAACTGAAATTACTTACAAAAAAAAGTGCTTCTTGGAGTTTTTGATCACTAAGCTCAAGTTCGTCATACAAAAAGGGAGATTTTGGTCACTTGGATCTTTTCCTCGTATTAGGGATTTAACATATGGTTATTTCCCGAACCAATGTGGTACAGATGCTTCCCCTTAATGGGTTCAAACACTAAATCTCTGTCACTGAATCATCTTGCAATGGTTCATACCTCTCACCCAGTATTGGCCATTCAAGGTGATCCTTAACCTTGGATTACCCATCAAAAGCTCGTAAGAGATAACTAATAGATGTCTCTTGGGAGTCCAAAAGCTTACCAAGTGTTGGCTATTCTAGATAATCCTACCTTTAAACCACCTCCCAGAGGCTCGCAAGAGATAAACTAGTGTATCTCAATGGGTGGAGACCACTTGCCTTACCAAGTGTTGGCCCAGGTGATTTTAAGGGATTTTAAGTTAACTAAAAAGATAAAAACCATTAACGGGTCACACTTTCTCTTCATTAAAAATTGAAACAACAAAACTTTCAATTTTGCATCCAGAACCTTACCCAACTTCCTTCACTCCAATAAACAAAAAGCCTAGCCACTCATCTTCTGGGAAAACATCATCAGAGTTTGATTTGCTAGAAATAAAAATAACGAGAAAACAAAATGAGAAGGTAAGGCAGAGCAAAGCTATGTGCATTACTTTCTTGAAAAACTATACAAAGTGTCATCTCTGATAAAAACTCTCGAGTGATCTTTTAAAAGAAAATTACAATAGATATTATATAGAGAGGCTATTCACCCCTCCTGCTAACTTCCCAACCAAGAAAACTTGTCATTGGTGGGTTATAAGGATAAAATAGGGATTTACACACAAATATTTGAAGATAAATATCAAACGGAGTTGGTGTGCAAATATCTCAAATTACAAGTGGATTCGCAAGTTCAAATGCAACTTGTGTAAATTTCGCAAGTTGAAATGATCCATTTCGCAAGTTACGAAATTGTCCTGCAACTTATCAGCTCTCTGTCCTACAGCGATTCCTTTCCCCTTCCTTCTTCACAAGATGCGAAATTTTTGCAAGTTGGATTCTACAACTTGCGAAATTGCTGGATGGTTGATTTCTTCTGTGTTTTTCTTTCTTGCATCCTCGTTTGGCTTGGCAAAGGATTATGAAGTTCCAAAGCTTAGTTTCTTCAGGAATTTGAGCTTCAACTTGCTTTACCATGAACTATACAAAGATCTTCCTCATTCTTGGATTGCTTTGGTGATAAAAAAGCTATCAAAAACACCAAAACTTAACACAATTTGATTAGAAACAATTGCAAGGGTCCTTAACATGCCAATTGAGTTAAAAATCAATAACTACTACTCAAAAGTGTTTAAAAGAGTTAATTACAAGCTATAAAATAGCATTTTTTGAGTAGAAATCACTCTCCGGCATCGTGCCCGGATTCCCTAGTCATTTCTGCGGCTCTTCGGTATTGTGCCCGGATCCCTTAGTCATTTAGCGGCTCTCTGGCATCATACCCGGATCCTCTAGTCATTTAGCGGCTCTCCGGTATCGTGCTCGGATCCCCTAGTCATTTCGGCGGCTCTTCGGAATTGTGCTCGAATCCCCTATTTTCCGACATCGTGTTCGATTTTCCTTTCATCTTTCCCGGCATCGCGCCCGGATTTCCTTTGTTTTCTCCAACATCGCACTTGGATCTTATATTTCTCTTGAAAACGCGTCCGATTTTCTCCTATTTTTTCTAGCACCGTGCCCGTATTTCCTTTGTTTTCTTCGGCATTGCACCTGGATCTTATATCTTTCCCGAAAATGCATCTGATTTTCTACTATCTTTTCTAGCACCGTGTCCAAATTCCTTTAGTTCTCCGGTAGTGTGCCTGGGTCCTTTAGTCCTTCAATCATCATGGCTCATTCCTTTAGCCTCTTTATGGTTGTGTAGGGACAAAATTGTTGGTCATTTGAATTCTTCACTAGAGTTCATTTCACTCATTCTTTGCTTGCACTTTGCATTCGCGACTCACTTGGTCATTCACTCTACTGAAGAGGGGCATATTTGTAGACCCTCAATTTTTCCCGTTGACACTTGCATTTTATCCTATGGGTGTCACATGCACCCATGTTTTCATATGACCCCACCATGGCCCCCTTTTGGCCTTGATCGGTTTCTGAGCCTTGTGTAGGTTCATTTGCGGTCCAATGTAGTGCGGGTGTGTATTTCATTTTGGAGTTCCGTCATGGCCAATTTCCCTAGCTGTTCACATCATGCTATATGGAAGGAATTGAGGCCCCCCGAAAATTTCAGTTCAATTGGAATTCATAGGAGCAGGTTCAAATTCGAAGCACTTGGGCTTGTTTTGATCATATCTCCTTCATCCGAAGTTGGAATCGCGTACCAATTTTTTTTTTATGGACTTCTTATTCATCAAGGAACATTTTGTCAAAATTTCAAATTTTTTCTCAACCGGCTCAACCGGTTCCCAAAGTTTCAGTTTAGGTAGAATTCATTGAAGTAGGTTTGAATTCAAAGCACTTGGGCTTGTTTTGATCATATCTCCCTCATCCGAACTCGGAATCACACACCGTTTTTTTTATGGACTCCTTATTCTTCAAGAAACATTTTTCAAAATTTAAAATTTTTTCTCAACCGGCTCAGCCAGTTCCCAAAGTTTTAGTTTAGGCATAATTCATTGAAACAGCTCGAATTTGGAGCACTTGGGCTTGTTTTGATCATATTTCCCTCATCCAAACTCAAAATTGCGCACATTTTTTTTATGGACTCCTTATTCGTCAAGGAACATTCTGTCAAAATTTCAAAAATTTTCTCAATCGAATTGATCGGTTACCATCCGATTCATCGAGTCAGCTTGTATGAAGCACTAATTTTTGTGATTTTGGAGCCCAATTCCTACATGGCTTGGGCCCATGGGCTCCAGATCAGTTTTGGGCTGTATTTTGGATCCATTTTAGGCCTTATTTCAGATTCCTTGCAACCCACCATCAATCTATATGGATCCTTCGTGGGGAAGCAAGTTGAAAGCTTAAGATAGTCAACTTGCATGGAGAATGAGGAGGGGAGTTAATGGGGAATCTGATTCCAAGACTAACTGGAGCTCTTTCCAGAGCTTGAAGGAGATAAAAACGGAGAGGCTTTGATGGTTGGAGGTTTGGGACTATAAAAGAGGAAAAAAAATCATGTTTGAAAGGACTTCTAATTTTTCGGAGAGAATGGACTCTGTGGAATCGTGGGGAAGGAATTTTATAAGAGGTTTTTGGAGGGTTTCTTTTCGTGAGTGGTCTGAGGGAGTGGAGTGAAGAGGTCCTCAGACTTTTGGGGGTCTTGGATACGTTTGGAGAAGCTTTGCAAGTTGAAGGAGCATATCCTTTATTTTTAGAAGAAAAACAGAGTAAGGAAACACTGCTTATATATAGATCAAGGTTGCCTCTCTGGGCCCCGCTTGAAAGTAGGAATCTTTTGACATTTGAAAGGCTCTGCACGTGAAGGAAAGAAGGAGAAGGAGAAGGAGAAGGAGAAGGAAAAGGATGTTTGAGTTTGGATCTTTACTAGCTAAGATTCATTAGGAAATTTCAGGAATTTCATTTGTTTGATTGAATTGTCTTTTTTATGCTCAGCCAATCTTTAGATATCATCTTCTGATTTAAGTAGATTATTCTAGCTACGTGGATTGTTTTAGACTTGTTGTGTTTGTACTCATGCTCCCATTTATGGATTTCAATATTCTTTGTGTTTAATTGATGCATGGGTGTCAGTTTCTTTAGAATCTGATGCATGTTATGTAAGGGCATTGCCACTCTTAACTATTGTCATCCCTCAAAGTATTACATGAAATGAGGATAAGGATGAAGGCAGTTTGGTTACTTTTTTTTGGCACACTCATTCTGCTGTGTTTCTTATCTTTTCTCTATTTGGGAATGCATGAGAATTTGGTATGACAGTTGTGGTTTCCTTCAGATTATCTCTCTATTCATATGTTGGTGAATATGTCTCTCCCATTGGTTGATTGATGCTTGATGTTGTTGGGTAAGGAGAGGAAGGCCCAGGTTGTGAGACCCTTTTGTTTTTTATTATTCAAATGTTTTCTAGGTTCAGTACAATTTGGATTTAGGTGGGATTTAAGCCCACCCCTGAGTGTTGTTTTGGTACGATATCTCAATTGAAATGTGAAAGGGTCTTAATATTATTAGTTTGCTTGTTGAGAAAATGAGCCACCATGGCCACTTAGTGTGCTAAGGGTAGTGACCTTTGGCCCATTTAGATCTCAGTTCCAAATTTGCCCACTTGGGGCCTAGTCTTTACTTGAGCATGAATGAGTGGTTAAAGCCTAGGTTGTGCATTTGAGGAAATGTTGAATAAAATTCTAATTGCATGTTTGTTTTGAATTTGGGAAATGGGAAGGGTATTGATAATTGATTATGGGAACTCAGGCCATTCCTATCACATTTCAGTTGATTAAAATCAAAAGACAAAGTAAAGCTTAGGCTTGGCTTGCTTGAAGTCAAAGTTCTCCTTAGCTTAGGATTTGGGTAGAGGACTTTCGCCCTCCTCGTTTTGTCAATGGATGAGGTCTCCATGGCATTCTTTGTGTTGGATTTAAGGGCTGCCCATCTTGGACGCCC